>NC_090932.1:36103378-36410878 GCF_040938575.1 Ambystoma mexicanum | reverse complement strand
TCTCCACATGATTTGGCTGGGGTGCGTCTGGGGTACACAATGAGTTTCCACGCGATTCTGTTGGGGTGCTTCCTAGGTATGCAATGAGTTTCCATGCAATTCCGCTGGGATGCGTCCGGGGTACGCGATGAGTCTCCATGTGATTGGGCTGGGGTGCGTCCGGGGTACGCAATGAGTTTCCACACGATTTGGCTGGGGTGCGTCCGGGGTACGCAATGAATTACCACGTGATTTCGCTGGGTTGTGTACGGGGTATGCTAAGAGTTTCCACACGATTCCGCTGGGGTACGTCTGGGGAATGCAATGAGTTTCCACGTGATTTGGCTGGGGTGCGCGGGTAAGGGATGAGTCTTCACACGACTTGTCTGGGATGCGTCAGAGGGGTACGCAATGAGTTTTCACGTGATTTGGCTGAGGTGCATCCTGGGTACGTGATGAGTTTCCACGTGATTCCGCTGGGGTGCGTCCGGGGTACTCAATGAGTTTCCATTCTATTCCACTGGGGTGCATCCCGGGTACGCAATGAGTTTTTCCACAGGATCACTCCACCCGAACCTGAGCCAAATCATGTGGAAACTCTGTGCATACCCAGCGAAACAAGCACAAATCCACTGGAAGCTGACCCCTCCTCACGGGACAGCCATACCTCAGCCCCCATCACCTGTGACCACACACCACTGGCAGCCCACACCACATGGGCCCCCCAATCACCCGTGACCACAGCCCGCAGGCAGCCCACACCACATGGGACCCTCCATCACCTGTGATCACAGCCCGCTGGCAAGCCCTGCCTCATGTCTCCCCCCCAACACCTGTGAGGGCAACCTGCAGGCAGGCCCTGCCTCATCTCTCCCCACCAACACCTGTGACGGCAACCTGCAGGCAGGCTCTGTCTTATGCCCCCCCCAACACCTGTGACAGCAACCTGCAGGCAGGCCCCGCCTCATGTCTCCCCCCAACACCTGTGACGGCAACCTGCAGGCAGGCCCCGCCTCACGCCCCTCCCCCCAACACCTGTGACGGTAACCTGCAGGCAGGCCCTGCCTCATGGGACACCCCCCCACCCCAAAACACTGTGGAGCAATATACATTCATGCAGCACATGTGAAATGAAATGCCACCACACACTGCACACACCAAGCGCACCTTAACACCCATCAAATTGGTCATGCACCCCAGAACATTTCCCATGGGATTGGAATTCAAAAATCACACATGCATGCATGTGTGCACACACATGAACAACATTGGTCAGCATCAGGGACACAGAACTGAGTTTAGGAAGAGTGAAACGTGCTCTAAACCATTGAGACGAGACACCACTTTGATTTCCAAGGTGAAAAATATATTAAAAATCAGTATGAAAGTCATACTTAGTGAAATCAATCTGCATGAAACAAATCAATAAATAAAAGATTATGAAAACGGAAAAACATTGGATGAAAAAAAATAATAAACTCAAACATGCGGTCCATGTCCATATATGTAAGTCCAAATGAAAACACAAATGAAAAGAAAACCATTCCTCCATGGTGAACAGAAAAGGATCTGGGAAAAAGACAACTATATACAGACAACCAGGGTCCATTGTTCCAAACCATGTTAAGAAATACTAAAAAATATGTTTAAAAAAGAACTATGTATAAAATGTGGAGCAAAGTCCAAATAAAAATGAAAAATAAATGAAACTTACACCTAAAGACTTATATACAATGGCAGCGGGCTAGTCCATCTCTTCACCATGCTCCCTCATAGTCTCCGCCAGGGCATCATCAAACACTGCGTCCACTTCCCCTAGGCGGGCCTCGGCTTCCCCCTCGAGGTCTTGCAGGGACTCCCACATGCTCCTCTCAAACTCTCTGCAAGTCTCCTTGTGGACCTCCGCTCGCCTCTCTGCCTGATGCAGTGTAATCTCTGCCCTGGCCATGGTGATTCTTGCCCCCTGTGCCCGCTGCCGCTCTGCCCCGATCTGCTGGCCCAAACGCTCCAACACAGAAGACATCCTTGTTGTAAGGTCCACGTTTGCCTCCTGCCTGATGACCGATACCTGCCCCTCTGCTGTTGAAAGCCCTGAGTACTGTAGCCTCCTACTCCGAGCCTGCTGCCGCCAAAATGCCCGGTGCCTGCTCCTCAAGGACAGCCGCCGGGATGATGTCAATCCCCGGGGCCGACATGCATGGGCATAATTTAAGGGGGACCGGGGGGTTTGTCCCCCCCAACTTTTGTGGCATGCCATTTTGTCAACCCCATCTTTGGCAGGAGGGCTGGGGGGCCGCATTGTGAACGCTGTGTTTCCCCACTGGTCACAAACCTTCTGCCTTGCCTAAGTTGTGGCCGTGCAGGCGCTCGAAGGAATGAAGATTCAAATCACACAGTCAGCCGCCCGGATTCAATCACACAGCAGGTAAGAGAAGATTGTAATGCACCTCCGGCTGCGGCCTTCACCCACTAAATTCCTTATACGACCATGGCAGCGAGCAAAAACGGCACTCCCCTCTGCTCTGAAAGGCAAGCTTACTTTACATCTCAACGAGATGTCTGTTATACGGATATTCCCATTTTCTTGTCCAAGTGCATGTCATGTTAATAAAAAGCATCCTAGATAACGAGAGGATTGAAGCGTGTTAACATTTGTGTATGTTTTTAATATGTGACTTGCATTTCAATGGCTCATAAATCAATGATTCATGTCTTAATGATGATTAGTGCTTTATGTGTTTTATTTGTGATGGGTAAAGCACATTCCACGCTTGTGGAAGGCGACAGCACTAGAGAGAGGAATGCATCCTTGCATTCCGGGTCAATTACTGTTATTGTTTCTGACTCTGTTTTATTGCAGTGTGTTTTCCACAACGTTGAAGCAACATTGTGGCATGGAGGGCCTTACATGTATATGACCATGTTCTCTACTGCCCTTTTCGGCACTCACACGCACACCTGCCCGCACTAACCACCGCGGGATGTGCGCACACGGCACCTTTTCAATACACAATTGGCCCTCATTCTGAGTAGGGAGGTAAGGGATACCGGGCACCGGTAAGGAGACCGGTGCCAGTAATCCCTTACCGCCCTGCTACGAGGTCCCTTAGCGGGTCCCTTCCTTAACGCTGGTCTGACCAGGTGTTAAGGATGGGACCTGTTAAGGGACCTGGCCGCAAATAACGGGCTTGGCATACGCCGGCCCGTTATTTGCGCCCTCCCATTCCCATTGAGCCCTACAAGGGCTCAATGGGAATGGGGAACGATTTGGTAAATGGAGACTTACCGGTCCCTCCAAGGTCGGAATGGACCAGTAAGTCCCCATTGAACCAAACCGGAGTCGGTACCGGCATGGGAGGCAGTCATGGCGCAAATAGCACCATGACTACCACCATACTCGGAATGAGGGCCAATGTCTTGCTGCCATTCTTCGTCTTGTGGCCCTCGCTGCTGCCCCGTACCTCTCACCACATGCATCCAGCCTCGCTGCCCTCCCTTACTGCACACCCTACAGCCGGCCTTGTTGCCCCCCACTATGTCCTCTGCCTTGTTGTCCTCCTCAATGCCCCCTCGTTGTTGCCCTAGGAGCGGCTGCTCCTTGGGTGGTTTCTGCTAAATTAAATATCCTGAAGGCTTACACCCTTTTACTGTACTCTACACAAGCCGTTCAGTGCCTCGTACTCTCACAGCCACCTGTCCCATGTTTCTTGAGTTTAACTGCCCTCAAACCATCAGCCCTATGAGACTAGCGTTGTCTTTCTCCTGTGGTTCGTCTGCTGGTGAATCATCGTGCTTCAGGATCTGCATGCCCCAGGTACTTAACTGTGTGTCAACTGGATCCAAACACTGAAAGGTGTGATGTACAACTGTAGTTTTAGCACATAATAAACCAGGTCTGCCTTCAGACACTCGATTTATAAGCACTATACATCACCTTCATTGAAGTTAAAGTCATGTAAAACCACACATTGGCAAAGCCAACAGGTTCAGCTTGTAAATAAGTATTATTCATTTTCCAGGGACTGCTATTATATGCCCAGATGCTCCCACGATTTTGCAGCGGCTACCATTGGTGGCCTGTTATTACTATTACGGTAGTGACTGGCAAATGCCTGCCCTTTTCCCATGCCTACACATAAGCAAAAACTGCTGGCATTTCCAGTGCTTGCCAGTACTTGTTTTTATTTGGGGATTGTAAAGCACAGTACAGTACGGGTGAGATTTGTTTGGCTAAACAGAGCCCAGAGAGTTGGGATTTCAGGCTTTCATTAAAAAGTGTAAATTCCATGTGTGCAAACTGCTTTTTTTAACAAAATGCTTTACTTACTGCAAATACGTAGTAAAGTGCATGGCTCCAGTCCAAACGAGCATTGCTGCACACGTTATTTAATTTCTTTTCGTCCTTCTCTGCATAGAAGAGGTAGCTCACTCTACTAACTAGAGGGGTGGGCACACTTCCCAGGGATCTACAGGATAGACGTCTTGCAGGTGTCTAGTTGTAGGACCATATTGCAGCATATGGACCGGTTGTGCAGCTTGCTGATATGACCATCCTTCTGAGAGGTAGGCATAGGGGACCCATATAGCCCTCTGTAGGCATTGGATCCAGGCTTTCAACAGGCCAGAATGGCTTTCTCAGGGATGTTTCTTGTGTGTATCTGTGCAGCATTGTTTCTCCTTTCTTCATGGGTTAGGGAATGGATCAGTCAGCGGGGGCAGGAATTGGTAGCCTGCTTCCTCTGTATCCATCCGGTGACCAAAGGGTAAACATTTCAAGTTAGTAGCCAGGCACAGTCACTGACCCCCCAATTATCAACATGTACACAGCACACCATTTCTGCCTCGCCAAGACTCCGATATCACTTGCCAATAACAACTAGTGAGTCACATTTTGAGGCCAGAAGTGACCTGTCACTTTTAGCATGCTGATAGTTCATGCTATGTTACAATGTACAGTTTGTAAATATTTTGATTTGCACCTCTTGTTATTGCAGGGTGCATGATGTAGAAGACCCTTTAGCCATCACCCTTAGAAATGCTGGCAATCCCTGTGCTTAACACTACCCAGTGGATCACCACTTTCGTCCCACTAACTACTCCCTGTTTGCTTAATTAGGAGCCATGTCATTTGTCCCCTGTGCGTGGCAATGTAACCTGGTAGGGCACTGTTGCACAGGACTGTAGTTGTGTGTCAATCTTTCGTAGTGTGCACAATTGTGTGTCATGGTCCTGCCCTCCTTGCTAGCTGTTTGCACATTCAGCATGTTCAGCTGTTTCCATTTATGGTACAACTGTAATGGGTGGCACCAAAGGCACATGGCTACTGTTTAATTCCCTTTTAGTTTTCAAAACGAGTTTCTCTATAAATATAGGATTTCAAAAAGACTCCCCTTTTATTTATAAACTTTCCTTTTGCATGCATATGCTGCGGGGGAACTCATACTAAAAGAGGGCCCTGACACTTTGCTGAGCCCTTGTGAGATGAAGGACTATCAGAATACTCTGCATCATAACAGCAATTTACTTCAATGTTTGCGGATACGACTTCTCTGAGTGAAAATGCTTCTTATTAACGGTGGCAGCAAAAATACGAGCTGTAGCATTCCAATGTTTTATTTTTGTGGAGTGGGTTTTAATAAAATAGGATGCAAATTGTGCATTTTAAAGAATATTTATTCTGCAACACTGATCAAAACTATTAAATGCACAGTGAAGTAGCTCATCAAACTGACCCACTTTGACCAAAGAAACTGACCCACACCAGCCTTTTGCGTTTTTGTTTCAGCCATGGGCCTATTGCACTATAGGTCAGTCGGATCCCACTTGATCGCAGACAGCCCAGGCCCCTGCAGCATAGTGACATCAGGGGAGCAGCCCCTGGGATCAGCCATCACAGGTAAAAGAGTGGATTTGGACGTGTCCCCCTTGCTGCTGGCATGCAAGGAGGTGAGGTTTGTAAATAGCCTGCTGCATCCCATAAAGGCTGTATCAATAGCAATAGGACGGCCTAAAGCAAGGACTTAGCAAATTGATTTAGCATATAATATGGGTATACTCTGCAAGATTGCATGTCGTCTTTCTTTTGTTTTTTTTAACAAACAAATGTAACAAAAACAAGGGCGGTCTCAGTATTAAAGCCTGACAGTGGCCCCTTTCTTTCACAAAGTCCCCTTTACACAATGCTCACCCTACCAGTCTCTATATTTTTCTCACACAGTGTCTACTTTACTCACACAATACTCCATTCTCTCACAATACTCTCCACGCTGCTTGCATGCCCTCTTTAGGTAGAGGGGGCTCAGGCTTTTTTACTGTTGTCAATGCACTGAACTCTAAAGAGCAACTGTTGTGTTATATGTGTCAGAAGACTGGCTTGTCTTTAGAATTGAATTTTAAAGATATCCACCAGTCTTATGAAAGTTATAACAGAGCGCATTGGCAATTGACTCTTGTCGTGCAGTAGTTTAGTCTTATTCCTCGGTGCTAAACGTCCACCCTCTGTACCCGACCCCTTTCTTTCAGTTGTCATGATGTCCCCTCCAACATTTTCGGCAAAGTTACTCCACTGCCGACATGCACATGCCCTGCTCCTTGGTGCCTGTTCTTCCTCCATTGGCACAGCTCCTGTCGCCTGCTGGATCGGCGTGGTGACCACATCTGTTGATTCAACTTTGACTCCCGACTCTGGCAGGGATGTGATCTCCACCAGACTGGCTGCTGGGGTTGTAACAGGTTCACAGGGGGCTCTGGTGGTATCTGGGCTGGAAGACGGCAGGGAGGACGACTGGCGCACAGAGGAGGAAGATGAGGAGGGGTCACATAAGCGGCCAGCCCACAGACCCATTGCTAGACCAGGAACTGTGATAGCCAGTTCAAGAGACGGACAACCTCATTGTGATGATGTGCAAGCCCCCGATTGGAAGTCTGGACATCATCACAGATGTTGCCTGTCAGCCTCATGACACCAGCTAGCATAGGTTCTACCCTATCCCGAATGGCGAAAATCCACAGGCATTGGTGTTTCCGTTTGCGTGGAAACATCCGCCACCTGCGGATGGCTCCGGCCTGAGGCATGCCCGCAGGTGCATACTGATGCAGTCGCAGTCCCAGTCCCAGGGGCAGGATCCGTCACAGGCCCCTCCACGGCGACCTGTACTGGCTCCTGCCCCTGAGTCTGGACTGGACCAGTCACACCCACATCATCACCCCCGCCGGGCCCCGTGTGCTGGGCTGATGCGGCCTCCTCCTCCTCCACCCTCACCAACCTGGATGCCTCCCCACCGTCTTCTGCAGTGTCTTGCCCCTGTGCAGGCTCACCTGTCCCTCCCACTGCCGAGGAGTCCACGACCACCTTCACCCTCTTGGACCTACCCTCAGCAGCTGCGGCCGTTAGCTTGGACACGGCACCAGTCTCCTCACTCCCTGAAGATGACAGTACCTGGGAGCGTGACTGGGCCTTGCGTTTGTGCCTGGTGGGAGTCATCCCTGTTGCCTTGCTCCACAGCACCTTCTCCGCCCTCTTCTTCCATCGTTGCTGAGGATAGGGGGACATAGAACACAAACATCAGGGAACTGAACATGTCTATTTTGCACACAAAACATGTACATGAGTTGCACTGGCAAAGGTCAAAAACTATCATCACTCTCCAGAACACACCGGTTTGTGCAATTAACACACATGCACAATTGATTGATTGATTGATTGATATTTTATTTCTATCGTGCTCGTACACAAGTGTTTCAGAGCGCAACAAGGCAATGGAGGGGAATGGGGAGAACAAAACAGCGATCTTACTAGGCCCAGTGACATTGAGAACGCGCAAGTGCATGGGAGAGGGGGGAGGGGAAAAGTGCATGGAAGGGGGGAGAGGTGGAAAGTGTGAAGCAGAGGAGAAACAGATAAATAACAATACATAATTAATAAAGGAAAAAAACAGTGGTAATGCAGCCAGCAATTTGCAAGTGCTAGGTTTAAGGCAGCAGACAGGGTAGGTCTGATAAGTGCAGGAAGAAAAAGGGGGGCTGTATGGGTACAGATACAGACCCCAGTGCAAGGGGTGGCCCGGAAGCAGTGCGGGAGGGTGACAGGATGAGCAGATACCTGGGCCAAAAGACAGAGGGTGGCCAGGTGCACGGTGCCAAGAGAGAACAGATCAGCAGGGGAGAGAGGGAGCGAAGGCAGAAGAAAAGAGGAAAGTCTTGAGGTGCTTCCGGAACCGGAGATGGTTCTCCTCAAGTTTTAGAGTGGCAGGGAGGCTGTTCCAGAGGGAGGCCCCAGCCGAAGGTAGAGATCTACCCCCAGCTCGTTTCTTTGAAAAACGACTGACCCTGAGTGAGTTGGAGGTAGAGGAGCGAAATCATGTGTGTCCTTCACAACAGACAATCACATCCTTGGATAAGGCACTGTCTGCACCTCAATATTGTGCATGTCTCTCAAATGCATCATGGGACATACACATTGAATTCACACACATTATCTGACATTAATGAAGCAGGCCACATAACTATCACGTCAGAGTCCACTCAAGCTAAAATGGCACATATTCATATGCTCCAGTAACATCCATCCAGGATTGTTGGCCAGTCACACACTCACTTCCCAGACACATGCACATGTACACCATGCATGTCCATGATGCTGCCAAAAGCACACGTGTCACACATCTCACATGGCCACGTCCAGACACATCTATGCAACCATGCGCACGTTGTTACATGCTGCCGCGCATCACACATTGCAACAGAAACGCTGTTGATGTCACACATGCTGGAATGGATACACGTGCAGCACTGTATGGGACATGCACACAGACATCTGTACAAGAGACCTACCAGACATAAGGCCAAGGTGCACACTCCAACCATAGATCAATATGCACATGCACTATGGCGGATAAGAACACATGGACAATTACCAGTCGACTCCAGATGGAGTTCCAATTCCCTGACCTGGGTTTACAGCACCGGGTAGAACCGCACCAGGACCCGCTTGCTGTCAGTGGTCAACCGGCCCCAGTGCCCCTCTTGGTCCATGGCAGCTTTGACGAGGTGCCAGGCCTTGTTGCGGGTCCTGGCTTTGAAGTCCTCCCAGAGCTTGTGGACATGGATGTAGTCGCGGGGTGCCACCCCCTCCGTGGTGATGGCACCCATGATGTCCATCCAGATCTTCCTCCGTCTTTCCTTGCTGACTTGCGATGGTCCGGGGAAGAGGGCATCATAATGCCCCAGGACTTGCTCCACCAGGATGTCAACTTCCCTGGCTGAGAAGCTGATAGCCCTCTGCGTCGCTGCTGGGGGTTTGGGTGGGAAAGGTGTTCCTGGTGCTGGGCTGAGGAGCGGTGGTCTGGCACGTCGGGAGTCTTCTGGATCAGCAGATGTGGTCACAGGTCCAACGACAGGAGCTCCACCAATGGCTGTGCAGCAGGTACCAAAATTGCCGGGCACGTGGGCAGCAGGCAAACAGTGGGCAGGCAGCAGCAGATGGCTCGTAGGAGGCAGCTGAGGGCACTTGGAGACAGGTAAATTGGCTGGTAGGCAGGAGCGTGGGTCTTCCGTGTTACTCGCGTGGCCGGCCGGAAACAGAGTGACTCCGCATGTGCGGAAACAGCGCGTTAGCGTTAAATCAGAAGAAAGGCCCTAAGCACGTAAGTTACGTGACACGCGATGAACATTGGGCGTGGCATTCAGGATCAGGATAAAGTAGTGCGTAGGAGACCATCCCACGCTTGCGCGAGTTAGCAGACGGACGTGTGGACTCATTTCCATGCAATCTCTTCACTGCGTACAAGCCTCTTCTTTTGGTGGGGGATTGCCTGCGTGCACACGTGCGTGTACTTTTGAGGCTGACGGTGAGTTGCATATGCATTTTGCAATCTGTGGGTGCCCCTGTGTGTCGCGTAACCCCTTATTTAACATCATTGTAGTTTACGTGTCCTTCACGTATGTTTTTTTCTGTTGCTGGATGCCACAGCATACTGCGTTAAGTTTTTCTTTACATGTGGGTTGCGGAGGGGTCGCGTCCACATATTTTCATATTTGCGGGGCTGTCCATTACGCGGCCCATTTATCTTTTCCCCAGGGGTTACATCGAGCCATGCTGGGTCACACTGGTACATTTGACATCACGTACACTGCCCCCTCACTCAAATTGCCCAGGACAATAGATAGCTGCACCTCCCATAGCACCAATCCATCTGTGCCATGATTGGGAGGGCAATTAGTGGGAAGGGAGGCAAAGGTGGCCATGGTGGCGGAGGTGCCCGAGGTGGTGGAGGTGCCTGAGGTGATGGAGGCACCCAAGTTGGCGGAGGCCCCCGAGGTGGCAGAGGTATGTAAGGTGGCGTTGGTGGCCGTTGTGCCGTAGGTGTCCGAGCCCATGCAGGGAGAGTTATGCCCCTCACCCAACAGGGTCAGGAAGATGCAGGGGCAGCTGTAGCAACCACCACCCAGCCTCTGGGTCGGCCAGCCATATCTGTGGAACTTCCCACCCCGGTCCACGGAGACGCAGGGGCAGATGCTATCTGTGCATTGAAGGGGAAGAACATGCTGTTCAGCGTCATGGCACCGGCACCCAGGGTCCAGATGCAGCAGTGTCACCTGCTGTATGCACCACCAGGGTCAGGTAGCTGCAGGGGCAGCTGTAGCAACCACCGCCCAGCCTCCGGGTCAGCCAGCCAAGCCTGTGGTGCTCACCGCCCGGTCCACAGAGACGATGAAGGAGATACTATCCATGCATCCAAGGTGAAGGCACATGCTGTGCAGCGTCATGGCACCGGCACCCAGGTACAGCCACCTGCAAGGACACCTACAGTCACACCATCAGTGTGTGATGCCACAGCCCAGGCCACCAGTGCTCCAGCCCCCACTGATCCAAGTGGTCCCACCCACTCGGGGTCTGTACAGCCTCGCAAGAAGGCAAAGTGTGCAGTAGGCAAACAGGCTCAGTCCCAAGGCACGGCACAGGTGACCTGCACGTCGAGGAAGAGGAGCTTTAGTGATGAGGAGCTCCAGGTCCTCATGGACTACGTGCAGGAACACAAACATGACATGCTTGTGTGGGCAGGGAGCACACATACCGGCAATGTGTTGCTGATCTTATTAACGCCTTGGGCCATAAGAGGCGCTAAGCTACTGACGCAATGAAGCATTGGTATGACCTCCGGCGCCGAGCCAAAGGTAAGATGGGTGCAAACTACGACTTTACTCTGGTGATTGGAGGTGGGTCACCACGAGAGGATGAAGAACTCACTCCACAGGAGGAGATCATAGGTGCTATGATTGATGTGGAGCAGATCCAAGGCGTGGGAGACTTGACAATTTATGAGGGAATGGCTGGTGAGTGGTGATGAGTGTGCGTCCAGGTCAAAATAAATAAATAAACAAACAAATAAATAAATGTGTATGTTGCTTGGATGAGGTGTGTTGATTCTCTGGCAGTTCTGGATGCATTTGCATGACTGCAATGGGTGAACCATGTCATAGTGGACTGACACGTGCTTGTTGACCTGCAGACTGCATAAGCCCAATGTGCTGCACACCTTGACAAACCCCATCAGCACACCTGCTCACTCCTTCAGGGTCAATCTGTCCAGGATCTCTTGGCCCTCTTCCTGCTCCAGCCTGTGATGGCGGATAGCCTGTGGCATTCTTGCACTCCACACTCATCTTCACCCCGCACATCTCTGACGTCTCGGAGAGGTCACCCTGCCAGCTGCACCTCCTCAGGGGGATTCCTCCTATCCTCTAATTCCCCCAGTAGCTCAATGTCTCCAGAGGACTGTTCATACCTATGGAGAGGTACGCAACAGCATATACCCATATTTATGTGCCTCTACTCTCTTCCCTCTGCAACTCATTCTGACCTCGACAGTGGGGATTGTCCTTATGTCTTGGTGTCAGGTATTGTGTCCCCCTGAGACTGTGATGATGGCACTTGCTCCCAGTGGCTACAACTGTTCATTTCCAATTGCTGTGCATTGTCCACACGGCCTTATGCGTCATGGTGCCGCAGTTCCTTCAACTCCATCTTCCCAATTCACTTCCTTCTCATGGTATTTGATCATCCCTTTCCTACTCCCTCAGGGTCAGTTACTTCTCATAGAAATTAGTTTGTGGTTAATGGGCCTCATTACGAGCATGGCGGTAGCTGTGCCTGTATGGCCTGATTGGGCAATAACCGGCCCTTTATGAGATGAATTGGCCGGTAATTACCCATTTACGAGTGGCGGTTTTGCCGGGCTCCCAATCCCCATTCTGCCCTATAGTGCAGAATGGGGGTGGGGAGCATGGATGTGCCGGCACTGTTGATAACAGTGCCGGCGGCATTACGAGTTATGCTCGCGGGTGCCGCACAGCCCGCCAGGTAAGACCTGGCAGGCTGTCAGGAACCCGCAAGCAGAACTTGTAATGCGGTGGGACAGTATGAATGGTGCTGGTGCCTTACCGGCACCGTTCATACCGTCACCGCCAGGGTCATAATGAGACCCAATGTCTATCTTCGCCTGGGGCCTCCCTCTTGTACAGCTCCCTACCTCAATGGCACTAGAGGTGAACCTTCTCTGGGACTGGGGGCTCTTATGAATCTTCCTCATGTGTTCTGCTTTCTCTACCTCCTCTCTCCTGCTAGAGTCCTAGATGTCTGAGAGAATGCACTAGTCACCTGCCCACACTATGATCTCCGACACAGGTCTCTGAGCCACCAGTTGTACCCATGCGCTGCCTCCCTGCCATACTACACACTCGGTGGCTGTTTACTGTATCCCTACAACCCTCTAGCAGCTATTGACACCTGATGTCCTCACTTACACTTCCAACAGCCTGCCGCATTTTCATTGATGATTATGTAGTTGTATTTAATTGGTATGCCATTCCCATGTACTGCACAGCCCAGTCCCACTTCCAACACCAGGTCTCACCTTCACCATACCTATTCACTCACGTGTGTCAATATGACCTTGCCTCATGGGATGGGTGTGACTGGCTTCACTCTATTCTACCACCCTTGCATCGTTGCACCGCGTGACTCTTCTGTGTATTGAGTTTGATATTTACATGTCATGTCACATCCATTGTACATGGCTCTGGGACAGTAGTCAGCAAGTTCCATCTCGTGCAGTATTACAGATTAGGCATGGCTGTGGTACGTGGCATATGTTGTTTTGTATCTGTGATGTTGGTGGATGAACTATGCCAATTAGGTGCTCGTGTGTGTAGCAGATGCTATGCACCATGCACTACATGTTGTATTTAGCCCTTCCACACACGTCCATGGCTGCTTTCATGCTACCTTTCACTTGCATTGTCACTGTGTACGTGCAGGAGTTTGTGACATGGCAGTTTGATGTGTTGCATGATAACATTGTGATGCCTGTGTGTGTTGGCTATGCTATTTACATGGCTCTTTATGTAATTTTCTGTGCAGGTGATGAGGCACTGGATGCAGACGAGGAGGTGGAGGAGGAACAGGATACTTAGCCATGGCCAACCACCAGTGGAGGGAGTGGTGTGGTAGCCCATGAAGATCCACTGGTGCTACAGGCCTTCCTGGCCCTGACTCAGTCTGAGTCTGCCTCCGAGGAAGGCTTTGGTTCTGCTGGTGAATAAGATATGCATACCTCGGTGGTGTCACAGGTGAGTGCATCAACTGTGGGTGCTGTTGCATCCCAAACGTCTGGAGGGGGAAGAACCCTCACAGATCCAGTCAGTGTCGGTACGTCCGTCTGTGGTGGTTACAGTTGCAGGGTCACACTCCACAGTATTGACTCCTGGTTCTGGGGCAGCTGATCAAGGGAGGGATGGAGTCCTGCAGCCACATACAGCGTCATCACATCAAGGGCCAGGTACTCTTGGCCTAGGTAGGCGTGAGGTCCGCCAACGTGGTGGCAGTGCCTTAGCTGACGATACTGTGTGGCAGCAGTCCATGTATGCTGTTGCACAACAGGCTACTTCACTTGAGATGTTGGCCCAGGGCATGGAAAGGGTGGCCAATTCCATGATACCCCCAGCAAGACAGGTGGAGCATCAGAAGCAGGCATTGCGGTCCACATGCCGCTCACACAGCCTAACATGGTAGCCAGCAACAAGGGCCGACATGCAGAACTGAGGGCTCTGCACACATCCTTGGCCGCAGAGGGTCGGGCCAAAAGGGAAGCCCTGAGGTGAGATATAGGTCCCTCAGGATTACACTGACTGCACTCGATGCATCCAGCAGTAGACAGTCTGAACAGCAGATACAACTGATGACTCGTACCATCACGGAGGAACTGCGTGCATCCCGTGAGGTGTTGCATGGAGTCCTCCGGCCCATCATGTTGCAGATGCAAGTACCTCAGTCCTGTATGGCCACTGCCATGGAGGACCAGACCAGGGCTATACGTGGTTATCCTAACTTTCCACTACCACATTCTGATGCACCACCAGAGGGTGGCGACATCAGTGACAGGTGTCCCAATCCATGATAGCCATGTGGCCCATTAACCCATGGAGGTATTCCTTTTGGCATCCACACATGTGGGTGTTGACGTGCACCCTGCACCTCCTCCCTCCTGGGTGCTCCCCCGTCCCCCGGTCCACTATGGGCATTTTTGATTTCTTTAATTAGTTTTTTGTCTATGGTTCATTTATGTGACAGTGTGTTGCTTTGTGTGGCAGCCGAGGGCATCCACTCTAGGTTACAGCTGGACCCATAGAGGCTTGTCACGTGTTGGTGTTTGTGCCTTGGGTCCAGACACATATGCCACTCCTGCTTCCCCTTTCCATGGGCTTGCAAGGAGTGCAGCGTGTGAAAGTAACTTACACAGTGGCATTGGACTTCCATTCTATCTGTGGGAAGTCTCAAGTCCGACCAGTGTATGCACCCCTAGTGGGATTCATGATTGTTTGTCCAGTGCATGGTTGGCATCCCTTTTTGTTTGTACATTGAGATGCACCCTTTGTTCATGTTTCATCTTCATGTATTGGCTTGACTGTCTCCATTGTTGTTAGCCTTCATCCTGTATGTGCTTCCGTGGCCCCCTTTGGTTAGCAGCGCCACACGGATTTAGAAGAGTGGAATTTAGGAGGTTGGCATGTGCAAGTCACGACACATTGAGGCAGATCTGCCTTTGGGTAGGGTCACGGTCAGACAGATTAACTCTTGGGTCCTGTGTTTCTGGTGTGTTCTACTGGCCAATTGATGTTCCTGTGTACATGATTATATTGATGATTGAGTTATTTCTGGACTTTTTAGGTTGATCATTGCACGCTTTGTGAGAGTAGTGTTACGTGTTGGCCATTTATTTCTCTGTGTATACATTGCATGCCATGGCATGGCATGTCAACCAGGTGACATGAAGTGTGGGAGAGATTAAGTGACATACCAGCATTTAGATTAATACTTTGTCATGTAGTTTCTGGCATACTCCATCTTCCATGTGCACCTTTTGTGCACACCTGATTGAGATACTTTTAGTACTAAGGGATGCACACAATGTAGCACTTCCGAGGACACATTCTCAGGGTGTTAAGGTTGGGACAGATGATTGTCACCTGGAATGTGCCAGGGCTGTGTGCACTACAGAGGTGTTGGATTTTAGGTGAAAATTGTGCCACAAACTGGGTGCGGGAGCCTCGCCACGTGCCCTTTCCCCTCCCATGCGCAGCCACTGTGCATGTCGTTGGGGATGTGGGGGCACCACCATGACCACCGGTATACCACGCCGTGTTGCTACGTTGTGCAGGACACATGCTGCCACAATGATCCTGCACTCTACTGGTGGTGCATATAGTAGCCCACCACCAGAGTTGTCAAGGGAGCGGAAGCGTGACTTTAGCACTCCGACTGTGCATTCCACTATGGCGCTAGTTGCAATATGGGCTGTGTTGTATCTTACCTGGGGTGGTGTGGTGGGGTTCTGTATTGGCGTCATCTTGTTGGTGCTCAGAGGGTAGGCACTGTCCCCTGTAGAGGTGAGATGGGTTGTCAGTGGTGTGGTTTTGTCTGTGTGAGACATGCATGCATTTGCAGGGACATTTGTACTCACCAATGAGCCATGTGTTGCCATACCTCCCAGCTTCCAGGGGCCGGTGTAGGGGGGACATTCTAAATATGAAGCTATCATGGGTGGATCCTGGATAGTTGGCATATACAGAGGGGATGATTCCCTTGGCATCACATACAACCTGCACGTTGATGGAATGCCAGTGCCTGTGATTGCGATAGATGTGCTCTGTGGCCTTAGGTGCATGTAGGGCCACATGGGTGCAATCAATGGCACCAAGCACTTTAGGGAAGTGCGCCACCCCGTAAAAGTCCTGGACCATGACCTGCCTTTCTGCGGTTGTTCTGGGCATGTACACGTGCCTGCGGACTGAGGGCGTGCAGTCATGATTGCCAACACCTGGTGTAGGCAGTGTGGCCTGTGAAATGCCCCGACTATGGCAGTTGTCCGCTGAAATTACCCAGTGGCCAAGAAAATCAGTACATTGAGCACCTTTTCCAAGGTGCTCAGTGCTTGGGAGCACAGGGCGAGTGATGTGAGGTCATCTTCCCACTCCGTGACCAGGTCTAATATGATATGAGGTGGAAACCTATACCTGCAATAGACCTGTTCATCAGGCATCCCAAAAAGACTGGTCCTTGGTAAAAAAAAAAATGTGTGCCCTGGCTATCCTCCTCCTCCTGCGAATAATGGGACATTCATCGTAGCTGTATACACGCGTTGGTTTTTCGCGTGACCTTTTTATGCATTGTTTTTAGTGCACGGTGATGCTTATGCCTGCTTTTGCTTGGTGGATGTGTTTCCGGATTAGCGTGTCTTTTTCCATGCGCCGGAAAGCCCTGTTCAATTCCATGAATACGTGTATGCTTGTTCCCCATTCCCCGTGTTCTGCCCCCTTTTTAGGTGACTGCGCTAGACGGTATGCGCCTTCGCTGGGCATCTCGTGCAAGCCGTTCGTGGTGTCGCAGTGATGTGTTGGACCCGCCCGGATTCAGAGCAAGTCTCCGGTAAGCCACACGCAATGGGTTCCACGAATCAACAAACGGGCACTTGCGCGCTTTTTGCACGCAAGCGCCTGTTTTTCAGCGCCAATTTATTCCATGAATCGGGCCCTTTATCTCTTCATATCAGACATTGGAGAAGTGCTGGAGGATGTGAACTCATTTTCACCCAAAATCAATTGAAATAAAGTTGGGTGGATGCTCTATGCAGACAACTTACTCGTAGCAGATCAAACACCAATAGGACTGTAGAGGAAGCTGAATGCATTACAAAAATACATGGAGAACACTGGGTTGAATATCAACGTAAACAAAACTGAGGTGCTGACCCTCCAAAACCTGAAGGGAAAGAAGAACGGAAACAAATTGTGCTGGTACCTGGGTAAAGAAACCCTGAAGCAAGTCAATATGACAAGATTTCTAGGCATTCAATTGCCAAATATGCACCATGGGTAAAAAGCATTAAGGAAAAGAATAAGCAATTAACCGCACCGGGGTGCATGGTTCAGAAAAAAGTCTGCAAATTCTCATTGTTGCTGATAATTATGTACTACAAACAGAAAGTAGTGCCGGCAATAACCCACGGAGCAGACTGTGCACTGTGTTGTCCATGGAAATTGTGGGAAACATCGGGGGCCACCTTTTGGAGAACTATTCTCCGCCTCCCAAGGTGTGTTCCGACCAGCATCAAAAGGTACGAGTTGGGGTTGGTCTCTATAAATGCCAGAGTAGTTTAGAGTGCTATTTCAATGTACAGAAAAAACAATAGTGGAATGATATCGCTCCCCAAATTGTAATTCTGCAATTTGGAAACAAGTACAAAGCAGAACCAATTCTAAGAGAGTGCTATTGTTCAAAATTACAAAGTGACATTGGCTCCAATGTGGAAACTCTAAAAACTAACCCGGAAGCTTTGAACAAGAGACTTTGGGAGAGAGATTGGATCAAGACTGGAGAACAAAGACAAAAACACAGACTTTTAAAGAACATAGTAAGTGAAGCAAAGGCCTTGAAGAATGTGGCAAAATACCTCGAATAACTTCCCAGTGAGCGCTACCGTCACCTCTTCATGAAATGTTGCTTTCATTTATTTCCAACAAAGGAGATTCTTGAAAGCTGGAGAATAAGCCTATGCATCGACAAAAGGTGTCGTTTTTGTCAAAATCCGGACGAATCTCTGCAGCACCTAACGTTATACTGCTCCATTCTGAGATCACAGCGAACACGTGTGATGGGTTAGTTATTGCTAGTAGACCGGTGCTGAATGGGGAAGAATGGTGGCATACCATGTACGAAGGAAGAAGTACAACGCTTACATTTGCACTGGTTAATTGTTTTGGAACAAATTTCAAAAATCCTTATTTAAGACGGTAACAAGAATGAGTCAGGAAAAGGACATGTGCAAGAACTATGAAAGATGCTATTTGAATTTGGAAATGTGAAACTGATGGTTTTTAAAAGTTTGTAATAAACTAATTTAAACAAAAACAAACATAGATAGGCTTTGTGTCCTTTGCACACAAATTTGAGGTTTGTTGGTCACTTTTCTGGGAGATTTTGCAAACTCAGATTTCTGACATACAACCCCTCCCAAATGTGCTTGGCTTTGAAGTCCTGCCATCGCTTGTGGACGGGATGTAGTCACAGGGTGCCACCCCCTCTGTGTTGATGGCACTCAGATCTTCCTCCGTCCTTCCTTGCTGACTAACGATGGTCCAGGGAAGAGGGAATCATAATGCACCAGGACTTGCTCCACCAGGATGTCAACTTCCCTGGCCGAGAAGCTGACAGCCCTCTGCGCCGCTGCCTGGGGGTTTGCCACTTGCCTCGGATGATGTTGCTTCAGACATAGCAACCCCCCAATGCAGGTGTGGTTGGGCACGGTGGTCCTGGTGCTGGGTTGTGGAGCGGTGGTCTGGCATGTTAGGAGACTTCTGGATCAGCAGATGTGGTCACAGGTCCAACAACAGGAGCTCTGCCAATGGCTATACAGCAGGTACCAAAATTGTGGGGCACGTGGGCAGCAGACACACACAGTAGTCAGGCAGCATCAGATGGCTCGTAGGAGGCTGCTCAGGGCACTTGGAAGCAGGTAAAATGGCTGGTAGGCAGGAGCATGGGTCTTACTGAAACAGAGTGACTCTGTACATTAATGTAAAATCAGAGGAAAGACCCCTAAGCGCGTAAGTACGTGACATGCGCTGAATGTTGGGCGTTGCGTTCTGGATCAGGATAAAGTAGTGCGTAGGAGACCATCCCACACTTGCGCAAGGTATAGCGGACGGACGTGTGGACTTCGTTTTGAGGCTGACGGTGAGTTGCGTACGCATTTTGCAATATGTGGGTGCCCCTGTGTGTCGCGTAACCCCATATTTAACATCACTGTAGCTTATGTGTACTTCGGGGTGTATTTTTTGTGTTGCTGGGTGCCACAGCATACTGCATTAGATTTTTCTTTACACGTGGGCTGCTGAGGGGTCGCGTACACATATTTTTCATATTTGGGGTGCCTGTTCATTATGCAGCCCGTTTATTTTTTCCCATGGGATTACATTGAGCCTTGCTGGGGCACACTGGTAAATTTGACATCACGTACACTGCCCCCTCACTCAAATTGCCCAGGACAATTGATAGCTGTACCTCCCATAGCACCAATCCATCTGTGCCATGACTGGGAGGGCTACTAGTGATATGATATGATATGATGTTTTATTTGCATTGCGCTCATACACAAGTGTTTCAGAGTGTGACCAGGCAAAAGGGAGGGGAACATGGGCGAACACAACAGCGATCTTACTAGGCCCAGTGACATTGAGAATGCGCAAGTGCAGGGGAGAGGGGGAGGGGAAAAGTGCATGGAAGGGGGAGAGTGGAGAGTGCGGACCGGAGGAGCCACAGATAAATAACAATAAATAAAAACAAATAGATAATAGAGGGAATAACCAGTGGTAGTGCAGCAAGCAAGTGGCAAATGCTGTGTTTAGGGCAGCAGACTGGGTCAGTCTGATAAGTGCAGAAAAAGAAGAACATGTGGGACTGTATGGGTACAGCTACAGTCCTCAGTGCAAGGGGTGGCCAGGAGGCAGTGCAGGAGGGTGGCAGGGTCAGCAGGTACCTGAGCCCAGGGGACAGAGGGTGGTCAGGTGCACAGTGCCAAGGGATAGCAGATTAACATGGGTGAGGGGGAACAAAGGCAGAGAACAATAGGAAGGTCTTGGTTCTCCTCAAGTTTTAGAGTGGGAAGGGAGGCAAAGGGTGCCAAGGTGGAGGAGGTGCCCGAAGTGGTTGAGGCGCCTGAGGTGGTGGAGGCACCCGAGGTGGCAGAGGTGTGCGAGATGGCCAAGGTGTACAGGCCCGTGCAGGGAGACCAATGCCACCCACCCAACAGGGTCAGGAAGATGCAGGGGCAGCTGTAGCAACCACCACCCAGCCTCTGGGTCAGCCAGCCATGTCTGTGGAACTTCCCACCCCGGTCCACAGAGACTCAGGGGCAGATGCTATCTGTGCATCGAAGGGGAAGGACATGCTGTGCAGCGTCATGGCACCGGCACCTAGGGATGAGATGCAGCAGTGTCACCTGCTGTACGCACCCGCCAGGGTCAGGTAGCTGCAGGGGCAGTTGTAGCAACCACCACCCAGCCTCCAGGTCATTCAGCCATGCCTATAGTGCTCACCGCCCGGTCCACAGAGATGCAGGAGCAGATGCTATCCATGCATCAAAGGGGAAGGGACATGCTGTGCAGCGTCATGGCACCGGCACCCAGGCACAGCCACTTGCAAGGGCACCTACAGTCACACCATCAGTGTGTGATGCCACAGCCCATGCCACCAGTGCTCCAGCCCCTACTGACCCAAGTGGTTCCAGCCACTCAGGGTCTGCACAGCCTCACAAGAAGGCAAAGTGTGCAGTAGGCAAACAGGCTCAGTCCCAAGGCACAGCACAGGAGACCTGCACGTCGAGGAAGAGGAGCTTTAGTGATGAGGAGCTCCAGGTCCGTGTGGACTACGTGCAGGACCACAAACACAACATGCTTGTGCGGGCAGGGAATGTGTCGCTGATCTTATTAACGCCATGGGCCATGAGAGGCACTCAGCTACTGACGCAATGAAGCATTGGTATGACCTCCGGCGCCGAGCCAAAGGTAAGATGGGTGCCAACTACACCTCTACTCTGGTGACTGGAGGTGGGTCACCACGAGAAGATGAATAACTCACTCCACAGGAGGAGATCATAGGTGCTATGATTGATGTGGAGCAGATCCAAGGCTTGGGAGACCTCCCAATTTATGAGGGAATGGCTGGTGAGTGGTGATGCTTGTGTGTCCAGGTCATGTGTATGTTGCTTGGATAAAGTGTGTTGCTCTGTGGCAGTTCTGGCTGCATTTGCATGACTGCAATGGGTGAACAATGTCATGGTGGACTGACACATGCTTGTTGACCTGCAGACTGCATATGCACAATGTGCTGCACACCTTGACAAACCTCATTACCACACCTGCTCACTTCTTCCATGTCACTCTGTCCAGGCTCTCTTGGCCCTATTCATGCTCCAACCTGTGATGGCGGATAGCCTGTGACATTCTTGCACTCCACACTCGCCTTCACTCAGCACATCTCTGATGTCTCGGAGAGGTTACCCTGCCAGCTGCACCTCCTCAGGGGGATTCCTCCTTTCCTCTCATTCCCCTAGTAGCTCACTGTCTCCAGAAGACTGGTCATACCTATGGTGGGGTACTGCAACAGCATATACCCACATTTCTGTGCCTCTACTCTCTTCCCTCTGCAACTCATCCTGACCTGGACACTGGGGATTGACCTTATGTCTTGGTGCCAGGTATTGTGTCTCCCTAGGACTGTGAAGATGGCACTGGCTCCGAGTGGCTACGACTGTTCATTTCCAATTGCTCTGCAATGTCTAGAGAGCCTTATGTCTCCTGGTGCTGCAGTTCCTTCAACTCCATCTTCCCAATTCGCTTCCTTCTCATGGTATTTGATCATCCCTTTCCTACTCCCTCAGGGTCAGTTACTTCTCAGAGCAATTAGTTGGTGGTTAATGTCTATCTTCGGCTGGGGCCTCCCTCTGCTACAGCCTCCCTGCCACAATGGCACTAGAGGTGAACCTTCTCTGGGTCTCGGGGCTCTTATGATCCTTCCTCTTGTGTTCTGCTTTCTTTACCTCCTCTCTCCTGCTAGAGTCCTAGATGTCTGAGAGAATGCACTAGTCACCTGCCCACACTATGATCTCCAACACGGGCCACTGAGTGACCTGTTGTACCCATGCACTGCCTCCCTGCCATACTCCACACTCGGTGGCTGTTAACTGTATCCCTATGACCCTCTAGAAGCTATTGACAGCTGATGTCTGCACATACACTTCCACCAGCACACTGCATTTTCATTGATGATGAGATGTTGTATTTATTTTTTATGCCATTCCCATGTAGTTCACTGCCCACTCCCACTATGAACCCAAGGTCTCACCTTCACCATGCCTATTCACTCGCGTGATGTCAATGTGAGCTGGCCTCCCTCATGGAATGGGTGTGTATTGAGTTTGAGATTTACATGTCATGTCATGTCACATTCATTGTACATGGCTCTGGGACAGTAGTCAGCAAGTTCCATCTCATGCAGTATTATAGATTAGGCATGGCTGTGGTACGTGGCATATTTGGTTTCGGATCTGTGATGTTGGTGGATGAACTATTCCAGTCAGGTGCTCATGTATGTTGCAGATGCTATGCACCATGCACTACATGTTGTATTTAGCCCTACCACACACGTCCATGGCTGCTTTCATGCTACCTTTCACTTGCATTGACACTGCGTATGTGCAGGAGTTTGTGACATGGCAGTTTGATGTGTTGCATGATGACAATGTGATGCCTTTGTGTGTGGGCTATGCAATTTACATGGCTCTTCTTGTAATGTTCTGTTCATGTGCAGTTGATGAGGCACTGGATGCAGAGGAAGAGGTGGTGGAGGAGCAGGATACTGAGCCACGGCCAACCACCAGTGGAGGATGTGGTGTGGTAGCCCATGCAGATCCACTGGTGCTACTGGCCATCCTGGCCATGACTCAGTCTGACTCCGCCTCTGAGGAAGCCTTTGGCTTTGGTGGTGAGTCAGATATGGATACCTCTGTGCTGTCGCAGGTGAGTGCATCGACTCTGGGTGCTGTTGCATCCCAAACGCCTGAAGGGGGGAAGACCCCTCACAGAGCCAGTCAGTGTTGGTACGTCCATCTGTGGTGGTTATGGTTGCAAGGTCAAGCTCCACAGTATTGACTCCTGGTCCTGGGGCAGCTGATCAAGGGAGGGATGTAGTCCTGCAGCCACAGGTGGTGTTATCACATCAAGGGCCAGGTGCCCTTGGCCTAGGCAGGCATGGGGTCTGCCAACGCGGTGGCCGTGTTTTAGCTGGCGATACTGTGTGGGAGCAGTCCACATATGCTTCTGCACATTAACAGGCTGCTTTGCATGATATGTTGGCTCAGGGCATGGATAGGGTGGTCAATCCCATGATACCCCCAGCAAGACAGGTGGAGTACCAGCAGCAGGCATTGCGGTCCACATGCCGGTCACACAGGCTGAACATGGTGGCCAGCAACAGGAGCCAACGGGCAGACCTGTGAGCTCTCTGCACATCCTTGGCTGCAGAGGGTTGGGCCAATAGGGAAGCCATGCGGTCAGAATATAAGTCCCTCAGGATTACACTGACTGCACTCGAGGCATCCAGCAGTAGACGGTCTGAACAGCAGATGCAACTTATGACTCTTACCATCACGGAGGAACTGTGTGCATCCATGAGGTGTTGCATGGAGAACTCTGGGCCATCATGTTGCACATGCAAGCATCTCAGTCCCACATGGCCACTGCCATGGAGGACCAGACCAGGGTTATATGTGGTTATCCTCCCTTTCCACTACCACATTCTGATGCAGCACCAGAGGGTGGCGACAGCAGTGACAGGTCTCCCAATCCATGATAGACATGCGGCCAATTAACCCATGGAGGTATTTTCTTTGTCATCCACACATTTGGGTGTTGACGTGCACCCTGCACCTCCTCCCTCCTGGGCATTTCTGTATTTTTTATATTCGTTTTCTGTCTATTGTGCATTTATGTTACAGTGTGTTGCTTTGTGTGGCTGCCGAGGGCATCCACTGTAGGTTCCAGCTGGACCCATAGAGGCTTGTCTCATGTTGGTGTTTGTGCCTTAGGTCCAGACACATATGCCACTCCTGCTTCCCCTGTCCATGGGCTTGCTAGGAGTGCAGCGTGTGAAAGTAACTTACACAGTGGCATGGGACTACCATTCTATCTGTGGGCAGTCTCAACTCCGACCTGTGTATACACCCCTGGTGGGATTCAGGATTGTTTTTCCAGTGCATGGTTGGCATCCCTTTTTGTTTGTACATTGAGATGCACCCTTTGTACATGCTTCATCTTCATGTATTGGCTTGACTGCCAATTGACAAGGGGGGTCCTGGGAGTCTCTCTGCCAGACATTAGTCCTGGTTACGAGAGACTTACCCAGAGTCTTTAGCTCACTATCTTTCACAGAGAAGAAATATCCCAAACATATCAGTCTTTGTCCTGCCCTGGGGCAGTCCAGCACCGAAATGCTAGGCAATTCTCCTCTGAACAAGAGTACCAACAGCATCCCCAGACACGTGTTTCGGTCTGGTTGGACCTCATCAGTAGGGAGGAGCTGTGCCTCTCTAAGAATAGTGAGCAAGGGGTCCACGTCTGGATTCCCCTAGTAACTTAGGGTGAGACCCAAAGTTACTTGAATATGCAAATTGACAAGGGGGGTCCTGGGAGTCTCTCTGCCAGACATTAGTCCTGGTTACGAGAGACTTCCCCAGAGTCTTTAGCTCACTATCTTTCACAGAGAAGAAATATCCCAAACATATCAGTCTTTGTCCTGCCCTGGGGCAGTCCAGCACCGAAATGCTAGGCAATTCTCCTCTGAACAAGAGTACCAACAGCATCCCCAGACACGTGTTTCGGTCTGGTTGGACCTCATCAGTAGGGAGGAGCTGTGCCTCTCTAAGAATAGTGAGCAAGGGGTCCACGTCTGGATTCCCCTAGTAACTTAGGGTGAGACCCAAAGTTACTTGAATATGCAAATTGACAAGGGGGGTCCTGGGAGTCTCTCTGCCAGACATTAGTCCTGGTTACGAGAGACTTACCCAGAGTCTTTAGCTCACTATCTTTCACAGAGAAGAAATATCCCAAACATATCAGTCTTTGTCCTGCCCTGGGGCAGTCCAGCACCGAAATGCTAGGCAATTCTCCTCTGAACAAGAGTACCAACAGCATCCCCAGACATGTGTTTCGGTCTGGTTGGACCTCATCAGTAGGGAGGAGCTGTGCCTCTCTAAGAATAGTGAGCAAGGGGTCCACGTCTGGATTCCCCTAGTAACTTAGGGTGAGACCCAAAGTTACTTGAATATGCAAATTGACAAGGGGGGAAGTTTGTTTCTCCTTGTGAGAGAGGGTATGCCCAGACGTGGGTCCCTTGCTCGCTGCGCCACAGGGAACCAGGCTGAACCTCACTGAGGAGGTCCAACAAGGCCAAAACATGTCTGGGGTTGCTTGGTTTTCTGTGCAGAGGGGACCTGGCCTAGCAGTTCGGGCTGGGCTGCTACCTTCGGTGGCGGCAGCTGCTGACTGATTTGCACATGGCTGGTCCCCTTTTGCAATAGCGCAGACGAGCTAAAAAACGGAGGTGTGGAAGGTTGGCCCAGAGCAATTGCCAGTGGTTTAGATTCATTCGAAACCTTCCACCCATCACTTTTGTGGTCAGTTTGTTTCTCCTTGTGAGAGAGGGTATGCCCAGACGTGGGTCCCTTGCTCGCTGCGCCACAGGGAACCAGGCTGAACCTCACTGAGGAGGTCCAACAAGGCCGAAACATGACTGGGGTTGCTTGGTTTTCTGTGCAGAGGGGACCTGGCCTAGCAGTTCGGGCTGGGCTGCTACCTTCGGTGGCGGCAGCTGCTGACTGATTTGCACATGGCTGGTCCCCTTTTGCAATGGCGCAGACGAGCTAAAAAACGGTGGTGTGGAAGGTTGGCCCAGAGCAATTGCCAGTGGTTTAGATTCATTCGAAACCTTCCACCCATCACTTTTGTGGTCAGTTTGTTTCTCCTTGTGAGAGAGGGTATGCCCAGACGTGGGTCCCTTGCTCGCTGCGCCACAGGGAACCAGGCTGAACCTCACTGAGGAGGTCCAACAAGGCCGAAACATGTCTGGGGTTGCTTGGTTTTCTGTGCAGAGGGGACCTGGCCTAGCAGTTCGGGCTGGGCTGCTACCTTCGGTGGCGGCAGCTGCTGACTGATTTGCACATGGCTGGTCCCCTTTTGCAATGGCGCAGACGAGCTAAAAAACGGTGGTGTGGAAGGTTGGCCCAGAGCAATTGCCAGTGGTTTAGATTCATTCGAAACCTTCCACCCATCACTTTTGTGGTCAGTTTGTTTCTCCTTGTGAGAGAGGGTATGCCCAGACGTGGGTCCCTTGCTCGCTGCGCCACAGGGAACCAGGCTGAACCTCACTGAGGAGGTCCAACAAGGCCAAAACATGTCTGGGGTTGCTTGGTTTTCTGTGCAGAGGGGACCTGGCCTAGCAGTTCGGGCTGGGCTGCTACCTTCGGTGGCGGCAGCTGCTGACTGATTTGCACATGGCTGGTCCCCTTTTGCAATAGCGCAGACGAGCTAAAAAACGGAGGTGTGGAAGGTTGGCCCAGAGCAATTGCCAGTGGTTTAGATTCATTCGAAACCTTCCACCCATCACTTTTGTGGTCAGTTTGTTTCTCCTTGTGAGAGAGGGTATGCCCAGACGTGGGTCCCTTGCTCGCTGCGCCACAGGGAACCAGGCTGAACCTCACTGAGGAGGTCCAACAAGGCCGAAACATGACTGGGGTTGCTTGGTTTTCTGTGCAGAGGGGACCTGGCCTAGCAGTTCGGGCTGGGCTGCTACCTTCGGTGGCGGCAGCTGCTGACTGATTTGCACATGGCTGGTCCCCTTTTGCAATGGCGCAGACGAGCTAAAAAACGGTGGTGTGGAAGGTTGGCCCAGAGCAATTGCCAGTGGTTTAGATTCATTCGAAACCTTCCACCCATCACTTTTGTGGTCAGTTTGTTTCTCCTTGTGAGAGAGGGTATGCCCAGACGTGGGTCCCTTGCTCGCTGCGCCACAGGGAACCAGGCTGAACCTCACTGAGGAGGTCCAACAAGGCCGAAACATGTCTGGGGTTGCTTGGTTTTCTGTGCAGAGGGGACCTGGCCTAGCAGTTCGGGCTGGGCTGCTACCTTCGGTGGCGGCAGCTGCTGACTGATTTGCACATGGCTGGTCCCCTTTTGCAATGGCGCAGACGAGCTAAAAAACGGTGGTGTGGAAGGTTGGCCCAGAGCAATTGCCAGTGGTTTAGATTCATTCGAAACCTTCCACCCATCACTTTTGTGGTCAGTTTGTTTCTCCTTGTGAGAGAGGGTATGCCCAGACGTGGGTCCCTTGCTCGCTGCGCCACAGGGAACCAGGCTGAACCTCACTGAGGAGGTCCAACAAGGCCGAAACATGACTGGGGTTGCTTGGTTTTCTGTGCAGAGGGGACCTGGCCTAGCAGTTCGGGCTGGGCTGCTACCTTCGGTGGCGGCAGCTGCTGACTGATTTGCACATGGCTGGTCCCCTTTTGCAATGGCGCAGACGAGCTAAAAAACGGTGGTGTGGAAGGTTGGCTCAGAGCAATTGCCAGTGGTTTAGATTCATTCGAAACCTTCCACCCATCACTTTTGTGGTCAGTTGGCTTGACTGCCTCCATTGTTGTTAGCCTTCATGCTATATTTGCTTCCCTGGCCCCCTTTGGTTAGCAGTGCAACAGGAATTTAGAAGGGTGTAATTTAGAAGGGTAGCATGTGCAAGTCACGACACATTGAGGCACATGTGCATTTGGGTATGGTCACGGTCAGACAGATTAACTCTTGGGTCCTGTGTTTCTGGTGTGTTCTACTGGCCAATTGATGTTCTTGTGTGCATGATTATAATGATGAGTGAGTTATTTCTGGACTTTTTAGGTTGATTGTTGCTCTCTTTGTGACAGTAGTGTTATGTTTTGGCCATTTATTTCTCAGCTTTGATACTATGGCATAGTGCGTCAAGCAGGTGATATGGAGTGTGGAAGGGTTTAGGTGACATACTGGCATTTAGATATGTACTTTGTCATGGTGTTTGTTGCATACTCCATCTTCCATGTGTTCCTTTTGTGCACACCAGATTGAAATACTTTTAGTACTAAGGGATGCACATAATGTAGTACTTCCGAGGGCACATTCTCAGGGTGTTAAGGTTGGGACATATGATTGTCCCTTTGTCATCATCGACTGTTACCTGGAATGTGCCAGGGCTGTGTGCACTCCGCAGGGGTTGGATGGATTTTAGGTGAAAGATTATGACACAAGCTGGTTACGGGCAGCATCACCATGTGCGCTTTCCCCTCCCATGCGCAGCCGCCGTGCATGTGTTTGGGGATGTGGGGGCACCACAATGTCCACCGGTATGCCACGCCATGTTGCAACATTGTGCAGGATACATGCTGCCACAATGATCCTGCACACTACTGGTGGCGCATATAGTAGCTCACCACCGCACTCCAAATGTGCGTTCCACTATGCCACTAATTGCTATATGGGCTGTGTTGTTTCTTACCTGGGGTGGTGTCGTGGGGTTACGTATTGGCATCATCATTTAGGTGCTCAGAGGGTAGGCATTGTCCCCTAGATGTAGAGGTGAGATGGGTTGTCAGTCGTGTGGTTTTGTCTGTGTGAGACATGCATGCATTTGCAGGGCCATTTATACTCACCAATGAGCCATGTATTGGCATGCCTCCCAGCTTCCAGGGGCCGGTGTAGGGGGGACATTCTGAATATGAAACTATCATGGGTGGACCCTGGATAGTTGGCATATACTGAGGTGATGATTCCCTTGGCATCACATACAACCTGCACGTTGATGGAATGCCAGTGCTCGCAATTGCGATAGATGTGCTCTGTGGCCTTAGGTGGATCTAGGGCCACATGGGTGTAATCGATGGCACCAAGCAATTTAGGGAAGTGCGCCACCCTGTAAAAGTCCTGGACCACGGCCTGCCTTTCTGCAGGTCTTCTGGGCATTTATATGCACCTGTGGACTGATGGGCGTGCAGTCATGATTGCCAATACCTGGTGTAGGCACCGTGACTGCGTGGCCTGTGAAATGCCCCTGAATATGGCAGTTGTCCGCTGAAATGACCCAGTGGCCAAGAAATGCAGTACATTGAGCATCTTTCCAAGGGGCTCAGTGCTTTGGAGCACAGGGTGGGTGATGTGAGGTCATCGTCCCACTCCGTGACCAGTTCTAAACCTATACCTGCCATGGATCGGGTCATCAGGCATCCCAAAACGGCTGGTCCTGGATAAAACAATTTGTGCTCTGGCTATCCTCCTCCTGCGGTGTCCCGCGATCATTGCTGCGAAAAATGGGACATTCATTGTAGCTGTATACACGTGTTGGTTTTTCGCGTGCCCTTTTTATGCATTGTTTTTAGTGCGCAGTGACGTTTACGCCTGCTTTCGCTCGACGGACGTGTTTCTGGATTAGCGTGTCTTTTCCCGCGCGCCGGAGAGCCCTGTTCAATTCCATGAATATGTGTTATAGCACACATGTGGGTGTTGCAAGTATTTTACTGTGGTACTTCCCACGTAATGCCCACATTTACGCTTGTTGTTCCCCATTCCACGTATTCTGCCCCCTTTTTAGGTGACTTCCCTAGACAATGCGCACCTTTGCTGGGCATCCCACGCAAGGCATTCGTGGTGTCGCAGTGATGTGTTGGACCCACGCGAATTCAGCACGTCTCCGGTAAGCCACGCACAAGGGTTCCATGAATCAACAAGGGGGTGCTTGTGCGCGTTTTGCACGCACGCGCCCATTTTGCGGCGCTATTTTATTCCATGAATCGGGCCCTTAATCTCTTCATATCAGACATTGGAGAAGTGCTGGAGGATGTGAACTCATTTTCACCCAAAATCAATTTAAATAAAGTTGGGTGGATGCTCTACGCAGACGACTTTGTCGTAGCAGATCAAACACCAATAGGACTTTCAGAGGAAGCTGAATGCATTACAAAAATACATGGGCCCTCATTACGACCTTGGCGGAGGACCATGGTGCTATTAGCACCATGGTCCATGGCGCTAAGGGTGCAATTCCGCCATGGTGGTTGGCGGACTTACCGCCCCATTCCGACCTTGGCGGGGCGGTAAGTCCCCAATCCCCATTTTACCCTTCCCCATTCCCATTTTTGCCCCATAGGGCATAATGGGAGAGGGGAAGGCGTTAATTACGCCACCGTAAATTACGGTGGCGTAATTAACAACAAGGTCCCTTAGCGCCATGGATTTTAACACCTGCTAAAAGCAGGTGTTATATCCGCCATGGCGCTAAGGGAACTCGTACTCAGGCGGTAAGGGTCGGCGATGTTTACGCCGGCGTAAACCCCTTACCGCCTGGGTCGTAATGAGGGCCATGGAGAACAATGGGTTGAATATCAACGTAAACAAAACTGAGGTGCTTACCCTACAAAACCTGAAGGGAAAGAAGAACGGAAACAAATCTTGCTGGTACCTGAGTAAAGAAACCCTGAAGCAAGTCGATATGACAAGATTTCTAGGCATTCAATTGCCAAATATGCACCATGGGTAAAAAGCATAAAGGAAAACAATAAGCAATTAACCGCACCGGGGTGCATGGTTCAGAAACAATTCTGCAAATTCTCATTGTTGCCGATAATTATGTACTACAAACAGAAAGTAGTGCCGGCAATAACCCACGGAGCAGACTGTGCACTGTGTAGTCCATGGAAATTGGGGGAAACATCAGGGGGCCACCGTTTGGAGAACTATTCTCCGCCTCCCAAGGTGTGTTCCGACCAGCATCATAAGGTACGAGTTGGGGTTGGTCTCTATAAATGCCAGAGTAGTTTGGAGTGCTATTTCAATGTACAGAAAAACAATAGTGGAACGATATTGTGCCCCAAATTGTAATTCTGCAATTTGGAAACAAGTACAAAGCAGAACCAATTCTAAGAGAGTGGAACGACTATTGTTCAAAATTACAAAGTGACATTGGCTCCAATGTGGAAACTCTAAAAACTAACCCGGAAGCTCTGAACAAGAGACTTTGGGAGAGAGATTGGATCAAGACTGGAGAACAAAGACAAAAACACAGACTTTTAAAGAACATAGTAAGTGAAGCAAAGGCCTTGAAGAATGGTCCAAAGCACCTCGAATAATTTCCCAGTGAGCTCTACCGTCACCTCTTCATGAAATGTTGCTTTCATTTATTTCCAACAAAGGAGGTTCTTGAAAGCTGGAGAATGAACCTATTCATGGACAAGAGGTGTCGTTTTTGCCAAAATCCGGACGAATCTTTGCAGCACCTAACATTATACTGCTCCATTCTGAGATCACAGCGAACACGTGTGATGGGTTAGTTATTGCGAGTAGACCGGTGCTGAATGGGGAAGAATGGTGGCATACCATGTACGAAGGAAGAAGAACAACGCTTACATTTGCACTGGTTATATTTTTGGAACACATTTCAAAAGTTCTAATTGAAGACTGTAACCAGAATGCGTCAGGAAAAGAACATGTGCAAGAACTATGAAAGATGCTATTTGAATTTGGAAATGTGAAACTGATGGTTTTTAAAAGTTTGTAATAAACTAATTAAAACAACAACACAAAAATAGACAGGCTTTGTGTCCTTAAGCACTTTGCACACAAGCACAAAGCTAAGGGTTTGGTCACCATGACATAAATAAGGAAATCTACAAATGTGAGGTTTGTTGGTCACTTTTCAGGGAGATTTTGCAAACTCAGATTTCTGACATACAACCCCACCGAGTGTGGTTGGGGGCCTAGGGAAGTAAGTAGAAGGGCTTTGCCGCCAGTCTTTTCTTGGTCAAGGCTTCAACATGCCGAGGTGCGCCATGCAGTGAGTGAATTCCAGACATATCGACTAGAGCAGCAAACACCCCTTCTCCAGCTGTATCTCCTTTTGGCAATGCGCCCCATTAAATACAGTCCCATGAGGAATTTGGTTCAGTCGTACAGGCAGCTCCTCCACCTTTTCCTTCTCACGCCTTCCTGTGCATCTTAGCTCTCCCTCTCCCTCATCCAACTATCCTTCAACTGCTGAATGCTCTCTAATACTCCTCCCTTTCATCTGTGACAAGCAAAACCGATTTGACGCCATAGACTATGGTAGAAGGCACTATACAAATGCAAGATAACTAAATATATTAATTATTATAATAAATGTACAAGTTAAATAACGTAATAATGCAATATTTTTGTATTTTATATATTCTAAACTACTCAAAAAGTACAGATTTTACATATTTATAATTATTCAGTTGAAAGGATATTAAACTACCAAAAAAATCAATATGATGTGTAGCGGTGCCACTTTTTTTTGGACAAGTGTTGACATGTTACATTTTTTAAATTATTGAAACGTTTCTAAAACTATCTAAAAATGATTATATTGTAGCATTTTTAAATTTTGTAGGCTTATATTTATTGCAATATGATTGTAATTTCATTTCAATAAACTTTTTTTCTAAAGGACTTATAATATTAATTTTAAGATGTTTAAAAGCTTCTGAAAATATGTTCTACTCTCTAATATGTTGTCATTTTATATTAGGTTTTTGGAAATTCTTGTTACTTTCTTCATTCATATCGGTTGCTATTCATTAATTTGTTTAAATAGTATGACATTAATGAAAAATCCCCCAAAAACATATATTTGCTAAACAGTAGAACCATTTTGTTTTCAATTTTAAACTATCTTTTATTTTTTCAGATTTTCTAATCTAGGCAGCGGTTTGAGTGAAAAATATGCGAAAAGGTTCATTATGGTCTAATGTAAGACAGAAGGATGTTTGCTGATTCTGCCGATGGAATTCAAATGTCTCGCACCCCTAGGTTCAACTCACAATCGGGCTAGTGAAGCAGAAGACAAGAGTTGTCAGTCAACGAATTAAGGGCATACAATCTTCAAATGAAATGACTCAAACAGGTGTGAAATCAAGTGCATAGCCCTTATTTAAATAAAATTTAAAAAAAACCTTCACCCACTCACCCCAGGGAGCTCACTTCTGACGGGCTGCTGTCTTCTGCATGAGGCCCCGCCTGGTGGTCACTCTGTACATTGCATGTTCATAAGCTAGTCAACTAACCCCTCCAAGCCCCCCGCCCCCCGCCTCCCCCCAACCTCTGGGCCCGCAATGATCCAGTCAGCTACCTGAAGGGCCACTGAACAGGTCCTAGGGCCCTGCTAAATTGTCATGTGTACATGCTCTAGTGACCACGGCGAGCCTACATATTCCAGCTGACCATCTTGAATTAGGGTTCAGACTTTCTGAGAGATTGAGGTCTTTGAGGTGGGCCTTAGGGGGGTGGAATTCGTCCAAAGAAGTAGTAAAACGCGCCGGTTTTGTTTCTTACCCCTCTGTAAGAAGTCCTCGATCATGACAGGGAAAACATTGCAGATGTGTTAACGGTGCCCACTGTCGACCCAGAAATGGAGCCATTTACTGCCGTATTTCATCCGTTTGGGTCCCCGCACCTCCCTGCTGTGTTGTGTTGGACAGTAAACGGTAAAACAAATCCTTTTTTCAAATAATTTGTAGTGCCGATTTCATAGAACTGTCTGTGCCCAAAATCTTATCTACATGGTTGTTTTGAACTAGCCATTCTTGTCGTTGCTTACTCAAATGTGCATACTAATTGCGGCAGCACAAACACAAATTGCCCATCAGAACCTGAAAACGTCCTGTTTCAGGCGTATCCGGAAATCACTCACTAAAGTCTTCATTTTGTTGGGTCGGGGTTACTGATGCCCAAGGGGGGTGGGGGGCGGGGGGGGGGAGTCTGAATTGCTTTGATTAGTCATGTACTTACCAAGATGGCGTCCCATCTCTGCTCAAGCAGCTCCTGCACAACGCATCGAGAGATGAGAGCGAGGCAGGCAGCACCTGTGCCTTCACACCGAGTAAGGTGTAAGCGCCCGCGATATGTTTATATATGCATTTCTTATGTGGGGAGGTGTAAAGCACCCCCTGCAGCCGGGAGTTGCTACTGGATCTAGGGAGCCCCAGACAACACAAAGACATGTAGATACACAAACAAAGAAATACAAACACTCATATACACACGCGCGTGCACGCACAGACGCGCGCACACACAGGAGAAGCAAGTATAAAGAATGTGTGAAGACTACTAGGTGGCTGCAGGTTTTCAGCCACGACCTGAGAAAGTCCACGGGGCTTAGCCCCCCTACCTGCATGATCCCCAACACCTGAGACAGAAACCTATGGACCATGACAAGAGACCAGGAATAGAACAACCACTCCCGGGTTTCGGGGGCATACAGGGGGGGAAGAGTCCACCAGCCCAGCCGTCATGTAGGCCTGAGTGAGGCAGGGCCATCTTAAGCACTTTTGGGGCCCTGGGCAAGGACATCTTTGGGCCCCCCCCCGTCCACCAAACCAAAGGAATTAAGGAATCAGGAATACTGGTTCGCGCCACCACCCATCGCGCTCACAACCTATAGATTAATATGCTGTCTCACAGCATAATAAGGATGTTTACTCCCTTTAAGTCCTCTTACCCTCTTCATTCTTGCTCTAATCAGAATGATAAACAAGTAGCATTTGAAGACCAACATTAGCAGTATATGAATAGGTTACTGTTCTAGTACATACAGGATATTTTTTTATCAATAATATCCATGAAGGTATGCAGCCTGTAGTATTAATGCAGCACCGTATGTAAAAGGTACATGTAACCTGTAATACAAAGATAACTCACATTAGCTGCCTCATAGAATGCAAAAGTGCTCGTGCATGGATAGAGGAGACCAATGGAAGAAAGGAGAAAGCTACACATACCAGAGCATGGATAGAAGATGCAGATTAGAAGCTACCAGGAAGCTGTCTTTATCCAGACAGACTGAGATTAGAAGTGGGATATGGTTTTCAAATAGTGTTTGAAATTAGATATCAAAGGAACAAATGCCTGTGGTGTGCGATATAAATATGCTCCCTATCAAAGTGGAAACAACCCTATCGCCAGTGAAACCATGAGTAATTGTTTTATGAAGATCATACCATGAGAAGGAAATCACTCTGACTGGCTGACAATTTTGAAAGGTTTAGGGACTGGCGATATTGAGAGGTTAGGCAATACAAGATTAAATGAGATGCCCAGGATCACAAATTGGTTCTGGGGTGAAGGAATGAAGCTGGGATGTGTGCCAACTCTGCAATGGAGCACTTTCTTTTCCAGTTCTTACCATGAACTAAAACAATCTCATTTTATAAAATCGGACTTGGAAAGTAAACAAATCGCATTACCAAACATGACCATTTTTAAACAAAATATTATACGAGAGTGTTATGCAAAATGGGAATGGTTCTAGCTTCATTCTCTCCATCATCAAGGGAAGTATATAAGTACCAGCATACTAATCGATGTGATTTAACACATTTAATCTGGGTTTGTCTTTTGTATTTTAAAGCTTTAAATTCTTCCAAAACAATGCCTTATTACATTTTCATTTACAAACGTGCATAAAAACCTTTGACCTTTACCAAAAAGCAAACCTTTCTTGTGTCAAACAAGCAGACCTTAAAATATGCTTACCTCAGGTATGTAACATCTGGTCAGCTCTCTTCTGTCTACCAACCCTTCCACCCAAATAGCCTACATAAGAAGAAAGTTCAAGCAATGGGCTAAACGATACGAGCAGCATGCAAGTAGGCAAACCTCACAGAAGATAGCACAGTAATGTAAGATATATTAGATGATTTGACCAGGATCACTGTATTGTCTGCTGGCAAATCCAGGACACAAACATGACCGCTTTCATTCCATAGTCTTGAATTTGGATACTTATTCACCTCTTGGACTAGTTATGCCATCGTTGAAGGCGATTGCCTAGGTTTTACAACACCCCATCTTGACAAACCAATTTCTAGACCTTCACCATACGGATGATATGTTAGTTTTTATAGCAACCCCAATCTGGTGCAGCTACATTGCTGATAATAGCACATTTTGTTCTGCAAAACCAAGTACACATGTACGCAGATTTATAAACTTCAGACATAGGAAAGGCTCAGCCAGCCTTGCTGGAATGTGAATTCTAATTTTTCATATGAGCACATATCTCTGCAATGGGTACTTCACACACTGTGCTAATTTCTGAACCATTGTGGCACTCAGTTTATCAATATGCATTTCACTGTGACCTATTGCACATGATCAACATAATTCCCACAGGAAGGAAAGAATGCTACAGAGTTGTGCAGTATGGAACACACACACTATGCCACAGTGATCACAGAAAGCAATACATGATGAATTGATCGAGGCAGAATGTACTTGTGAAATCAGAAAGGCAACGGGATTAGAGCCTCAGTAGCACCCCATAAAATATTGTGACGTGTGCTATTTAAGACTGGTGAACAATGGAATCTTCTTCAGATCAGGCAGCCTTATGGGGACCCCCTCCAAGGTGGGGGCCCTGCGCAAGTGCCCATTTTGCCCTCCCATAAAAACGTCTCGGGAGTGAGGCGAGTCCAGTGGTTAGGGCACATGGGTGTTACCTGTACATCCCCGAATGTAGGAGTAAGCTGTATTAGTGCCTTGGGGTACAAATAGCTGTAAAGTTTTCTTTAAGGGAGAGGGTATGCGCACATGTTTGTGCCCAAGCATCAGTCAAATAAAAAACAAAGATGATCGCCACCAGAGGAAATAGAAAAGGGACTTGTTCCTTTTTCTATTTTTATGGCAGTGGAACGGTCATCTCCATTCCCATTCAGTCCTAGGGGACTCAAATGGGAATGGGGATTAATGATTTTCAGGTGCTTGACTTCTAGGAACACCAGGGTCAAAATTCCCCAGTGTTTCTGTGAAGCTAGGCGGTGGGAAAATTCACAAGTCCGGCGACAGCCTGCCGGATTTACCGCCACGCCTACCGCCGGACTTGTAATGAGGCCATTAGACTAAGTTACTAAGTAAATCAACTTTCTAAAACTGAAAATAGCTAATGGATTATATGTTTTTTGAAAATTCAGCTTGTATTCACATCATGCACACCAACGAGATGCATTGGATTTGAAACTCTGAGAGCAGATGACGTCACACGCGCAATAGACATTCGATAGGGAAATGTGCAGTGTGTAGCACACATGTTTGTGAACTGGGCAACCTGAAAACATGGGCTCCCAACTATGCTCCCCCTCTGAGCAATCCATGTGATCCTGGGAAAATCACAATAAAAATTGATAACATTTTCTTTAGCTGACAAAATTGAGATCCCCTAAAAGTGATTCTGTGAAGTATGAAATGCACAGCAATTCTCACTCAGGCATGTTTTAATGGGCTGCAGTGTTTCCTCCATGTATGATAACAAAGATCATTTATGCCGTGCTCGTCCCATACTCAACTGCCACTATGCGTGTTCCTTGCTCATCACTCACGAGCCCTGGGCTCCTCCTAACGGAAAAGTGAAATAAAAGAAGTCCAAAAGCCTGATTGTACTCTTTACTCGGCTTGCAGGTACTCACTCTGGGGTCTCTATCTACGACACAGTTTTTGAGTGAGGTGTTGGTGAAAAATGAACACATTGCAGGCATGTGTGTTGCCCTCCAAATGATGAGGCTTGTACCGTTCACCTGTTGCTTGAGTTTTTCTACCCAGCCACCCACCATCTGGACATGCAGGGGCCACCACCTTCTGGTCCCTCCTTTGCCTGCTTTGTGACTGGGGAAAGCACCCCTGGGGCTTAAGCCCAGTAGCATCTCTGTTTGCTCCTTGCCAATTGCTTCCCGGACAAGGGGGCATGAGTCAACTCAATCTTACTCATTGAAGAAGAATTGCAGGCACGTCAGGACAGACACATGTGAAAGTTTGCATACAGATTGCTACAGCATGTGCATCAATCAAATGAGGTTTACATATGATATACAAATGATCTGAATTGTGGGTTTATCTGCCCAAGGAGAGGTGAACAATAGGAGTTGATGTATGTGAAAGGTAATTCTGGGGGTGGAAAGCAGAGCAAAACCAAAAATATGCACCCGGGGGAGTGGGCTCAAGCAATCTGGTGGACGAGAATATGGGCAGAATATGCCAGTGTTTGCACACATTCTTGTGGCTTCCCAAGTTCCATCCTGGGAGTGGTGCTCTAAATCTCCCACCCCCTCCAGTCGCTGATTGGAGTACACGGGTTCCCCCGTGACCTGAAACACCTCATTAATGGCACCCCAAGGGCAACCCACTGCCCGTTGCAGCCCCCTTCGGCGAAGGACACTGAGGAAAAGGACAGCCCCATTAGAAGCATCTCCAGATCGTGTCTGCCAGTGTTCACCGAGGAAGCAAGATGCCTGCAGCCGTCAACCTGCGGTGACCAACCAGGTAGGTGTGGTCAGGGGGGGCAGTAATCACTGCATCCCACTAAACTGACCCACCCTTCAAATTACTCCTCCATCGCCTACTGCACCTTAAATTTGCATCTCAGTTAATTGTATTGTTTAGCCATCCCTCAAGTCTCCCTAGGAAAGTCATGCATTATTGTTTGCGTTGGAAAACCAGGCCTTTTTCCTTCTTTACAGGAAATTCGAATCTGGGTGTTTTGCTTTGCTGTTTGTGTTGAAAAACTAGACTTTTCCGTCTTTTAGCAAAGTCAAATCTGGGTGTTTGGTATTGCTGTATGTGTTGAAAAACAAGGCCTTTTTCCCTCTTTAGGAAAGTCGAACCTGGGTGTTTTTTTGCTATTCCTGCGTTCCCCTGTGGTTGCCTGCTCATGCCCCCCCGTGTGCCTCCTTCTGTGTGAAACCTCCCCTTGTTGCTTCCCATGGTGCTCAGCTTTGTGCTCTGCCTCTTTCCTCCCTCACACTCCCTTCTTGCCTCCTCGGCCCCTCTATGGCACTCGCAATCTCTCAGATCTTCTCAAACTACTACTCTATCTCCTATCCTATCCCACTCACTAAGTCTGGTAGGCGAAAGTTCAAGAGGGATATCTTGGTCTCCAACCCAGGGCTCCCTATCGCTGATACCCACATCAGTGCTTCCTCCAGACAGACCCTAATCAACATCCTCTTTGTTCCCTCTCCAGACCTATGGACCCCTCATATGGTTTCGGCTCTCTCTGCTATCGCTTCCTCTTCCATTAATGGTGGCACTCAGTGGGAGGTCCTCTTGGCCTCCTTCCACTCCTCCAAGACCATCATTAATATCGATCTGAATGGCACAGTCCTGGTCCAAGGCCCTTAGCCCAATCGCCTCCTTTTCGTTAGGCATCTCCCACATCTTATCAATTTCCTTCCTTCCTTCTCCCACTAATCCTACTAGCACCTGTCTGGCTCCTCTGCCAACCTCCTTCTTCTGCTGCCTCTCTGGCTATTATACCACCTCCTGCTACCACCTCTGCCCACTCGCTGACACATTTTCCACTTCCGCTGGGTTTTCCTCAAGCCTGTACCCCACCCTAGAAGTCTTTCAAATGTGACAATCTGCTCCACGTCGCTACTCTCAACTCTCACTCTGCTGTCAAACTCTCCTCTCACATCTGCCTCCTCCCCGAAGTACTTGATCTGGATGTCCTCGCTCTCACCGAGACATGGTTCACGGCCAGCTCTGTCACGAGTTTTGCCACTCTCCTCCCTTATGGCTACAAGATCCTCTCCGAGCCCAGAATCAACCGACCCAGAGGTGGAGTAACTCTGATCGTTGTGGAGTGGGTCCCAGCTTTGGTCATCCATACGCAGTCCTATTCCTCCTTTGAATGCCTGGTCTTCAGACTCTCTATCTCTTCTGACCTCTCTCTGACTGTGCCCATCATCTACAGGCCACCTGGCCAGGTTGCCCTCTGCTTCTCACAGTGGGCTGACCTCTTCTCTTCTCGCCTTGCCTCTACCTCTCAAATTCTCCTCCTCCGAGACCTCAACATCCACCTGGATGCTTCTAACCCCTCCTTTGGGCTATTCTGCATCCTCTGTGACACTCTCTCACTCCATTCAACCCTCCAGCCCGACACACTCTGACAGACACACCTTGGATGTTCTCATCTCCTCAGACACCCCCCTCGCTAACCCTCTCACCACTCCTCTCTCTTAGACTGACCACATTCTGCTCTCCTCTCACCTGAAATTCTCTGTCCCTCAGGCAAAGCCCACCCAATCATTGCCACCTAGCTTCTCGGTCATTCAACCCATGAAGCGTGTGTCAGTGGATGCCTTTGTCTCTACTTTCTCTGCTCCTCATACACCTGCGACTGCCACAATCCTCTCTGACCTGCATCTTCCTATCTCCAACACTCTGGACATCCTTGGCTCTGCTATGAGAATCCGCTGAAGCTTACCTCCAAGTGCAACTCTTGGTATGACCCCAACATAGACACCCCAAATTGCAAGTTCAGGGTGGCTGAGAGGAAGTGGAAGGCCTTGGGTGCATCCTCTGACAAACTGGCCTTCTGCCTTCTCCAAAGGCAAAACAGACTCTCTTTCCTGTCGAAGAAGAGACTCCATAATCAAGCCCATGTCTCTGCGGCCTCTAACAACACGGACAAACTTTTCAAAATTTGCAAGGAGCTGGTTTATCCTTCTGCACTCTGCACAACTCCTGTTTCCTCTCAGATGCTCTGTACGGCTATGGCTTCTCACTTCACCACTAAATCTCAGGACAGCCCTGTCCTCATTCTCCTCTTCCTTCTCCCTCCAAAGCCCACGGCCCCCCTCTGGCCACCTCTCTCTCTCTTTCTCCTTTCTCCTCTTTCTCGCTGACAACACCTGATGATGTTTCTAGACATCCCGATCTATTAAAGTGTCATCCAAGCAGGTGCTCCCCTGGTCCTCCAGAACCATCAAGGACCACATTTACACCCTTGCTCCAGCCTTGATCGATATCTACAATCACTCTTTCGCCATTGGATCTTTCCTCTCTCTCCTCAAGCACTCCCTTGTGCACCTCCTCCTTAAAAAAGCCTTCTGTCCATCCTACCTGTCCGGCAAACTATCGCCCGATCTCTATCACTCCTTTCATGGGCAAACTCCTGGAAAAGCTGGCCATCTCCCAGCTAACTCTCCACACTGAATCTGTTGGTTGTCTCCATGACCATCAGTCTGCCTTCAGAGCAGCCAGAGGCATGGAACCTGCTCTCCTGAACACCCATGAAGATCTACTCTCTAACCTTGATTCCTGCCTTCCTTCGGGTCTCATCCTCCTTGAAATTTCCTCTGCTTTTGACACGTTCAGTCACGCCATCCTGATCAATCGACTCCGTGAGAACTTGGGCCTCATGGATCAGGACCTGGAGTGGTTGACCTTTTTCCTCCTGGACCAACCTTCCCAGGTCCAACTTGGGTCCTTTCTCTCCACCACCTCTCCCTTCACATGTGGTGTTCCCCAGGGCTCTATCCTCTCACCCTGGCTCTTCAATGTCTACTTGGTCCCTTTGGCCCACCTTCCCTCTACCTTCTCCTCTTTCAGTGTTATGCAGATGACACTCAGCTCTCTTTCAGGCTCCCATCAGCCTCCTCTCCTCTCTTGCTAATTCTTGATTGTCTATCTGCAATTCAGGATTGCCGTGCCTCCAACGATCTCTGCCTTAATGGCAGTAAGATTTACATCCTTCTCATTGGGACCCCAGCTCCTGCTTTCCCTCTCTCACTGTGTCTGCCCTCCTTGGGCCCTCTTCCTGTGCCTTCCTGTGAGGCAAAAATCATTGGTGCCATCTTCGACTCCTCTCTCTCTTTCTCTCTTCACATTGCAGGCCCTGCCAAGAAGTCCCACTACCAGTTGTACCTGCTCAGAGGTATTCTTCCATTTCACACTTTCCCCCAGAAGCTCACTGTCTCCAGAGCCCTGGTTCTCTCTAGGCTGGACTACTGCAACAGCCTTTTTATTTATTTATTTAAATGTATGTAGCGCACATCAGCCCTTGGGGATCGTGGCGCTGTTACAGTAGGCTTTCTTAGTTGCGATGAGAGTCGAGAGTATGACATTACAGACATACAGAGGAAGTCTCAGGTTACATTGAGGGGTTGGCCAGGAGTGCATTGGTTACAGTGGAACGTGTATGAGAGGATTATACATTGGAGAAAAATTACAGAGAATGGAGGAGAGGCGGAGTGCAGGCAAACTAACAAAATAGCCTTGACGGTGGTGTTGTAAGAGGCATGATGGGTCCATTTATTACAGGGGGGCCTGATCAGCCACACAGGAGATGTATAGAGCTAAGACTAATTGTAGTTCCTGCAGAGTGACGGGTATCTAAGCGAACAATGATTAGTTGAAGTCTGGTCTTGATGGCTTGAAATCTTCCTGCCTCTACTCTCCGCCCTCTGCAACCAATCCAGAACAGGACTGCAAGACTTATCCTCAGCCTCAAGCCCAGGGAACACATCTCTCCAGCCCTGAAATCTCTCCACTGGCTCCCAGTGGCTGCAAGAAACAAGTTCAAGACCCTCTACATCATCCACAAGGCCTTCTGGGGCTGGGAAGAGACTACATCCAACTCTCTCTTCCAAAATACCTTCCTTCGCTCAGCCACCTCAAACGCTCGGAGGGTCAGACGCTTCTCCAGGCAGAGAGTGAGAGGTAGATCTCTCTCCTCTGCAGGTCCCTCCCTCTGGAATGCTCTCCCTGCCCCTCTCAAACTTGAGTCGGACCGTGTGAAGTTCCAGAAGCAGCTCAAGAACTTCCTGTTTCCTCTGCTTTCTCTCTCTCCCTCCACTGCTGACCCACCTGTCTGCTGTGTCAACAGATTGCTTGTCTACCCTCAGAGTCTCACTGGGTACCAGGCTTCTCTATGATCAGTCCCCTTGCACTGCTTCCTGTCCTACTGCGCACTTAGGGGCTATAACTGTAACCCTACAGTCCCCTGCCTTCTTGCACTTGCCCAGAGCTGCGCTGCCCTGGCTGCACTTACTCAGAGTTTTCTGCCCTGATTGCACTCCACCCTTCGCTTCTACCTAGCACTTCCCTTTCTCGCTTCTCCCTGCACTTTTTTTCGATGTCGCACTTGCACGATCTGAATGACACAAGGCCTCGTAAGATTATTTGTTTTGTCCTCCCTCTGTCTTCCCTCCCTTGTCTTGTCACGCCTAGAAACACTTTTGTACAATCGCGTTATGAATGACATATATCATATCAAAACTCCTCCCAGTGGCCCACCCACCATCAGCCCCCATGGCATTCCGCACAACCTCACCCCCCCCCGACTAACCTGCTCGCCCTGAGGTCCCTTCCTCATGGCTGCCCATGCTCCCTCGCCCACGGAGACATCGAAATAGAAGCAGGACTTGCACCCCTTTCTATTTCCCGAGGGGGATTTGGCATGCGCACTACAGATTCTGGGGGGTGTACTAGGGTGTGGTGAATAGCAAAGCCCCCTCCATCCCTTAGGCTCGCTTCTGCCGGCTACCTTGCCTATACACCTTTCAACTCTGGGTTATCACTATAGTAATGCAATGTTATGTAACTGGGTTTTTTATAATGGAACCTCTTCCAACTGGGCGGCCTAGTTGCCCTCCAAAAGTGATGGATGCAAGGCTTTGAATTACTGCACACACAGACACACATGTCAACGCATAGAGGACAGTAAAACGCATATGCAGAAAGGCAAACAGAACATAAAGCACACACACACATTAACACAAGTACGTGTACAGGTAGACATACACATACTAACACATGTATAGCCAGGCATGAAGACAACTAAGCACAAAACCGCACGAATACCGGGTTGGACTGGGACTTATAATGGGCACAGGCACTAATGAAAAAGTGGTTCATAAATGCCAATGCGTTGCTTTTGGAGACAGGGTACTTCAGTGCTCTCCCAGGGAAGTTACTGGCAAAACGTGTTTCAAATAGTGCATCTAAAGGATATTTGGCCAATATCAGAGGTTAAATGACCAGCTGCACAGTGCAATATCCCATCAAACTGGACCGCTTTGGCCATCCTAACGGGCAGATTTTGACCCCCCAAAAACTGTACCACACAAGCCCCCGCCCCATGGATGGCACCACAGACAGACCCACTACATTCACACACCCACTCGCACAAAAATCCCATACTTTTTTATTTTACATTTTTAAAGCGCTTACACAGCCCGCGGCATCCAGACACTGTTACAAGAATTGTATTTTTGGCTGTGTAATTGATTTTCCTCTTAGTTGCGTATTTATAATGCACTTAAACCCCCAGAGATTTAAACGCGGACCCGGGGATCGAACCTGTGCCGCTTCGTGTAGGCTTGCTTCCAAGGAGCACACGTTGCCACTGAGCTATCCTCCCGAGACGCAGGCACACAATCACAAAACAGAGAAGAATAGTCGAAAATCACAAGCACCATGGACGGTCTGGACCTCTCCTGACTTTCAGAGCCTGTTCGTGTCTCGCGCCGAATTACGCATTCCGAGCGCTGCTCCTGCGCCTGTCGTAAGAAAGTGATTAGCAGCGCGTGTCACCGTCCATGCCCACAATATAAAGCCGCCATTAGGTAGCCTGGTGCTCTGCAGTAAAGCGGGCGCTATAAAATGAGATCTTTATTACCGCGTTCTGTGCACGGTGGCGGGGGGCTTGTGCCGCAGTAGTGTGATGTGCCATTAAGGGGCAGCACATGCCTTTTACGACATATGCGCTTTCACACATTGCACTCAAAGGCATTGCTAAAATATAGCCCGCCATATGCTGGCAGCATAACATGGCAGCTCTCTCTAAGCAGAGAATTGGTGTGCAGAGGTTTCTGTTTTACCATCTCTTCTTCTGTCTTCCTGAGACGAATCAACTTCCGGGGCACCAGGGGTCCAAAGATGAATATCGGCTTCTAAACCATCAATCAGCCCCACACCTATAGTACACCAGACAGGATCCGAACAGATTGGAATACAAGTACATTATAAACCTCGTTGTCCAATTTGGTTAAAGTAGACGGAATGGCAGGCTTGTCTCCGCAAGGTCGTGGATCGTTGGTTAGTTGCAACACAGCGAAAATACAATTACCCAATGATAAAAGGGACTGTCCAGCCAAGATTGTATACAAATATCTACTTTATTATTATCACAACAGACAGTTCTAGCAACACTACAAAATACAACCCACCCTGTAAAGGAACACAGAGGACAGACAGTTTCACGAAGGAAAGGGATGCACTCTGGATAACAGGAGTGTAGTCAGTAAAGCAATCAGCCATAACTGTTCAAGGTTATTTGGTTTCAGCTCCAGGAGAGCACGGGGTCATAAATGTCACTAGGGGGCTTCGGAGAAGGACCAGGAAGATAGGACCACAATGTACCTGGTGCTTGAGCTGATCTTGATGCTTGACAGCGTCGAGTCAGTTCCAGGAGCTTTGCAGCTCCTGCAACAGAGTTCAAGATGGCACACAGCAGCGGGTATCAGGTGGCAGGCAGTTCGCCAAGCGAGACTGGACGGACTGTTGCAGGCTGGCATACACAGCTGCTGGGGCTCAATAATTGCTATCTCTGTGCTGGGTGTGGGATCTGGAACGCTGGTCGAGGCGTCTTGCGTAGCTTTAGTGACTGCAGCGTGACAACAGTCAGTAGTGCAGCTGGTCGCAGTTCGAGAACTCAACTGTCTCAAAATTGTCCTTAAAAGATGGTTGCTGGTTGATGCTTGTTGTGGCACTCCTAGCTTCCTCGCAGGATTTGTGTCATCCTTTAAGGCGGATGGCCAAAAGCTGAGGAGAGTGTTTGCAGGCAACAACCTTGTCCTTTGTTCAGAGACTGTCTGGCACTTCCCACCAAGGAAGCTTGCTGGCAGAACCTAGCAGAGCATGCTGTGTGCTGTCTGGGTACCAGTTCTGGAGCTGCAGACGGGTCCTCTGAGTCCGATATCTCTCTCTGTTCCCTGGAAGATGTTTAGGGGCGGGTTCTTGCTTCCCTCTTGTAAATCCTGGCCTTTCTTCACTGGCGGAAGCTGTAAGGCAGACTATACCTTCAGCCAGGGTCCAAATGAGTCCTTCTTCTTACTCCTTTCAAAGTCGTCGGATGATCTGCCAAAAGAGGGGCTCAACCCTCTTTTAAAGCCAAATAGGCCCCAGTGATTGGTGAAAGCTAAGCCTACCTTATTGGACCAATCCTTGGGTCCCATCAACAATTTTCTGTTATGCGTGATGTCTTAACCAGATTGCTTTGCAACAGGAAAGTGTAGAGAAGGAGCCAAGCCCTCTACCGGAAGTCCCACCCCCATTCTGCCTATATGCTGACAGCCGGAAATTGAGGCATGCACAAAGCCAATTTGGTACCTATACCGCGAAGAGTCCTTGAAACAAGGTATCCATTGAGAAAACCCTAAATGTATCTGCGAAGAAATGAGTCTTCTGAAGGAAGTTCCGGAAGAAGTGCGGAAAGGAATGAAAGAGAAGACTGGTGATGGCAAATGGAGCTGACATGACGCACCTAGAAGAGATGCCAATGAAGAAAGTATATAGACTTTATAGAATCTGATGGTTAAGTAGTGAATTAAGCAAGATTTCTGGAGCGAAATGAAGATTGTACATGTGGAGAAGCACTGAAGAAAATGCAAAGTCATTTTATAAATGTACAGAATACGCAAGTAGACGAAGTAACCATGAGGCTGTCTACGTAGTGAATAGATTGCAGGCGATACGCAAATGTATATATATATAAGAATGCATAGAATCTGGATGTTCCACAACGCTTTTTTGCAAACTTGGACTATATGAATGAAAGGGCTGGAAGTGTGGCACAGCACAATAGAATAGCTAACGGTGAGGGAAGATTCCAGAAGCCTTGCATGGCCCAGTGTGATACAATAAATGTGAGAAGCAAGCTGAGCTCCTATTTGAGGTGTAATGGAAAAGAACTAGAAGTGCCAGGTTTTCTTCATTTAATAATATAAAATTCAAGGAAGAAGCTAAAAACGTGGTCTTTAGTCACATGGTCAGATGAAAATAGACTTTGGGGTTGAGCTACACCGAGACCAGAAGATAAGGCCATGCCTTCACTCCCTTTTAATCTCAGGCACAGTGAGCCTTCCAAGGCCAAGTTCAAACAAACTAATTGAATGGCAGACCGCTGGAGTGATGATGGATGTTAGGCTAATTGGGTGGGGAGGCATGACCAGGCCAACCCCCCAGCACCTGAGGTACCAGCTTGCAAGATGCTGGCGAGTGGAATATTCCAGAAGGGTGCAAGCGTGCCAACCAATTGTAGTGGGCCATGTAGAAAAGAGCCCTATAGTTTAAAAAGCCAATAGAACATTGTGTATTAGTCTAACATGGAGGATGATTGGGCTTAGTTATCCACCTGATCTTAGAGACCCAATCACGATCCCCGCCCTTACAGAAAGTTTACTTAGATATTCCTGTTAAGCCTATCACATCCCCAAGTAAGTTTTCTTATTTTGCCACGTAGTATGACTTCACTTATGATGAGTTTTTGTTATAAAAGTATAATGTTTTATGAAATGTATTGAGATTGTGCTGTGCGGTGTTCGTTGATGCCGTTGTACTCCCTATTTTGACAAATGTTACTAAAACAGCTGTGATTTTGCCAAGCTTCCTGAGTTGGTCTGATTATTGATGTATGAGTAAGATCTGCATCCTCATCCATCTCAGATACGTTTACCTCATCTTAAAGGGCCTGCGGGTTCAAAAGGTAAGGGGTAACAACATGTACTACTAAGTCCCACCTATTTTCCTGGTCAAAGCATCAGTCTCCCTTGAAGTTTGTGGCAAGAACAGACTTTCTGTCTCCATCAAATCACATACTTCTTCCCTCTGAAAGCGGGTTCCCTGCAGGGGTTGTCTACTGTAAATATCTTCCCCAGACATGAAATTCACTGTGCTTCAAACAGTGGGGTTGGAGCTAGTTTCAAGCTGTCACATTGCATATCAAAATGGTTTTGGGGTTTCCTGCCCTTTGTTAGTTCTGTAAACAGGCCTCTTTGCAGGCTTGATTCAAGTAACTCTCATCAGTAAGTGCTGCCACCACACAGAACTTAACAATAGGGCAGGGCGGATCCATGGAGCATTTGATATTTTAATTAGTCTGGCCATAGCCGAGGAAGGTGTTTCCTTCCCCCTTCTTGAGATGCTTTGATGTATCCGTGGCTGTCACATTCTAACTGAACATGACAGGAGGACTGCACTGGTAGTCTGTGTCCCCCAAAGTACACTTGATTATTTGTTTGTTGTGCAGTGAGCATTGGGAAATGTGTGCGGATTATCCCCACACATTTCCCAGAGGTTTATCCACCAACATAACATATTTGTGGAGATAAGCCTGCCGTGCTGTCCACGTTATGAAAATTGGACAAGGAGGTTCACAATTGACTTGTGTTTCCAATCTGTTTGGCTCCCTTCTGTTGTACTAGAGGTGTGGAGATGATTTATGGTTTAGAAACTAATATTCATCCGTGGACCACTGGTTCCCGGAGGTTGATTCGTCACAGTGGTGGCAAGTGGTCGGATCAGTTGGAGCCTTGCGCACAGCTAAGTCACCCACCGATAAAGTACTGTTGCAGGCAAAGGTTAGTCACTGCTAGGGATTAGTATCAGTCATGGATCTTGACATGGAGACTGTAAAAGACATGACCAAGGATGTCCTATGCGTCTTATTTCACAAGAGAGGACTTTCCCACTGCACTAAGGTTAATAAATCTGAGTGGCCAACCAGCCTCCAAGCTTGGGTAGAAACTAGGGAAGTTGGGAAGAAGACGCCAGGAGATGTTCTAGGCCCTGTGTACCCAAACGGAAAAGACCCTCCAGAGGGGGAAAATGACCAGGATGACGACATGAGCATTGTTTCTCACCAATCATTATTTTTGACTGGTTTGAAGCGCTCAAGATGGCTTTCCAGCTGCAGGAGGATGATGAGGTGGTTGCAGCCCTGATGAGTCACATACCGACACCAGGGACTGATGCAATTCTTCAGTTAACTCCTGATGAAAGGCCTGCTTATGAGAGCTTGAAGGCAGCGCTTCTCAGGAAGTTCTGTAAATCCCGGAACAGTATCTCAAGAGCTTCAGACAGCTTGGAAAGAAACGTGGGCAGACATTTGAAACATTCACACACTTGTCGTTGAAATATCTGAGTGGGTGGGTGACTGGTACCAAAGTTTACACATTTAAAGGGATGAACAATTTGATTGCGTGTGAGCATGTATTGAAAAATTGTGAGGTTGACCTAAACCAACATCTTGTGTTCAAGACTATCACAGACTCTGGGGAGCTTGCAAAGGCTGCTGACAGGTTTGTTAGTACTCAAGTCCAGAAAAGGGCTCATGCAAACACATTAAAACTGGAAGAGAAATCGACAGACAAAAAAGTGAACAAGGATGGTAAGGACAAAGGTCCAACCCAATCCTTTTTTTAGTCAGGTCCCCAAAAGAATGAAGGGAAATCCCAGAACTCTTGTTCAGCCATGCACACCGAAAAGAAGAGTACAGGCACCCCTAAGATTGGGACACCTACATTCTCCACACCCAAAGGTCGTTTTGTGTGTAAGGAGCTTGGCCATAGGAAAGTGGATCTTGCTTGCAAGGGCTTACCCAAGGAGGTCATAGTGAATGTTGGACTCATGGAAGAGGCCATCATTAGTGTGGGCCTCTTAAAGAAGAAATTCCCACTAGGCCATGGAGTGGCCGAATGTGAATTGGTTAATCTGAGTGGGAACTGTACCGGGTCTCCAGAAGAGACCCCAGTTCCCAATAATACTCAAATCTATCTAGAACATGTGTATATCAATGCACACAAATCTGTGGTCTGAGACACCACTGCTAGCGTCACGGCAGTCACCTGGCAGTGAGTATAGCCAGGCCAATATGTCAATGGGCCTGATTGTAGCGTAGTTGGGTTTGATGGAAAGAGTAAATGCACCTTGGCGATAGTATAGTTCAGCTGGCGAGGTGAAGCGACCCTGCGCAGTGTAGCGATGAAAGACTCCTTCCCTGTCCCATGTCCATTGGGTAATTATCTTCCTGATCCCTAAATAGTCGCAGCAGCTACTCGATAGAGGGCCAATGAGATTGCCAGATTGAACACTCTCAGAGACCTAGGGCCTGGAGTGCTTCAAGAGTGCCTGTTGGAAGGCCCGGCGTAGCCGGTAGCCCCTAGCCCAGTTCCACAGACTGCTGAGTTGCCTACATCTTCAGGAGAGGGGCCAGTAGCTACTTTGGACCCTACTTTGGTAGCAGGGGACTCAGTGATTTCAGAGTTGCCTGGCGCAGTGCAGGAACCTGAGGTGGAGGACCAGATGGATGCAGATCTGAAGGGCCTGCCCAAGCTGGATGAGTTTTCATCAGTTAGGGGCCCAGATCAGACTGGAGGGTCTGCAGAAGAGGCAGAGGAGCAGACAAAGGGCGAGGCCCCTGTACTGTTCAAAGTGTACTGGGAGGATGGACTCCTGTACAGTGAGCCAAAAGGCTCTGAGGATGAGTTCACCAGGCGGTTGATGATTCCCAATGCCAGAGTTCCTTTTGAAATTGGCTCGCCAAATTCCTTTAGCGTGTTACTAGAGAGTGACTAAGACATCAAACTGGTTGTCTGCGTACTTTTAGCGGCCACAGTTCGGCAGACAGGTTACGGAATTTGTCCGCACCTGCCCGACTTGTCAAGCTTTTGGCAAGTCAGGTGGTGTCAAAGAGGCCCCCTTAATTTCACTACCCATGGTTGGGTGGCCTTTCGAGAGAATAGGAATGGATATTGTAGGTCCTTTGGAGCCTCAAACCAGTTCAGCGAACAGATACATCTTGGTGGTGCTAGACCATGGCATCAGGTACTCTGAGGCAGTCCCTGTGAGGAGCATCAAAGCCCCCGTGGTTGTGAAGACTCTGATTGGCATAGTCTTCCCAAGGAAGTAATTTCTGAAAAGGGATCAAACTCCATATCAGCATATATGAAGACCAAGTGGAAAGAGTATGGAGTTACCTATAGGTGCTCTACATCCTCCCATCCACAAACAAATGGGCGTGTTGAGTGGTTCAACAAGACCCTGAAAGGCATGATAGATGACTTGGAAGAGCACCTGAGGAGACAATGGGATATTCTCCTGCCATTCCTTCTGTTTGCCCACAGGGAGGTGCCACAGAACGGCATAGGGATTAGCCCCTTTGAGCTTCTGTTTGGATACTCTGTATGAGGTCCCCTCAGTCTAGTGAAAGAGGGATGGGAAAGCAAACCCTCATCCCCTACACGAGATCTTGTGGACTATGTACTCGGCCTTCGGTCTAGAATGGCAAAGTACATGGAACAGTCAACAAAGAATCTAAAGGCCAGTCAGGAGCTGATGAAGCACTGGCATGACCAGAAGGCCACAGTGACAGTTTATTCTCCAGGCCAGTGAGTGTTGATTATGGAGCCTGTCAAACACAGTGATCTTCAGGACAAGTAGACTGGGTCTTACTGTGTGCTGGAAAAAGTCAGTGAGGTGAATTATTTCATTGACTGAAAGGTCCTAAACAGAGGTGCAGGGTCTTTCACGTCAACCATCTAAAACCCCATTATAGCCGGGATGACCTTGTCATGGCATTAGTGACTGACGGAGGGAATGAGAAGGAGACCGATGCCCTCACAGACCCTTTGCACACTTAAGCCACAGATGGGGCAGTTGAAGGTGTCAACCTGGCAATGGACCTGTCATAATAGCAATTGACAGACTCTCACCGTTTACTGGGATAGTTTGTCGGTCTATTTTCTCTGACTCCAGGTCGTACAGATTGGTTCACCCAGTGGTCGAAGTGTACGAAAAGAAGTAGTGGAGCTATATTCCCTACTGGTCTGCACCGTTCCCGCAAACCCCATCGCTACACCCCCTCCCATGCACAATATAAACCCCCAAACGCATGCGCCTGCAGTTTAAGAGAATGTTCAGTGCACTGCACTGAAAGTGCAAGTTTCAACTGCTTCCTATACTTTCATATTAAAACAAAACCATTCCGGAATGGTTTCTTTTTAAAATAAAAGTATAGGAACGGTAAAACTTCATTGAAAGAAGTAGAGGAGCACCGCTCCCGATCGCTCCCGCCCACCTCGACCACTGGGTGCACCCATGATGTGAACCCTGGAGACAGTAAGTGGGTGAAGAGTAATATTCACCGGGTGTCCAATAAGGTCAGGGACACAATCAAGGAGGAAGTTTCAAAGATACTATTCCTAGGAGTGATAGAGCCATCCCACAGCCCCCGGGCTAGCTGAGGTGTACTGGTCCCTAATAAGACCAGTGGTGGGAAGACTGAGGTTTGCTTTAGTGTGGACTACAGGGGGCTCAATTCTGTCACAAAGACAGATGCTCACCCCATTCCTTAGGCTGATGAGGTCCTTGACAAGCTCGGCGCTGCCAAGTACATGAGTACTTTTGACCTCACAGCTGTTAATGGCAGGTCGGCTTGACAAAAGGAGCGAGAGAGAGGTCAGCATTCTCAACCATGGGAGGACATTATCAGTTCACTGTGATGCTCTTTGCATTGAAGAATGCCCCTGCCACTTTTCATTGGATGGTTAACTTCAGTGTCGCCTATTTAGACGACATTGCTGTCTTCGGCCAAACCTGGGAGGATGGCATGGAATGGTATTATTTATTTGTAAAGTGCCTATACACAAAGCAAGTGTTTCAAAATGCTCAAGGAAGGAGGGAAAAAGGGAAATAGCAACAGTCATTCAGAGCCTTTGAATTTCTGAATTATACAAGCATGCATGTGGGTGCATGGAAGAAGTGCATATAATACAATTAACAGTGTAGATAACAGCAAATAGGTCTGACGACAATTCTGTATTTTGTCAAAGTGCATTGAGGCATCACCATGCAAGGAGGGGAGAAAAGGGAACAATAGAGTGATGATCTTCGAGGCATGGTGCATTCAGATCATGCAAGTGCACAGACAGGTACAGGAGAGGGGAGAGGGGACATGTGCAGGGGATGGGAAATTACTTATCCAACTGAAACAAGTGCTTCAGTTGCTGCAGAATGCAGGTCTGACTATCAAGGCCATGAAGTACCAGATAGCGCAGGGCACAGTGACTTATATAGGCCACCTGGTCGGGGGAGGTAAGAAACAACCTCTCAAAGCAAAAGTACAGGCTGTGAAGGAGTGGGTCATGCCCATCACAAGACGCAGGTGAGAGCCTTTCTAGGTCTCACTGGGTACTACCAATCATTCATCAAGGGGTAGGGGACCATTGCCATGCCCCTGAATGATGCACCTTCCAAGAATGTGCCGAAGAAGGTAACTTGGACCCCCGTCTGTCAAACCTCCTTTCAGGATTTAAAGGATGGATTGTGCAGGGCCCCAGTTCTGAAAGTGCCAGACTGTGGTCAGGAATTTATTATCCAGACAGACACCTCTGATTTTGGGATTGGAGCAGTGTTAACGCAGCTGAACCCTGAAGGGGTAGAGCCACCTGTTGCCTACATAAGCAGGCAGTTGAAAAAAGGGAAAGGAACTGGGCTGTCATAGAAAAAGAGGCATATGCGGTCATGTCGATCATAAAGAAGCTGAAACCCTACATCTTTAGGTCTCACTTTATGATCCAGACAAATCACCAGCCACTGCAATCGTTAATGGCCATGCAAGGTGAGAACCCTAAATTACTGCATTGCCCCATATCCCTACAGGGATTAGATATGGACATCCAGCACAAGCCAGGCTCCCAGCATGGAAATGCAAATGGCCTCAGCCGTTACTTTCGCCTCGATGACAAATCAAACTCTCAGTAGGGTGGTGGTTCACATATTGATGTTGGGGACATGTGAGGAATTTGAGCATCCGCACGGCGGGTGTGCACTCGCCTGGGCATTCTTGAAATTTTGTTTGAAATTGAATGATGGGCGATCAACCTCGGAAAATGATTGGGGCTAATACGCACACATTTTCCTATGCTTGCCGCACAACAAACACATAGTCAAGTGTATTCTGGGGACAAACAGCCTACAGGCACAGTCCTCCCTGTTACATTTAGCTGGAATTTGACAGTCAGAAGTACATGAAAGCATCTCAGGAAGGGGGAAGGCAGCACCTTCCTCCTGCCATGGCCAGCCTAATTAAATATCAAAGACTCCATGTATACTTCTTGTCCATTGTAGTTCTGTGCAGTCGCAGCACATACTGATTAGAGTTAAATTAAGCATGCCTGCAAAGAGGCCTTATCACAGATCTAACAAAGGGCAGGAAACCTCAACACCTTTTTGATATGCATGGTGTCAGCTTGGAGCTAGCCCCCACCCTTCTGTATGAAGGGCAGTGAATGTCATGTCTGGGACAACGGTTTACAGTGGGCAACCCCTGGAAGGGGTCCCTTTTTCAGAGAAAAGAAATATGTGATTTGATGAAGACATGCTGGATATCCTCCCCCACCACGGCCTGCCGCCATGCTGGATATCCTCACCCACCACTGCCTGCCGCCATGCTGGATATCCTTCCCCACCACTGCCTGCCGCCATGCTGGATATCCTCCCCCACCACGGCCTACCGCCATGCTGGATATCAAAGACTCCATGTATACTTCTTGTCCATTGTAGTTCTGTGCAGTCGCAGCACATACTGATTAGAGTTAAATTAAGCATGCCTGCAAAGAGGCCTTATCACAGATCTAACAAAGGGCAGGAAACCTCAACACCTTTTTGATATGCATGGTGTCAGCTTGGAGCTAGCCCCCACCCTTCTGTATGAAGGGCAGTGAATGTCATGTCTGGGACAACGGTTTACAGTGGGCAACCCCTGGAAGGGGACCCTTTTTCAGAGAAAAGAAATATGTGATTTGATGAAGACAGAAAATCTGTTCTCGCCACAAACTGCAAGGGAGACCTGCCCTTTGATCAGGAGCCACTGAGAGCTCAATTAACCAGAGAGACACTTTGATCCACCACAGGCAGGAAGATGGGTGGGACTTAGTAGTACATGTTGTCAGCCCTTACCTCTCCTGTTGCAAAGCACCCTGATTATGTCCTCACGCGTAACAGAAAGGTTTTGGTGGGGACCCAAGATTGGTACATTAAGGTAGGCTTAGCCTGCACCAATCACTGGGGCCCATTTGGTTTTAAAAGAGGGTTGAGACCCTCTTTTGGCAGATCATCTGGCGTCTTTGGAAGGAGTAAGAAGAAGGACACAGTGGGGGTACAGTTTGACTTACAGCTTCTGCTAGTGAAGAAAGGCCAGGATTTCCAAGTGGGAAGCAAGATCCCTCCCCTAAACATCTCCCAGGGAACAGAGGGAGATACTGAACTCAGAGGAACTGTCCAGCATCTCCAGAACCCATAGCCAGCCAGCATACAGCGTGCCCTGCTACGCTCTGCCAGCAAGCTTCCTAGGTGGTGAGTGCCAGAGAGTCTCTGTACAAAAGACAAGGCCGTTGCCTGCAAACACTATCTTCAGCTTTGGGCCGTCCACCTTAAAGGAAGACACGAGCCCTGGGAAGAAGCTAGGAGGAGTGCACCAACAAGCCTCAACCAGCATCCACTTTTAAGGACATTTTCCAGGCAGTCGAGTCCTCAAACCACGACCAGCTGCACCACTGGCTGTTGTCATGCTGTAGTCACCAAAGCTATCTGAGAAGCCTCAACCAGCATTCCAGATACGCCAACAAGCACAGAGACAATGATTTTTGACCCTTAGCTGCCGTGTAGGCCAGCCTGCAGCCATCCGTCCAGCCTCGCTTGCCGAACTGCCTGCCATTTGATACCCGCAGATGTGTCCCATCTTAAATTCTGTCGTAGAAGCTGCAAAGCATCCTGGAACCGACTCAACGCTGTCTAGCATCAAGATCATCTCAAGCATCAGGTACATTGTGGTTCTGTCCCCCTGGTCCTTCTCCAAAGGTCCCTAGTGACATTTACAACCCTTTGCTCCCTAGGTAATGAAACCAAATAACCTTGAACAGTTAAAACTGATTGCTTTACCGACTACGCTCTTTTCACTATCCAGAGTGCATCCGTTTCCTTGGTGAAACTCTCTGTCTTCTGTGTTCCTTTATAGGGTGGGTTGTATTTTGTAGTGTGCTAGAACTGTCTGTTGTAATAATGATAAAGTAGATATTTGTATACAACTTTGACTGGACAGTGCCTTTTATCATTGGGTAATAAATGTATTTTTGGTGTGTTGCAACTAACCAACGATCCGAAACCTTTCGGAGATAAGCCTGCTGTTCCATCCACGTTACCAATATTGGACAAGGAGGTTTATAATTAACTTATGATTCCAATCTGTTCGGATCCCTACTGCACTGTACTAAATGTCTGGGGCTGATTGATGGTTTAGAAACCAATATTCATCCCTGGACCACTGGTGCCCCAGAAGTTGATTTGTCACAAGAGATCATCTGGGATTTGGAATAAAGTGACCTTACCATATGTTATGAGGCGTTTCCAAGTCATTGTAGAAAGACTTGACCACTTAAAATGTCGACTGTCTCTGCTGCCAGACCCAAACGTCTAAATATTAGAAATATCGGGCCACGTCCCCACACACCACTCAACTAAAACCCTTATCTCTACTCTTGTGCTCAGCAAACTGGACAAACTTTCTTCTTGGTCAACCAATATGTTGTGCTCCCCACACCAAAGTCCTGAACTTTGTTACAATCCTTCCTTTTGACCATACCCAGGTCCTCCCGCCCCACTGCCTGCCGCCATGCTGGATATCCTCCCCCACCACTGCCTGCCACCATGCTGGATATCCTCCCCCACCACGGCCTGCCACCATGCTGGATATCCTCCCCTACCACTGCCTGCCGCCATGCTGGATATCCTCCCCTAGCACGGCCTGCCGCCATGCTGGATATCCTCCCCCACTACGGCCTGCCGCCATGCTGGATATCCTCCCCCACCACTGCCTGCCGCCATGCTGGATATCCTCCCCCACCACGGCCTGCCGCCATGCTGGATATCCTCCCCCACCACGGCCTGCCGCCATGCTGGATATCCTCCCCCACCACGGCCTGCCGCCATGCTGGATATCCTCCCCCACCACGGCCTGCCGCCATGCTGGATATCCTCACCCACCACTGCCTGCCGCCATGCTGGATATCCTCCCCACCACAGACTGCTGTCATGCTGGATATCCTCCCCTACCACTGCCTGCCGCCATGCTGGATATCCTCCCCCACCACGGCCTGCCGCCATGCTGGATATCCTCCCCCACCACAGCCTGCCGCCATGCTGGATATCCTCCCCCACCACTGCCTGCCGCCATGCTGTATATCCTCCCCCACCACGGCCTGCCGCCATGATGGATATCCTCCCCCACCACTGCCTGCCGCCATGCAGGATATCCTCCCCCACCACGGCCTACCGCCATGCTGGATATCCTCCCCCACCACTGCCTGCTGCCATGCTGGATATCCTCCCCCACCACGGCCTGCCGCCATGCTGGATATCCTCACCCACCACTGCCTGCCGCCATGCTGGATATCCTCCCCACCACAGACTGCTGTCATGCTGGATATCCTCCCCTACCACAGCCTGCCGCCATGCTGGATATCCTCCCCCACCACTGCCTGCCGCCATGCTGTATATCCTCCCCCACCACGGCCTGCCGCCATGATGGATATCCTCCCCCACCACTGCCTGCCGCCATGCAGGATATCCTCCCCCACCCCGGCCTACCACCATGCTGGATATCCTCCCCCACCACTGCCTGCTGCCATGCTGGATATCCTCCCCCACCACGGCCTGCCGACATGCTGGATATCCTCACCCACCATGCTGGATATCCTCACCCACCACTGCCTGCCACCATGCTGGATATCCTCCCCCACCACAGCCTGCCGCCATGCTGGATATCCTTCCCCACCACTGCCTGCCGCCATGCTGGATATCCTCCCCCACCACTGCCTACCGCCATGCTGGCTATCCTCCCCCACCACTGCCTGCCGCCATGCTGGATATCCTCCCCCACCACAGCCTGCCGCCATGCTGGATATCCTCACCCACCATGCTGGATATCCTCACCCACCACTGCCTGCCACCATGCTGTATATCCTCCCCCACCACAGACTGCCGTCATGCTGGATATCCTTCCTCACCACTGCCTGCCACCATGCTGGATATCCTCGTCCACCACTGCCTGCCGCCATGCTGGATATCCTCCCCTGCCACTGCCTGCCGCCATGCTGGATATCCTCCCCCACCACGACCTGCCGCCATGCTGGATATCCTCCCCCACCACAGCCTGCCACCATGCTGGATATCCTCGTCCACCACTGCCTGCCACCATGCTGGATATCCTCCCCCACCACGGCCTGCCGCCATGATGGATATCCTCCCCCACCACTGCCTGCCGCCATGCAGGATATCCTCCCCCACCACGGCCTACCGCCATGCTGGATATCCTCCCCCACCACTGCCTGCTGCCATGCTGGATATCCTCCCCCACCACGGCCTGCCGCCATGCTGGATATCCTCACCCACCATGCTGGATATCCTCACCCACCACTGCCTGCCACCATGCTGGATATCCTCCCCCACCACAGCCTGCCGCCATGCTGGATATCCTTCCCCACCACTGCCTGCCGCCATGCTGGATATCCTCCCCCACCACTGCCTACCGCCATGCTGGATATCCTCCCCCACCACTGCCTGCCGCCATGCTGGATATCCTCCCCCACCACGGCCTGCCTCCATGCTGGATATCCTCACCCACCATGCTGGATATCCTCACCCACCACTGCCTGCCACCATGCTGTATATCCTCCCCCACCACAGACTGCCGTCATGCTGGATATCCTTCCCCACCACTGCCTGCCACCATGCTGGATATCCTCGTCCACCACTGCCTGCCGCCATGCTGGATATCCTCCCCTGCCACTGCCTGCCGCCATGCTGGATATCCTCCCCCACCACGACCTGCCGCCATGCTGGATATCCTCCCCCACCACAGCCTGCCACCATGCCGGATATCCTCGTCCACTACTGCCTGCCACCATGCTGGATATCCTCCCCCACCACGGCCTTCTGCCATGATGGATATCCTCCCCCACCACTGCCTGCCGCCATGCTGGATATCCTCCCCCACCACGGCCTGCCGCCATGCTGGATATCCTCACCCACCACTGCCTGCCGCCACGCTGGATATCCTCCCCCACCACAGACTGCCGCCATGCTGGATATCCTTCCCCACCACTGCCTGCCACCATGCTGGATCCAAGCAAATCGCTCTGTCTCGTGTTTTCCACCCACTTCCTCAGTGAATGCATGTCACTGTACTCTCCCACTGAAACTCTTGACTCCTGGACTCAACCTATCATTGCCCCGCCCATTTGAGTTAACAGTTGTCTGCACACAAACATTTCGACACAAGCGGGAACATGAATTGCGGCCATCTCTCCTCCACTGGGCCTCTGGAATAGGGCTGTCTCTGGAAGCATTCATCCCTCATTGTCCAACCCCCTGAAGAAAAAAATGCCCCTCTTACTTCGACAACACGGTCTGTAGACAGTGTAGTGCCCCCACTCGAAGAGAACACGAATGTAAGGTTGAACAGTGATGCCATTATCTTATTACACCTGAGTAGTGGCGTCAGAAAGGCTACAACAATAAACTGATGTCGAGGCTGCTGATTTTCCAGGCTCTCGTGTCTGGTAGAGAGGTTGAAATTCCAGTTTGCATTTTTCAGTTGGAGATTATTCCCAACGCTAGAGATCATTGTCTGACACTGCGAAAGCGAGGCTTAGGAGTAATATTGAAGTAATATTGGACAATATATCCAATGAGAAAGGGAGTGGATTCATGTTACAGTCTCTGAGTAAAAGTGATAGATTCGGAGACATTGACATAAAGCTGGCGACAAAAACAAGGGGCTAATTCTGCGCCGCGAGTATATGACCACTGTGGGGGATGACGTGTGTTGGTGTGTTTGTTTGTGCATGCAGTGCTGGAAATGTAAAACATGTATTGGAGGAACTGTCACCTCTTTGGGGGGATGGGGCTGTGGGAAAGAGGGGGTGAAGTCAGGGGATGGGGCCACGGGTGTGGCCACACCATGTTGCATAAAACAGTATCTGTTCATAGGACCCAATCCTGGCAATTTGCATAAAAGCAAAGAGCATTATGGGAACATCATAATGTCCACAATTTTAAATGTTAAACATATCTTCTAATGATTCATTAAGAAAACCTTTCAAGCGAATACTGGACTCTTCCATTTTGATTGGTCACAATATTCACCCTGATAAAGAGATGTCTGTAAATTGCAGGACATATATAACAGTTTGGACGGCCTTGCATGTGCGGCTTTGGCAGTTTCTGTATGCAGTGCCCAGTGCAGAATCTTCTGAAAGCTTGTTGAGCAGAACGTGCAGTGCTGCACAAGCAGTACATTTCCATCCAGAGCCCCTGCCGCAGACCGCTTTCAAAGACCCTCCTTGAGGTACAGGACCTGGGATGGTCATGTGTACTTGCCCCTGGGTCTTGGGGACAGAGCCTTGCTCCAGCAAGATGTTTTCTGCCAGAGCGACACTGTCTCCTTCGGCCCATTCCCTGCACTGTATGCACGTGATGTGTACAGTTGAATGCTGAATGAAGAATGCACGCGTGCCACACTGAGCGTCCCAGCAGTGCCAGCCAATGTGTGGGATGCTGGGGGACAGATGTATTGGTGGGTTTGGACTCACTAGGCACCTGCCGAAGATGCCCGTCTACTTTTAGCCACATTTCTGCAGCTGAGGTGTGTGCCCGCGTCTTTCACTGTAATACTGGGTCAACTAAAGCGCCCCGTGATGTGGAGAGGCAAAAAAGAGAAGTTGGCACCCTGCCACCAAGACATGTAAGCTATGCTTCATGGCGCTGGCCACTTAGGGCAGTGCTGTAAATTGAAACATTTTTGGGGCAACTGTCACCTCTTTGCAGGGGCATCGCTCTGTGAAGGAGGGGACGGGGCCAAGGGATGTGGCCCCCCAGCCAGGTTGTGTAACACATAATCCATTCACAGAACCCAATCGTAGCAATTTGCATAAAAGCAAAGAGCATTATGGGAACATCATAACGTCAACAAGTATGTGAGGCTTTGGACGTTTCTTTTTTCTTAAGTTATCGAGGAAAACTGTATCTTTATGCCATGTCTACATCAGCTTTCCTCTATTTCAAAAGCTTGGAGAAAAATGTTATAATGTTGTTTTGTATATATCTTGCATATATTCGATCTGTATGAGGAAAGCTGTGTGATGTAGGTACTGTTCCAAATGGATTGGTGTGTATTAAAGGAGCTCCAGTAATCGCCATTAGACCCGGAGGAGCGGGGCAGCAGCTCCGGGGAAGTCTCTGGTAGCCTGAGACGGCTGGAACAGACTGTCACGCCACAGCCCCTGCCGGAAGGAGAGGGCCGTGGTTGGTTCTCTTATTTTCAGGTGTGAGACATGGAGGCCAGCCACTGAGGTGCTGGGACAGAGATGAGCTTCCATGACAGAAGCACCTGCAGCAGCCTAGTGTACCAAGGTGCCAGGTGATGCAAACACTAGACAGACTGGGAGATCTGTTGGCATATCTTACCAGAATAACCAAACCATTGGAAGCGATTTGTGTCATGACGCCAACCAAGATCATATGGGCTGTCATGAATGGTGCGGTTGGTTTTGAAGGACCAAAGTAGTCCATTGCAGTATACGAAGTCAGTGCATCTTCCATTGCTTGGAAAACCAACACCAATACGTGCATTAAAACATTGAGTGGTCTAAGTCTCTCTCTCTGTCTCTCTCTCGCCTCCTTCCCTACCCTCTCTGCCACCCCGCCACCTGAGACTTGCAGGCTTAATATTGTTTTCTTTCATCCCTTCCTTTATTCAGCCTTTCTTTAGCCCACTGCATTAATCTTCCACCCCAATGTGGGGGTAATTTGTTGTGTGCCTAATGGACACCACTTTAATCATTATAGCTTCATCAAATAATGACAGGAGTCAGCCTGCAGATCTCAACTCCTTTATTACCATATCCTAACTGACTCCTCTCCATTCCATTCCTTCCCAAGTTCTACCCACCAAACATTCCACATTCTATTCAGCTAAAACACCTCCCCCTTGCTCATCATAGTAGATTCAGCCATCCAAGATTCAGCTACAACACCTCCCCCGGCTTATCCTAGAAGATTCAGCCATCCAAGATTCAGCTACAGCACCTCCCCCTTGCTTATCCTAGAATATTCAGCCATCCAAGATTCAGCTACATCACCTCCCCCTTGCTTATCCTAGAAGATTCAGCCATCCAAGATTCAGCTACAGCACCTCCCACTTGCTTATCCTAGAAGATTCAGCCATCCAAGATTCAGCTACAACACCTCCGTCTTGCTTATCCTAGAATATTCAGCAATCCAAGATTCAGCTACAGCACCTCCCCCTTGCTTATCATAGAAGTTCACTGTCACCGACAGTCCGACAGGTTCACCTCTACATTTGTTCAATGAGACGTACAGGCTTACATATAGTCCTTTGAGGGCGCCCAGTGCTGGTCAAATAAGGTGGCGAATGTCCAGAGTCTTTAAGGGACAGGAGACTAACAGGATCTTCACTCCTCCTTTCCACCATACAGTTCTCCATTTGAGACATCCTGTGACATAAGCCTAACAGGTTCCCCATTTCCCCCTGTTTCTTCTTCCAACTCCTCCTGGAACATTGCATGAAAGAGTGAAGCATCTTCTGTCTTCCCTGTTACTACACCATTCTCTCTCACGACCGTTGCTATGGGCCTTTTGACAGCCATGACTGTTACTGAATCTGGGTCACGACTGGATCCCACCTTCCTTTGTTGTTTTTGCCTACTCAGTATAAATTCACCTTCATTCACTGACATCTGACCTTCTTTCATTCTCTTCTTGCGATTCATCCAATCCACATTGGCCTGCAGTCTTCTTTTTTCCATGACCATGTCCATGTCCCCCCGCCATTTCCAAAATGCTTCGTGTCCAGATCTTTCCTTTGGTTTGATGTTACTGCTTTGGCACATCTCAGCTGGGTCTGACACATTTTTACATATCCATTCGCACTAGGTTGTAGGCTCTCCTTATCAGGAAATCTCACCACGCCCTGCCTCCTCCTTGGTAGCAATTGTGTGCTAGATCTCCATGTTGCCAATACTGGGGTCTCTACTTTGCACATGATCCAGAAATTATTCCTTTGCCCACATCTCATGCATATCCGACCAAAAGCTGGACATCTACCTCTGTGTGGAAAATCCAATCCACATCTATAGCACCTCTTCTCCAGCTGACTCCTGCCTGTGCCATACCATGCGCTTTGCCGGTTGAGCAGGTTTGAACATCGAGATTGCCTCTGTCTGTTATCTCTGATGCCGTTAATGGTATTTAACTCACTTCTGTTTTCCATCTTGGCCACCTGCCTTTCAGTTCCTTCATACACTCGTACCAACTCCAGGACTTCCTTTAATGAGAGAGGCACTCTTAGAAGATGTCTCCGAAGCTGTGGTGACGTACACCCTTCAATGATTCTCAGCCTAATCGCCTCATCATCGCTAAAGCTTGCAAATTCACAATATTCTGCCCTTCTCTTTAATCGTAATACAAATTGGTCAATTGTTTCATGTGGATTCTGTGTGCACTGATTAAATGCATATCGCTCATAGTCCCGATTGGGAGGGACAACCAAACGTTCACCAATCGCAGCAACCAATTGTTGATATGTTGTTCTTTCCTGAGCCGGAATGCTCATTACCACATTTCTCACCTCCTTTCCTACCAAATTAACAAATATGTCCATTTTGTTTCAGGCATCCTGATTCCCTGCTGCCCTCAAGAAGCCCTCAAACTCCTCCATCCATTCCTGCCATCGTTGCCCCTGACGTTCCTGTGTCCCAAGTATAAATGGGTCTGGGCAATGTAGATAGTTCACCAGAATCCCCTCATTCTGGACTGATCTTGTATTCCCACTTGTGATATTCAGGAACATGGTTACTCACTTCTGGCCCAGTTGCCTCGCTCTTTCTTTCATCAGCAGTAGTTGTCTTTGTTGCTTGATTGCATAATGTTATTTCCTCTATTGGTCAATATTATTTCATCTGTGCAACTTTCATTTGCCCCGTTCTATCTTGTTTTGTTGCTCTTGCCCCAGGATAACCATAAATGAAATGATGATCTCTTTCTGAACAGTGTTACAGTATAAGGTTGCTCTGGCTGTTACAGTATAAGGTTGCTCAGGTTGTTACAGTATAAGGTTGCTCTATGCACCCGTGTGTGAGTGCAAATGAGGCGCACCTTACAATTTAGCACCACTTAAACACTCTATTTTTTATGCCAATCCCTTGCTGGTTTACCTACGAACTGTACTGTTCAAGGTTCTACAGCAGCACAATTGTGATTATATACAGGGAGATAGCAGACCTTGTGCCACTAGCTCATACGTGTAGCATTCCACTTGTTCACTTTCATCCAGATTCCCAGATTCATCTGCCGTGGTGTGGGCTGTTCACTGGTATCTTTCTTTGCCACCTTAATTTTGTGTTATATTTTCCATTCTGCATTCCGTATGGAAAACAATTTCCCAGTGTGGGCACTTCTTGTGTTGTTGTTGCACTCTATGCCTCACCACTGTGCTCTTTATTCCACACTTTGATTCAATTGAGCTTTCATAGTTTCCATTTTGCACTCATGACACATTTTAGTTCATTTCACTGTTTCTTTTATTTAGTTAGTGTTTGAATCTTATGTTCCTTATTTGACACTCTTCGTGCAATCACTCATGAGATGGCAGCATTTTATTCTTTGCTCAATGTCCTTCATTTGGTTGCACTCGCACCCCATCACTTTCCTTTCAATGCCTTCCTTTAGTTTTGCTTCATAGAGTCCCAGCCAGTGACTCTGACACCTCCAACAGTCTTAGACCTTGCACACCCGTGAATATCACAGTTCCAGTTTCTCCTTTTTCTCTTTTTATTTTGAAAAATGCCTTTCCTGCAAAACAGCTGTTGGCAATCTTCTCCTTCATGTATTCATGCATGCCATTTTAGCAAGTCATACCAGTCAATTCCACGCAGCGTTGCTCCTCTGTTCTTACTCTTTCCTTCCTTTGGCTTCTGTTTCCTTTATCTTTCTTTCTGTCTTCTCATTAGCCACTTCCACTCTATTATTTTAAATAGTTTCACAGGCTGCGTTCTCTTGACCATCTCTATAGCTTATCAGTGTTTCAGTGGGTCAATCCCACCCTCGTCGCCAATTGTTGTGTGCCTCATGGACACCACTTTAATCATTATAGCTTCATCAAATAATGACAGGAGTCAGCCTGCATGTCTGAACTCCTTTATTCCCATATCATAACTGACTCCTCTCCATTCCATTCCTTCCTAAGTTCTACCCACCAAACATTCCATATTCTATTCAGCTACAACATAATTGAGTATCACAAAGGGATCGTGAGCATTGGGACTTGTGACACATCTAAAAGTGTAGTGTTCAGTCATGGAGGGTACATTGTTATGGGGAGGCCAGGCCCATATCCTCTGCCACTGCACCTGAGGCTGAGCACCACTGCAGACTGCTACCTTCTGCATGCAACGTCCACAATTTGGTAGGCCTTCACTTCCACCAAGCTGGTGGCTGCCTCTGACACTGTGTCGTTAACACCGGATCCGGCGGCCCGGATCTGGTGTACGGGATGCTGTGTGCGTCCCATTGAATGAAGGAAAATCCTTTCCCAAGATGGCCGCCATTGAAAGGAAAGGTGCGGCTCGATACGGAGACCCTCTTCCCTTTCCATACCAGCACTCAGGATGGCGGGGAACACCTGTGGGCGGAGGCCAGTGTCGCCTCCAAAAGGTAAGTGTAGGGAGGTGGGATTTAGGGGAATATTAATAAATAAATTGTGTCCCACGGCAAGGAGGCATCCTGCGGGTTTCGTAGAACATGGGCTGAGATCAAAGATTTCAGCCCGCTTTCTGCAGAATTTGATTGGCTGCGCCCCCTGCCCCGGGTGCTACTGATTTTTAGCAATTCCATAGGTGGACAAGAGGAATGGCATATGACGTAGGCTCTCTGGTGACATCCAGAGTCCAAAGGCAAGCACTGATGCTGGTCTGGACTAGAACTGCCTTTCCCCAGCCTCACCTATGCAGTGCTTCCCACTTCCAGAACCAAGGCACTCCATCTATTTCATGACAATGTATTACATACGGTTGCTGTCCCCCCCTCGTCCACACTGGCAAACAGCACAGATGCACCCTTTCTGAACACTGGGAGCATGCAATGGATTGGTGCAGGCGTTTGAAGACCATAATGTTAATAAAGAAGGCATTGTGTGGCTGAAATGGGGGCAGAATAAGAACCTCTTCAGAGCTTGCTATAGAGTTGACTTTCTGCAAAGTAGCAGGCCTTGAATTTTAGATTTTCATCTGGTTTAGTTAGAACATTTTCCACTTTGAAAAGTGGAAATCTATTGATGCAGCTCAACAGCTGTTTTCAAGAAGCATCTAAAACCCTTCCTTTTCTATGTAGGACATAGGTAGTCTTCAAATATGTTTCCTTGACATCCACCATCTCTAGTTGCCATCTGCCATAACATCTACTGGTATTAGTTTCTTTGGCTTCTTAGGGTGGTCTCGGTTTCTTTCCTCTGGTTTGTTTCTCTCTTGTGAGTCCCCTCAGTCCTGCGGGTTGGCAGCGCAATTTAAGAACTCAGATGGATAGAAAGATGGGTAGATAGGTAGATAGATCGATAGATAGATAGATAGATAGATAGATAGATAGATAGATAGATAGATAGATAGATAGATTAGCCATATGAATCGTGAAAAGGAGATTGCTGATGTAAACCATTCTCTGGCTCACAACCTATTGTTAGTTTATTTATTTATAACATTTCTATAGCGCCCAAACCCTGGTATCACAGCGTTTGGTACAGTAGTAACAGAAGTAAGAAGAACATTTGATGCAGGCATTAATCGTACTTATTAAAAGCCATGTTTTTACAAGCTTTTGAATACTGTGTATGATTGGTCATTTCTGATGGCTGCAGGGAGAGAGTTCTAGAGTGTCGGTGCGGTAACACCGAAGCTGACGGCTCCTGCTCTTTTGTTCTTATAGCGAGGGGTGAACAGTGACATGCTAGAATTGGATCTTAACTTTCGCAACAGGCTGTTGTTGAGGTGAGGGCGAGCTTCTTTGTAGATGCACTTGGGTGCAATGGTTAAGGGTTTGAAGTCAATCCAAGATTTTTTTGCTAGCCTGCGGGCTTCGTGTCTCTTCTGTGTTCATTGTTTCATGTACACTCACAGAACTGTGTTACTGTCTGCCCCCCTGTATACCGCTGCGCAGCCCCCAGGCGAGGTTTATGATTGATAAATACAATAATAATGATGAATTGGGAGGCAGACTCAGAGGATCACCTACCTTATGAGGAAGCTGCAGGACATATATAGAAAGCATTATTTCACCCAGCTTCTTCACCTTGAATGTGTCGCGCCAGCCACCCGCGCATGCGCTGGCAACTGCATTCTGGACCTGGAATCAAGCTGGGGGGAGCTGGGAGTAGCCAGAGTACAGCATCGGAGAGTGCGGCACCACCGTGCCAGCAACATGTGCGCTGGCAACAAAGGTGGGCACTGCTGCCAGAGCATCCATTAGTAAAGCTAGGGGGTAAGGGAAATAATGAAATTCTGTGCCAAGGAGCCTATGCCATGCCAGTCTGGCAAAACGAGATGGGAGGGTCGAAGTCAGTACTCCATCGAGACCACAGATCACTGGGGTCCCTGCTTGAGCAAAGCCAACCGGAGACAAGGGTCATCATTATTATTATTATTATTATTATTATTATTATTATTATTATTATTATTAGTATTATTATTATTACATTTATTGAGTGTGGACCTGGCTTTTCTGAAGCAACAGAGCACTTTACAAGTCATACAGGGAAGTACACAGCCGGAGAAGGGTGCCCTTGCAAGAGGGAGTAATTTACAGCACACACCTCTAGGCTAGAAAGACACTGCTGAATCCTTGCCCTGTCAACCTCACTTCTCTGCCCTCTAAAGTCTGCTCCTGAAACCAAAGCGTCCAGTAGCACCTGGAGCATTCCAAGGGCCAGATGGGATTACCAATAAATGATCTCAGGCCCAAATAACAGGGCAGACCCAACGCATATGGTGAAATATTACTTTATTATCAGCTCAATAAAGTAGGGAAACCTGGTGAACAAAAAGATTGGAGCTCACCCACTCTCGAAACAGTAAAAACCTATTGAACGGAGGGATTGGTTAGGGGAAGATATATACCTATATCTAATTTAGGTGTTAGTAACCTCATTGGCTGCCCTTTATCAAGTAAGCACACATTGAACTACCTCTAACTGTCTATAATGCAGATGATAGTAGAATAACAGCAGCAGATTGACTTCTGCACCAATGTATAATCCATCATTACATAGGCCCTCATGGTTGGTTGGCATTCTTTCCCAGACTTGGACATTTGGCTCGTTAGCAGCACATAAGCAAAATTAAACTCAGGTGTGGGGAACAACGTCAGACAACTGCCTTTCTTAGCTAATTAGCCTACCATCTCTCATCAGTTAGGCTCTAAGCCAAGGCTTCTTCTCTGTAGTTGACCTTGCTGAGTGTTCTCTTCTGAACTTTAAAGGTAGTGAAGGCACATTGCTATCTTTGCCTGGATATTAATGAATAGGCCTTGTTTCCTGGTTTTGCACCACGTGTGAAGAGACCACAATTTTGTCCATTCTGACCTTTTATTTAGTGCTATTTAATTCAATTATATTGGGTGCTTTTACTCTCTTTGCCCTCTGGAGACTTGGGTGCTCCGTCTTGCATGTACTTTCTGCATCTTCGATTGTTCAATACTCGGCACTTGCAAATGTTCACTCCTTTGCTTAATCTAACAGAAATATCTCTGACATAAATAGTTTATCCTCTTTGACTCCTTTTGTACCTTGAATTTGCTTCTTGCTGCGGCATCATTGATCCTAAGTCAAGCAAATATTATTTGTCCTTGCACAGAGCTGTATTCCAGCGCCTGTGAGTTCTGCAGCTTTGGATTGTCTCCTTCAGGCTACACACTTACTTTTTATACAGAGTCAACATCCATGATCTCATCATGGCTGCTTTTCCCGTGCTATATTTTCTACTGCAGCAAGCTTCTATATATATCATCTACATTGCGTTTCTGCATATGTGCAACTACTGCATCTCTTCTCACTTGTCTTCTTAGTATATATGGTTTCTTCATATTTGCATATGTTCAATATGTCACTTCAGTAACATTTTCATTAAGTATTTGCACATTGTTTCAGTGTGTCCTCGTGTCTTCTCTTCATGACGTCACTTTACACTTGTCAAATTTCACTTATAGCTCTTCTATGTTCAGTGGTGTCTGCAGACATCCTTCCACCACGTTAGTTCGAGGGTACATTCAATACGGTTGTCTGAGCGCACGATATCTCTCATATCCTCGATGCAGTATTGGGATGATGCCTAGTGTCATGCATAGTGTCTTCTTATTGTTCTTCCAATATGATAGAGGTGAGGGGACAGGCATTATAGATGACGTGTACATCCGCCTCACTACAAAACTTAATCTGCAGGAGATGTATCCCCAGAAAAGGGTCTTGTTGCATGGCCGCTTTACCACAAAGGAGTACACAGCAGCTTTGGAGAAGGATCACCCATTTCCTCATGCCAAGACAGACTGAGGTGTTTTGACAGACTGAGTGCTGAGATCTTTGGAAGGAACTCCCAGACAACAGTGGACCTTACTTCATAGGAACTCTAAAGAGACTGAGCTCCAAAATAATTTGATTTACATGTAATGTCTCATAAAGAAGAAAACTATGCTACTCATGAACCCAATTCCAAACGCCACTGTATTTCTGTGATGATATTGGGAAACTTCTCAGAACAGACACCACCTAGCCACCATCCACCATCCAGCATCAACCTCACCAGCCATCATCCTGCCATCATCCTCACCAGCCACAATCCTGCCATCATCCTCACCAGCCACCATCCTGCCATCAGCCTCACCATCCATAATCCTGCCATCATCCTCACCAGCCACCATCCTGCCATCATCCTCACCAGCCATCATCCTGCCATCATCCTCGCCAGCCATCCTCCTGCCGTCAACCTCACCAGCCACAATCCTGCCATCATCCTCACCAGCCACCATCCTGCCATCAACCTCACCATCCACCATCCTGCCATCATCCTCACCAGCCACCATCCTGCCATCATTCTCACCAGCCATCATCCTGCCATCATCCTCACCAGCCATCATCCTGCCATCAACCTCACCATCCACCATCCTGCCATCATCCTCACCATCCACCATCCTGCCATCAACCTCAACAGCCATCATCCTGCCATCATCCTCACCAGCCACAATCCTGCCATCATCCTCACCAGCCACCATCCTGCCATCAACCTCACCATCCACCATCCTGCCATCAACCTCACCATCCACCATCCTGCCATCAACCTCACCAGCCATCATCCTGCCATCAACCTCACCAGCCATCATCCTGCCATCAACCTCACTAGCCACCATCCTGCCATCAACCTCACCATCCACCATCCTGCCATCAACCGCACTGGCCATCATCCTGCCATCATCGTCGATCCTACAATTGCCTTTATCTTACCATTATACGATATCTGCCATGATACTCATCCAAATGTCATCCTCCATTATCCATCATACCATGATCCTCTATCCTGCCACCATCATCATCACCATTCACTATTCTGCCATCAAAATCATCACTCTGCCATCATCAGGGCAATGCGCCAACATCATAGATTCTACAAATATCATCATTCTGCCATTAAAGGCATCAGCACATTAGCTGTAGCCTTCCTACATCGTCCAGATTACTTTAATCATCCTGCCATCATCCTCCATCCTGCCATCATCCTCCATCCTGCCATCATCCACATTTTTCTGACATCATACACTGTTTGCCATCATGATCACTCGGCCAACATCTACTATCATGATATCCTCCTCCAGCCTCCTATCATCTTCGTGCTATCATAAATGTCTGCCATCATGCTCGACCATTCTTATTTCTTTATTTTGCCACCATCCTGATATCATCCACCATCCTGCTATTGTTCTCCATCATGCCATGATCCTACATCCTGTCATCATCCTCCAGCCTCGTACCACCATCCTACCAGCTTAATGGATCTTACCATCATCCTGCCTTCATCCTTTATCCTGCCATCATCCCCATACTCCTAACATCTTCATGCCATCATATAATATCTGCCATCATTTTCATCCTGCATCATCTATCAGCCTGATATACTCTTCATGCCATCATACACTACCTGCCATCATTCTAATCGTGCCACCATCGTCCTCCCTGCTATCATCTTAATGCCATCATGCACTGCCTTCCATTATGCTCATCCCGCTGTCATCCCCCAGCTTGCTATCATCGTAATGTCATTTTACACTACCTGCCATCCTTCTCATCATGCCGTCAACCCCCAGCCTGCTATCATCTCCATGCCATCATTCACTACCTACCATCACGCTCATCCTGCCATCATCCTCCAGCCTGCTCTCATCTTCGTGCAATCATACACTGCCTTTCATCATGATCATCCTGCTGTCATCGTCCAGCCTGCTATCATCTTCATGCCGTCATGCATTTCCTGACATCATGCTCATCCTGCCATCATCTCCCAGCCTGCTATCCTTGTCATGCCATCATAGACTACCTGCCATCATTCTCATCCTGCCATCATCATCGGGCTTGCTATCATCTTCATGTCATATTAGACTACCTGCCATCACTCTCATCCTGCCATCATCCTCCAGCCTGCTATCATCTCCATGCCATCATACACTACCTGCCACCATTCTCATCTTGCCAACATCCTCCATCCTGCTATCATCTTCATGCAATCATAGACTACCTTCCATCATGCTCATCCTGCTGTCCTCCTCCAGCCTGCTATCATCTTCATGCCATCATACACTAACTGCCATCATTATCATCCTGCATCATCCTCCAGCCTGCTATAATCTTCATGATATCATGTACACCTGCCATGATGCTCATCCGGCCATCCTCCTTTGAGCCTGCTATCATCTTCATGCCATTATACACTACCTGCCATCATTCTCCTCCTGTCATCATCATCCAGCCTGCTATCATCTTAATGCCTTCATGCACTGCCTGCCATCATGCTCATCCTGCCATCATCCTCCAGCTTGCTATCATCTTCATGCCATCATACACTACCTGCCATCATTGCCATACTGCCATCATCCTCCAGCTTGCTATCATCTCCATGCCATTATACACTACCTGCCACCATTCTCATCTTGCCAACATCCTCCATCCTGCTATCATCTTCATGCCATTATACACTACCTGCCATCATTCTCATCCTGTCATCATCATCCAGCCTGCTATCATCTTAATGCCTTCATGCACTGCCTGCCATCATTCTCATCCTGTCATCATCATCCAGCCTGCTATCATCTTAATGCCTTCATGCACTGCCTGCCATCATGCTCATCCTGCCATCATCCTCAAGCTTGCTATCATCTTCATGCCATCATACACTACCTGCCATCATTCCCATACTGCCATCATCCTCCAGCCTGCTATCATCTCCATGCCATTATACACTACCTGCCACCATTCTCATCTTGCCAACATCCTCCATCCTGCTATCATCTTCATGCAATCATAGACTACCTTCCATCATGCTCATCCTGCCGTCCTCCTCCAGCCTGCTATCATCTTCATGCCATCATACACTGCCTGCCATCATTATCATCCTGCCATCATCTGGAAGCCTGCTATCATCTTAATGCCATTATACAGTACCTGCCATCATTCTCATCCTGCCATCATTCTCCAGCCTGCTATCATCTTTGTGCCATCATACACTACTTGCCATCATGCTCACCCTGTGTCACGCCGCCCGTCCTGGGGTCTCCTTACCCGCTACGGCGCTCCCCGTCCTGGAGGCTGTATCCTCGTTTTCGGCTTCGGGGTCCGGGGGTGTCTTGGGTCCCGGGCGCTTCCGGGTCTCCTACGCGCACTACTTTGCGCATGCGCGGGCGCCCGCTCTCCGCTCTTCGCGCATGCGCAGTGCGCAGGATGCTCGATTCTGGAGGGTATGCGGCTCAAGCCTCGTTGTGGGGTGTCCGATGCCTGGGAGACGGCACGGCTTGCGTTGCAAGCCTCCCAGGTGCTGGCGGGCCTATTTAAGGAGCCCTGATCCTTTTCCAAACCGCGTCTCATCGCGGTTTGTTCGGACCGTGTCTTTGCTGCCTTGCGTTGTATCCCCGTTGCCTGTTTGCCTTCCACCTTCCCTTGTTCTGCCTGGGGGACCCCTACCTTCCACCTTCCCTTGTTCTGCCTGGGGAACCCCTGCCTTCCACCTTCCCTTGTTCTGCCTGGGGGACCCCCTGTCTTCCACCTTCTCCTGTCTCACTCCTTCTCCCTCCTTCCTTCCTGCTCCAGAGGTTCCGCTCGCCCTCCTTGGTTCTGGTCCCAGCTCAGTCCTTCCTGTTTTCTATTCGCTCTGAGTCTACCCCCACAAGTTCCGTGCTCCTCTCCTTATCAGCCTGCTCTTCTTGCTTCCTTGTCTTCGTCCCTGGAGGGACCGTTCTGCTTCCAGTCCCCGGACCTGCCTTCCGTCGGAATCCCACTAACGACCCCGGACCATCTACTCAGAGGCTCCCCCTGCCAGTGCTTGCACTGTTCTGACGCCACTCAATCAGGGGTGAGCCAACCCGTGGCGTTGGGAGCCGGTTCACCTCCAATCCGGTTCCATTTGGGCTGGTGTTGGGCTGGTTCCCCGCGCCATCAGTCACGTCTGTCCGGATCATCTGACATCCTGGCCTCATCACCAAGGAACCCAACCGGACGAACAGGTACGCAGCGTTCTCGTGACGCTATTTACAACACCCTGCCATCCTCCTGCAGCCTGCTATCATCTTCATGCCATCATACACTATCTGCCATCATTCTCATCCTGCCATCATTCTCCAGCCTGCTATCCTCTTCATGCCATCATACACTACCAGCCATCATTCTCATCCTGCCATCATCCTACAGCCTGTTATCATCTTCATGATATTATACACTACCTGCCATCATTATCATCCTGCATCATCCTCCAGCCTGCTATAGTCGTCATGCCATTATACACTACCTGCCATCATTCACATGCTGCCATCATCCTCCATCCTGCTATCATCTTCATGCCATCATACACTACCTGCCATCATGCTCATACTGCCATCATCATACAGCCTGCTCTCATCTCAATGCCTTCATACACTGCATGCCATCATGCTCAATTATCATCACCCACCATCCTGGCATCACCCATCATCCTGGCACCATCCTCCATTCTGGTGGGCCTGAAATCAGTGTAACTGGCCGCAGTCTGTGAACTTTCCAACTTGGGAAATGTTCTCAAGGTCCCCATACACCTGTATCTCTTGGCACGTTCTGCAGCACGCTTTTCTCTTTAAAGGGACTATCTCTGGTGTGGGCTACATTTACCCGCTCAACAGAATTCTTCTCCATAACCAAGCTGCGCTTTGGCAGAAACAGAAAAATGACTGTGCTGGCTCCTTTGAGCACCACTGCCTCACACCAAAACTGCGTTTTGCAACTACAAAATGATGGCTAAACCATCTGGCCAATCACATAATGGGCAGGATGGAACAAAGGGGCTCACTGAAAAAGCCTGCCAGTGTGTTGCTTACATGTACAAATTAAGGGGAGTAAAAAAACAGCGCTGCTTTGTTGCAAGCCCAAAGTTCCCATTGAAAAAGGGAATATTTCACATTGAAACGGATGCTGCTCTGATGCTATTTTCATCAAACTACTTTTAATAATAAGGCCTTGCCATGCCCATCCATATCCACATTGTGCTTCAGCAGAAGAAAATGTGATCCCTGCATGTCAGACTCTGTCAGACAAACCTGGTAAAATTACCAAAAGCTTTACTTTAGTTACACGGAAAAACACTTGACTTTTGCTACAAAATGTCAAAAATCACTGCTTTAAAAGAAATTCTAGCTCTCTGCGCACATATCAATCTCAAGAGACCTTGGCTTTGTACAGACTGTTGTGTACAAGAAACTAACTATGGCTACAAAACAATGTGGAAGCTCAGATGGAAGAGACAAACCAAATTTGCAAGGAAAATGCCAGCTGGCTTTACACATGGAAAAATTGGCTTTTTCAAAGCAGAAAAAAATGCCTGTTTTAAAATTACCATGTTGAGCAAAACTTGTCTGTGCCTAACACTGTAAAGAGGTTTGTTGCTGGGAAATATATAGGGGATGTTTTATCCAACAGATTTGTTTTGCTCCAGGACAAAATTATATAAAATAAAAGGAATTAAACTGCATTGGCTGAATTTTGCAAGCATCAGAACAGGTTTTTCCCTGCTGGCTAAGCTAAGGCTTCTCCAAAAAGGAACCACCATAAACTTCCAGGACACAAAAGTGATAATTGCTAGCTTGAAAAACTTTGAATGGACCAAGGCAAATAACGTTCACATGCTCGTCAGACATTTGTCTGTGCTCCAGGCTGGGATAATAGAAGTTCTGGGACACTAACCTGTGATGTGGAGGGGGCCATAAAACCTTTAATCAAACTGGGAACCCCAATCCCACACAGGGCTGAAGTGACAGTTGATGGTAGCTGAAGAGAAATAAAAATGATGCAGTGAAGGACAAAAGCCAGCCCATTTGTTTCAAAAGACTATTTTATTAAGAAACTTTGACGAAGGTTATTTTTACAGTGGAAATTTGCAAAAATGTAAAAAGTTAACAGTTTTAATGTCATTTTGTGGGGTGTAATTTAAGATGGTGTAGCCTTTACTGCCACCTTGGGAACAGAAATGGCAGAGAATTTGGTATTATAAGGAACATATACCCGATGCCACTGTGAATTTCAATGCTGACATGCCTAATGAAAATCCACACCGCTGTATAAAGTTATAGGGGGTCATTCTGACCCTGGAGGTGGCCATGCCACTATTTGTGGCATGGCTACCCCCATTCCGGGTACCGGGTCTGGGTTTCTGGAATGGGGAAATACCGGGCCATTCCGACCTTGGAGGGCCTTGTATTTCCCCATTCCAGGAACCCAGACCCTGTACATCCCCATTCCCATTTGAGCCCTCATAGGGCTCAATGGGAATGGGGAGGATGCAAACAACAGGCCCGTTAATGACTGGCCTGTTGTTTCCATCCTTGTCTGCTCGTGGGGCCCGCTAAGGATGCCTGGTAAAACCAGGCGTCCTTAGTGGGTCATGCGAGGAGACCTCGTAATGAGGTGGTAAGGGGTTAACAGGGCCGGCAGCTCTACCAGCCCTGTTAACCCCCTACCGCCAGGGTTGTAATGACCCCAAAGAATTTTAGGCTGAATATTTCACACTAAAAATGAACAAAAATTATTAGAAGGGCGAAACAATATCTTACAGACTGCAGAGTTGGACTGGCATGTGCAGCATACAATATGTAACCTGCTTATGTAATTTGTTAAGATGCCCAAACTGTACAAATGTGTAAATTATGTTATGACTGATTTTTGGCAAAAAAGATCTGTGGGATATCTTTGCACGTCATAAAATACAATTTCATAAACTGAGACTCCTCCTCGAGGAGGCGATTAACTAAGGCTGACCTATCTAAGTCTTGGAAGTAGGCCTAGCTCAGTTCTGCCCACCAATCATTCTGTGATGTCACCATGCTCTATATAAAGAGGGGTTGACAGAACTCTGGACAAACTCTTTCCTGAATTTCCTGCGCCTGCGTTCCTGATTTCCACGTTCATCTTGCCAGATTCCAGATCCCCCTGCAAAGGCCAAAGCATAGCAGACTCCAGATCCCACTGCAAGGCCAAAGAATAGCTGATTCCAGATCCCACTGCAAGGCCAAAGCATAGGTGATTCTATCCACAGCAAGGCCTCAATTCTGAAATCCCACCATAAAATCCTAATAACCAAAGGGAAACCTGTGGTGTTCTTTTGGGAAGCCTCCTGAAACCAGACCGGCTTTTTGGCCACTAACTGCATGCCCGCTGCAACCCTGGAATCCAGCTGTCCTGATCATCTGGTGACCAGACATTTGCCCAGCTGTCTTTTGCCGGGAGAGTCCGCTATCCGGTGACCAGAATCTTTTGTGCCCAGAACCCTGACTGTTCCAAAATTCCAACTTCAAGCGTGGAATGTGAGTATCTCCCAATTCCAGAGAAACACATAGGGCCTCATTACAACCCTGGCGGTAGAGTGATAACAGCGCCGATAGTGCTGCCGGCACCGTTATCACTCTACCGCCACATTACGAGTTCAGTTTACGGGGCTGCTTTTCACGCCTGGTCAAACCAGACATGCAGAGCGGCACCAGCTAGCAGAACAGGGTGGTAGCAACGGTCCTGATATGAACGGGACAATTGTTACCATCCTCCCCATTCCCCTTGAGCCCTATGGGGGCTAAAATGGGAATGGGGACGTACCGGGTCTGGGTGCCGCAAATTGGAATTACTGGGCCTGCACAGGTCCCAATGGCCCAGTTATTCCCATTTTGCGGGACTCAGACTGGCCCCGAGTTTGGGGGTAGCCATGCTGGTAAAACGGCATGGCTACCTCCAAACTCATAATGAGGCCCATAGTCTCCCATCTTGACCCTTTTGTCTTTATTCCCCTCTCTAAGCAATCCTATCCAAACCCTGGTAACTTGTTAAAACTGTAGAATTCTCTGTGCACCCTGTCCTTGACTAACTAAGTGCTAGCGCCATCTCTCTATTAATTCTGTCTTGTGTAAATCATAAGCCCTTAGTCATATTTTGAGAAATCAAACTAATTTCCACATAAAGGTGAACGCTGGGGTGACAAGGTTGACATCGCAAATCAACGTTGGCTCTTAATGTGTCCCTCTTTAACAGTATAGTCTTAATAATCTAGTTTAAGTAAATGTGCCTTTCCTTTTAAAACCAATTTTCTCTTTTTAACTGCTCTATTTTCCTCAAAACAAACTTCATTCTACCTTCCAAATCTCTCCCAATTCACCACCTAGAGACCTCATTTCACCTCTATATTGTCCCTGTTATATATATCTATCCCTCAGTCCAGAAACAGCATTGAAAATCGAAGTATTTACCCTTTTTTTTTTTACAAATTTCGTTTATGTCATTTTAAACAGGAATTCAGAAAATGCAACTTTCCAACATGTGAATTCGGCTGCAGCATGTTCTAACTTTCCACTTGTTTTTTGAATTGTATGCCTCTTGTTGATCCCTTGCCTCGTGATTGCTCGTTTTTATGCATTCCTGTTGTTGTGAGAAATCATATTTGTCTCAAAGATTTAAACGCACATGAATTATTTATTTGTCAATTTCCGAGTGTCATTTCATGCTATTGAAAGGGATTTAAAATGTTTCCTCTTATTTTGAGATGTTGGTCCAGGGCAAAGCCTAAGGTTTTAACGTTTATTTCGGTCTCCAGAAGGTGCCAGCGAGTTTGACATGTTTATAATTCTCCCCTAATTTTTTCTGTTCTGTTTGGTGTTCCAGCAACCATGAGTTCCGTCTTTTCCTGGTTTAATAAAAGCCAATTTTCCACCATCCATGCTTGAATAGACAGGAGTAGTTTGTCGAACCAGAGTGATCAGAATCTCCCCAAATACCCAACAGTAACTTTTTCTGATCAAGGACCAGTTCCTACCCAAATATCATTGACAAATGATTTAAAACAGCACTCCAGAAGTTTTGGATTAACGGCACTGCCAAGTATTTGGTAAAAAGCACCTTGGAGACTCAACAGCGTAAACAGTCCAGCATCACGCACGACCACATTTAAAGAGGAAATCACATACATCGTAAACCCTCATCAGGTTGCTCTTTTTCATTTCTTCCCGGGAGAGAATTCCAAATCTTTGGGGCCGCTGCATAGAAGGCACCCTGTTTTACTTGTGTGAGAGAACATCAGAGCTTTCTTAGCTGTAGTGTGTCAGTTTATCTGAGGGTTCTTATGTTGGACTTCTCCTGTACGGCCTCGGACAGATAGACCGGACCTGTACGCATGATGCACTTGTGCACCATGACCAAAATGCAAACTTTAACCCTCTCTTGTATCGGCAGCCAGTGCAAAACTCTTCCTGCTTTGGTAACATGGTCAAACTTCCTCAGGCCAGTAATAGCTCTGGCTGCACTGTTTTGTACGACCTGAAGTCTTCCAAGCCCTAATTTATTCATGCCTACAAGGAGGTGACTACAATAGTCTATCTTCAGAGTTGGACTGGCATGTGCAGCATACAATATGTAACCTGCTTATGTAATTTGTTAAGGGCGAAACAATATCTTACAGACTGCAGAGTTGGACTGGCATGTGCAGCATACAATATGTAACCTGCTTATGTAATTTGTTAAGATGCCCAAACTGTACAAATGTGTAAATTATGTTATGACTGATTTTTGGCAAAAAAGATCTGTGGGATATCTTTGCACGTCATAAAATACAATTTCATAAACTGAGACTCCTCCTCGAGGAGGCGATTAACTAAGGCTGACCTATCTAAGTCTTGGAAGTAGGCCTAGCTCAGTTCTGCCCACCAATCATTCTGTGATGTCACCATGCTCTATATAAAGAGGGGTTGACAGAACTCTGGACAAACTCTTTCCTGAATTTCCTGCGCCTGCGTTCCTGATTTCCACGTTCATCTTGCCAGATTCCAGATCCCCCTGCAAAGGCCAAAGCATAGCAGACTCCAGATCCCACTGCAAGGCCAAAGAATAGCTGATTCCAGATCCCACTGCAAGGCCAAAGCATAGGTGATTCTATCCACAGCAAGGCCTCAATTCTGAAATCCCACCATAAAATCCTAATAACCAAAGGGAAACCTGTGGTGTTCTTTTGGGAAGCCTCCTGAAACCAGACCGGCTTTTTGGCCACTAACTGCATGCCCGCTGCAACCCTGGAATCCAGCTGTCCTGATCATCTGGTGACCAGACATTTGCCCAGCTGTCTTTTGCCGGGAGAGTCCGCTATCCGGTGACCAGAATCTTTTGTGCCCAGAACCCTGACTGTTCCAAAATTCCAACTTCAAGCGTGGAATGTGAGTATCTCCCAATTCCAGAGAACCACCCCCACCCCCCAGCCACCAGGGGCACCCTCCACCAGGCCCCCACTCATGTCTCCCACCACCCCCACCCCCCAGCCACCATGGCCAGCCCCCACCAGGCCCCCACTCATGTCTCCCACCACCCCCACCCCCCAGCCACCAGGGGCACCCCCCACCAGGCCCCCACTCATGTCTCCCACCACCCCCACCCCCCAGCCACCAGGGGCACCCCCCACCAGGCCCCCACTCATGTCTCTCACCCACCCCCACCCCCCAGCAGTGCAGGGGCACCCTCCACCAGGCCCCCACTCATGTCTACAACCCACCCCCCAGCCACGATGGGCACCCTCCACCAGGCGCCCACTCATGTCTCCCACCACCCCCACCCCCCAGCAGTGCAGGGGCACCCTCCACCAGGCCCCCACTCATGTCTCCACCACCCCCACCCCCCAGCAGTGCAGGGGCACCCTCCACCAGGCCCCCACTCATGTCTCCCACCCACCCCCACCCCCCAGCCATCATGGGCACCCTCCACCAGGCCCCCACTCATGTCTCCCACCACCCCCACCCCCCAGCAGTGCAGGGGCACCCTCCACCAGGCCCCCACTCATGTCTCCCACCCACCCCCACCCCCCAGCCACCATGGGCACCCTCCACCAGGCGCCCACTCATGTCTCCCACCACCCCCACCCCCCAGCAGTGCAGGGGCAGCCTCCGCCAGGCCCCCACTCATGTCTCCCACCACCCCCACCCCCCTAGCAGTGCAGGGGCACACTCCACCAGGCCCCCACTCATGTCTCCCACCACCCCCACCCCCCAGCAGTGCAGGGGCACCCTCCACCAGGCCCCCACTCATGTCCCCCATCACCACCACCCCCCAGCCACCAGGGGCAGCCTCCACCAGGCCCCCACTCATGTCTCCCACCACCCCCACCCCCCAGCCACCATGGGCACCCTCCACCAGGCTCCCACTCATGTCTCCCACCACCCCCACCCCCCAGCCACCATGGCGAACCCCCACCAGGCCCCCACTCATGTCTCCCACCACCCCCACCCCCCAGCCACCAGGGGCAGCCTCCACCAGGCCCCCACTCATGTCTCCCACCACCCCCACCCCCCAGCAGTGCAGGGGCACCCTCCACCAGCCCCCCACTCATTTCTCCCACCACCCCCACCCCCCAGCCACCATGGCCAGCCCCCACCAGGCCCCCACTCATGTCTCCCACCACCCCCACCCCCCAGCCACCAGGGGCACCCTCCACCAGGCCCCCACTCATGTCTCCCACCCACCCCCACCCCCCAGCCACCATGGGCACCCTCCACCAGGCCCCCACTCATGTCTCCCACCACCCCAACCCCCCAGCAGTGCAGCGGCACCCTCCACCAGGCCCCCTCTCATGTCCCCTCTCACCACCCCCCCTAGCCACCAGGGGCACCCTCCACCAGGCCCCCACTCATGTCTCCCACCACCCCCACCCCCCAGCAGTGCAGGGGCCCCCTCCACCAGGCCCCCACTCATGTCTCCCACCACCCCCACCCCCAGCAGTGCAGGGGCAGCCTCCACCAGGCCCCCACTCATGTCTCCCACCACCCCCACCCCCCAGCAGTGCAGGGGCAGCCTCCACCAGGCCCCCACTCATGTCTCCAACCACCCCCACCCGCCAGCAGTGCAGGGGCACCCTCCACCAGGCCCCCACTCATGTCTCCCACCCACCCCCACCCCCCAGCCACCATGGGCAGCCTCCACCAGATCCTCACAATCCCCAATCATGTGCGTAATGGTCAGCCTCCACAGCCAAAAAGCCCTACCAAGTAACCCATTCACCCACATGGAAATGGAAATTGCATGTTACACCCCCAATGTTCATAAAGCAAATGAACCCATGTCCGTCACACACAATGGTTGCAATTGAATGGGAAAACACCCAACATGAAATGCATGAAACCAATGAGATGATACCACACGGTGAAGTATGAAAACAAAATTGTATTAAAAAAAAAGAATGGAAATGAAATCAAACAAACTACAATGGCAAAGAAAAAAAGAGAAGCTGCATGTCCGTCTAAAAAAATAAAAACTACTAATACAAATCCAAAAAAAATGTCGTCCAAAGTCACATCAAAAATGAAATCAATCCAATGGAGAACTATGTACAAAACATCCAGGGTCCATGAGCCCAACTGAACAAAGGAAACCTACAAAAAACCCTAACTAAAATGCAACTATATACAAAAAGTGGAGCAGTGTCCGTCGACTCCAAATCATAATAAGAAAGAAAGGAAACCTAAAACTAAAGAACTATATACAAAGGCGGCGGGCAAGTCCAGCGGCTCACTCCGTGGTGTTCCGGGCCAGGGCATCATCGAACTCCTGTTCGATGTCCCGGAGGCGGTCCAGTTCCATGGCCCCGAGGGTCCGCAGGGACAACGCTGTGTCCTCCTCCAACCCCCTGCGGATTGCCTCGAGGCACTCGGCCCGCCTCAGGGCCCTCCACATGGAGTTCTCCGCCCTGACCATTGTGAGCCGCGCCTCTTCCGCCCGCCGCCGCTCTGCACCTATGGCGTGGCCCAACCGCTGCCACACGGAAGACACTCTCTGTCCTGGGTCCTCCTGCCCTCCGGCCGATGCCTGCCCCTCCGATGTCGAAGGCCCAGAGCCTTCATGGCTCCCACCATGTTGCTGCTGCTGCTCTGCCTCTGCCCGTGCACTGCCTCCAGCTGCCTGCACATCCTCCGCCGGCTGGGGTGCAGTTGTTGATGTGGCCACCCCTGCTGGACCTCCGACTCCCGACTGTGGCAGGGATGCCTCCTCCACCAGCCTGGCCGCACCGTCAGAGGCAGCTCCACAGGGCACCCAGGTGACAGATGGGTGGGAAGATGGCACAGAGGACGACTGGCGCGTAGGGGGTCCAGTTGAGGAGGGGGTCGGAGCAAGCCCCATCAGACGGAGGAATCCGGCCTGGGTGACCTGTCCCAGCAGGCTGACGTGGTCAACGAGCCATTCGAGATGACGTGCAGTCTCTCCATGAAAAGACTGCAGGTCACCTCGCATGGCCCGTTGACGCAACGCCACACCAGCCAGGACAGGCTCAACCCTGACCTGGATGGCCACGTCCGCAGGCAGAGGAAGGCCAGTTGACGTCAGCTCATCCCCTGCCTGAAAACGGGTCTGGACGTAGGCATCCCTGCTGGTGCAAGATGATGCAGGCACAGGATCGGGGACAGGATTGCACACAGGAACCTTCGCGGCGGCCTGTGCTGCCTCCTGTCCCTGGTCCTGCACTGCACCACTAGCACCAGTGGGATCCCCACCTCCAGACCAAGTCTCTGGTGCTTGCACGGCCTCCTCCTCCACCAAACCCCCCACCAACCTGGATGACTCCGTGCCATCTTCCCCTGTTGGGCCCTGTGGGGTCCCAGCTGCCACTTCTGCTGCCGAGGAGTCCAACTCCAACCTCCGCCTCTTGGACCTCCCCCCGGCAGCTGCGGGCTGGGACGTGGCACCGGACTCCTCACTCCGCGAAAAGATGACAACACGGGAGGGGAGCCGGGCCTTGCGTCTCCGGCTGGCGGATCGATCCCCGCCGCTGTGCTCCACAGCACCTTCTCCGCCCTCTTCATCAGTTGACGCTGCAGACAGGGAGAAACAAAACACAGGCATCAGGGCACTGTAAAATGGACACATACACACATGACAGTTGCACATGAGTGGCATTGGCAAACCTCAGACATGTCATCACAATCCCCAACACACATGTCATTACAACTCGCACACATGAGCCATACCACAGCCATATCACAACTGCCACCACCATCCCTACACATACAACTGCATGAGCAGCCAAAGGGGAGCCAGACATCACATGCAACACAGGAAGTGCACCACACATGTACACACACCACCACACTTGCATGCATGTGTACACCTCTGCCAAGTGTCGCACTGTTCAGACGGGCATCCATGTCACATCTGCCAATCAGGTTTCCACATACCGTTGTCACATGCATCCATGTTGCATCACGGTTGCACCCTTGTCAAATACACACACATGCACATGTACACAGTGCTCATACATGCAGCTGAAAACAACATACATGCATGACATCACGGACATGTCTACTTACATACACATTCATCCAAACATGTGTGCACGCACAACTGCATTTGGCATGCAAGCCTACACACACAAGCACCATCCATGTCTCACACATTACAGCCCTCGCATGTGTCAGCCCCACGGCCCTGTACACCCCCACCCATACTCGACCCCATACAAACAGATGTGCAACCTGCACAATACCGAATAATCACCACACCCACTGCTCACAATCAGGATGCATCTACACTCACCGCTCGACTCCAGATGGGTCTGCTTCTCCAGGACCTGGACGTGGAGCGCTGGGGATATGCGTTCCAGGACCCTCATCTGTTCTTCCGACAAGTGGCCCCGGCGCCCCTTGGCATCCGCTGCCTTCAAGAGGCGCCGGGCCTTGTTCAGGGTCCTGGACCTGAAGTCCTCCCAGCGCTTCCTGACATGTTGTAAGTCCCGGACTGCCACCCCCTCAGCGTTGATGGCAGTCACGATGTCAGTCCAGATCCGAGTCCGTCCATCCTTGTCGGCGCGGGAACTTCCGAGGAGGGCATCATACTGCCCCAGGACTTGCTCCACCAGGACACCAACTTCGGTGGCACTGAAGCTGGTGCCCCTCTGCCTCTCTGGCCGGGGGTTGTCAGTGGTCACAGATGGTGTTTGCCCCGACATGACAACCCCAGAGGCAGGAGTGGGTGGGCAACTGGGTCCTGGGGCTGGGCTGTGGAGCGATGGATTCCCAGTCGGGAGTCTTCAGTTCCAGCAGGGGTGGTCACAGCAACAGCACCCCTGGCTGATGTGCAGGCAGCAAATGGCAGTGCACGTGGGCAGCAGGCAGTCAGGCAGCAGCAGATGGCAGGTGGGAGCGTGCTCGGGGCTCTGGGGGGCAGTAGTTCGGCCTTCTGGGCAGGAGCGTGGTCTTCCGTGTGCTTACGCGTGGCCAGCTTGGTACTTAGTGATTTGGCACGTGAAAATCCTGCACGTCAGTGTTAAAATCGAGGAAAGGCCCTTAGCGCGTAAGCGTGTCAGCAAGCATACACGATTCGATTGGACCAAATGCCCCCAGCGCGTAAACGTGTCAGCACGCACACGCGATTCTATGGGACCAAAGGCCCTCAGTGCGTAAGCGCGTCTGTGACGTGACCCGCACGGGTGTTTCCCACACAGCACGTGATGACAGAGCACACGTGGAAAGACTGCACGTCAGAGTGTCATCGCGTGTAATTGGACAGCACTTCAGAGTGTCATCGCGTGTAATTGGACAAAAATGCGCGTACACGCGATTGGCCTATGTACGTGTATATCAGGGGTGCGCGGGCACTTACACACGCAAGTACATCAGCGCACCTTTATCCCGGCGTGCGCGGGAATTTCCACACGCTATTGGACTGGGTACTGGATTTCAGGGGTGCGCGAATCACACGCTCGCCTACAACACGCGCAACGCATAAACAAAATAACAAGCTCAGACCCAGGATGAACATACCGTTCCTAGCAGCAGTGGGTGTGGGCTACCAAAGGAGGAGGAGGAGGATAGTCAGGGCCAGAATATTCACACCCAGAACCAGCCTTTTCGGGATGCCTGATGACCAGGTGCATGGGAGGTACAAGTTTCCACCACACATTATACTGGACTTGGTGAGTGAGTGGAAGGATGACCTCACATCACCCACCCTGTGCTCCCAAGCACTCAGCCCCCTGGAGAAGGTCCTCAATGTACTGCACTTCTTAGCCACTGGATCATTTCAGCGGACAAGTGCCATTGTGGGTGGTGTATCACAGGCCACCCAGTCACGCTGCCTACACCAGGTCTTGAACATCATCACTGCACGCCCATCAGTCCGCAGGCACATATACCTGCCCAGAACACCTGCAGAAAGGCATGCTGCCGCCCTGGATTTTTACTGTGTGGCACGATTCCCCAAAGTGCTAGGTGCCATCGACTGCATCCATGTGGCTCTACGTCCCCCCAGGGCATCAGAGCACATCTATAGGAACCGCAAGCACTGGCATTCCATCAACGTGAAGGTAGTATGTAATGCCAAGGGAATCATCACCTCAGTATATGCCAACTATCCCGGGTCAACCCACGACAGCTTCATTTACCGAATGTCCACCCTAAGCCGGGACCTAGAAGCTGGGCGGCATGGCGATACATGGCTGCTTGGTGAGTATGAATGCCACAGCACATGCATGCATGTCAGATACTGAGCAAGGTCACAACCCCACCAATGATACCAATCACCACCTCCACAGGGGACAGTGCCTACCCTCTCAGCCCCCACATGATGACGCCAATTCGGAACCCCACCACGCCACCCCAGGTAAGATATAACACAGCCCACATTACAACCCGGGGCATAGTGGAGCGCACATTCGGAGTGCTATGGTCACGCTTTCGCTCCCTTGACCGTTCTGGCGGGCAGCTGTTGTATGCTCCCCCAGTAGTGTGCAGGATCATAGTGGCAGCATGTGTCCTGCACAACGTTGCAACACGCCGGGGCCTGGCCGTGGACATGGTGGTGGCCCCACATCCCCAACCACATGCACAGCCGCTGCGCATGGGAGGGTAAAGGGCACGGGGGGAGGCAGCCCGTACACAGCTAGTGGCTAATTACTTCACATAGAAATCACACCCCTGTGGAGTGCACACTGCCCTGGCACATTCCATCTGACAATCAATGATGACTCAACCTGAGACTGATCCTGAATGTCTGGAGAATCAACCGTGAAAACCATATCAGCCTGAGATTGTTCACCTGGAAGTGTCACAATGTGTGCATCCCTACCCACACAGACACCACCAATGCAGTTTTGTGAAGTAACACATTCAAGCAGCTAAAATGAATACCCACTTGCAAAATGCAACAAGAGGACAGTGCCATGTCAGCCAACCCATCCCCAGCACCGCCACACGACACACCGTGCCATGTCATGCTATTTGCAGGTAAACAAAGTAATCCCCACAACATGACACTAGTGTCACAATGTAGAGTGTCCCTAATTGAAACTTGCAACACCTGAAATGCTCACAGTAATGCAGGACCAACAACAAACTTGAGCAGGTACTACCATTAACATGACATCACAAATGTTATATGTTAGTAGTCTCACCACCTGGAAATGCCTGCACTCCCACCACTACCAACTGTGCAGTGTTGGCGCCATGTAGAGTTGTAGGTGCACTGCTGCCAACATGGACCCCATCTCCAGACTAGAGGGCCTTGTGTAGACATGAGGAAGCGACCTGCAAATTGGGAGGTAGACACAGATGATGAGTTAGACATCAATGCAACATGCAGTGTACAACACAACAGCAATATGCACTAGGAATGTATACACAGTATTGACTAGACTACCCACACATGTAGTGGGAGTCCAATGTCACCATGTACGTCAATGTCACTTGGGCACACCCTTTGCAAGCCCATGGAAACGGGAAGCAGGAGGGGTGTGTGTGACTCAAACCCAAGCATCTGAACCAAATACATGACAAGCCTGCATGTGCCCAGCCACAGTGCAGTGTATGCCCACAGGAACCACGGAAGCCAACAAATTGTCCCAAAAAAATTGGGAAAAAAATAATTAAAAATAAAAATAAAAATAAAAATAAAAATAAAAAAAATCAAAAATGGCCATTGATGGGCCCGGGGGGGTTGGGGAGGCCACCCAGGAGGTCCGAGGACAGGGTGCACCCCAGAACCCACCTGTGTGGATCCTGGGAAAAAAAAACACCTCCATGGGCTCATGGCCCACACGGCTACCCTATTGTGGGAGTATCACTGCTGTCGCTATTATCACCCTGTGCAGCTGCATCCGGAGGTGGTTGCACTATGGGAGGCAGCCCACGCAAGGCCCTAGTCTGTTCCTCCATGGCTGCAAGCATGCGGGTGTGGTAGGTCTGGTTCTGGAGGATGAGTGTGCGGAGGTCCCCATGCAACAACTCACGGGATGCCCGGACCTCCACCCTCGTTGCCTGCATCTCAGCTGAGAGCGTACGGATGAGACGCTCCAGCTGCTGTTCTGTCCTTTGGTGTGTTGAAGCCTCAAGCTCAACAAGAGTCGTCCTGAGGTGAAGGAGCTCCTGCCTCAGGGCTTCCCTGTGGCCCTGGGACTCAATGGAGATGGCCTCCTGCAGAGTCGCCAGTGCCGCCCGCCTGTCCCTGTTGGACCCCAACATGTCCTCCCTGTGTGACTGGCAGATGGAGTCGGTTCCCTGCTGTAGTCGCTCCATCAGCCTTTCAGGGGGGACAATGGAAGTGGCCACCCTATCCATGGCCTGAGCCATCATCTCGGATGATGCTGCCTGTTGGGTTGCCATACCGTAAATGGATTGCTCCCATGCGGTATTGCCAGGTGGCGTACGGCCACCACGTCGGCGGGCAGCACACCTGTCTGGGGCAAGGCGAACTGCGCCTTGCTGTGCCGGCACTGCCTGAGGCTGCAGGACTGCATTCCCCCTCTGATCTGCTGGCCCAGGAACAGGATCAGATGTCGCGGAGTGTGACCCTGCATCCGTAACCACCAAAGGCGTAGCTGCCAGCACTGACATCCCCATTGAGGGTTCTGACCCTGGTGCAGGTGGGTGGGACAGAACAGAATCCCTCCCTGGAACACTCACCTGCGACGGCACGTAGGTCTCATCCGAATCAACACCTGAGTACAGCTCGGGGAAGGTGCAGCCAGAGACACCCCTTGAGAGCACGACCTGCAGCAGTTGTGGGTTCTCACCCACCACCACACCACGTCCCTCACTGGTGGTTGGTCGGCCCTCGGACCCCTCCTGGGTCTGCACCATCTCCACAACCCCAACAGTATCAGGTGCGTCTTCCCCTGCAAAGACATAAAAACAAAGAAATGGAAACAGGCATTAGCACCATGGCACACAATGAGGGCTGAGAAGCAAGAGAACCAGTACTTGATTGACACATGTCCCACATGACTAAAACCCTCCCATGCATGCACCCTCACTGCATATGAAGGGCAGGCAAATGGCACACACTGATGACACCAAGATGGAAGATGAACACATTTTCTGCATGCTACATTGGCCTGTGATTGCCAGGTGAAACACACATGCCATCACACAGATGGCATGTACCATTGCTATTGAGTGAAGATGGAGAGGAGGGCAGCACTTATTCATTCAGTCCACTTCCCGCATGTAATAGCTCTTCTAATTCAAACAGGTCAGATTTTTCACCTGGAGCTGCCAGTCCGAAATGGTCCAATTGCACAGGGACATGTGTGAACAAATGATATCCAGGTAACATAGTCACTCCACTTTACCATAGCCATGTCAGACATGTGACTAGAGGACTGCGACATGCCTAGTAAAAGTGGTGGAATGCAAACAATCTGACTGAATGAACAGTGAAAAATAAGCAACAATGTTGTGGCAAGGTGACACTTCAAGGGCAACTGGCGTGCAGTTGGGCTAGTTGTCTACTGTTGGCAGAAGGGATACTGCTATGGCCAAATGCAGCTGCGCAGGATGTATTGCATGAAGCACATAGCTGACCCATACGACTCAGGTGCACACACTCTCACCTGGCACACAAACAGAAGCCCTCACACACACCATGCACATGGATGACACACACATGCACGTGCACTCACCGGACAATGCCTCGTAATCAGGCAGATCTCCCACGCCTTGGATCTGTTCCTCCGTGACGTAGGTTCCAGCGACTGACTCATGTGGAGTGAGTTCCATGTCTACTACTGGAGACCCACCTCCAGTCACTAGAGTTGCGGCATGACTTGAGGTCAGCTTACTCTTTGCCCTGCGCTTTAGGTCATTCCAGCGCTTATAGCAATCATTGGCTGTGCGCCTCACGATTCCAAGGGCACTTACGATGTCCGCAACGGTCTGCCAGTGTGCCTGGCGTTGTGCAGGTGTGGTCTTGGATCCTGCAACAATGACCATCTCATTGTCATGTTCGGACACATACTCGACAAGTGCATTCAGTTCGTCATCCGTGAAGCTGGGCTTCCTCGACGGGCCGGACTGTGTAGCCGTGTCTGGGGCATCAGTCTGTGCCGGACGAGCACTCTTCCTCTTCCGCTTGGAAGGTGGTGGTGATCCTGAGTGTCCTGCGCCGCTCTGGACACTAGGGGCAGGAGCCCTGGTGGACTCTGTATCAGGAGTGTGGGATTGCACACTCAGCATGGGAGTTGGTGCAGGCATTGGCTCAAGTGTGATGGTGTCAGGGGGAATGTCAGCAGGATGGACTAGGACCAACACTGTCCTGGCTGGGTGTGTGAGGGCTGGGGTGGATGGAGCCGCAGCTGCCCCTGCAGCCTCTCCGCCCTGCCTACTTGGGGCAGCAGATGACCTTGCTGCCCCAGATGCACATGGCATGGTGACATCAACGTGCACCAGCGCACGTGTCAAAGGCCTGCTGACCTGGAAGTCAGCCATGGAGTCAGCCAGGTCTGGTGCCACAATGGGCTGGTCCAACAAGGGCTGAGCATGGATGGTGTCAGCCACATCAGCCTCAACGGGAGGGGGGGATTATGGGTTCCCTTGACTGGTCCTCCACACATGGGGGTACAGGCTCACCCTGCAAGTAACGACCATGTCCCCTACCGGATCCACCATGGCCACCACTTGTGGTTCTTCCACCTTTGCCACCCTTACGGAATCCTCGCCTCCCAGCCATGGCACTGATGTAAATGTGCGTATGGGAGTGGCTGTAAACTATTGTCCTGGGCAATTGGGGGTCAAAGGTGTTGGGTACCAGATGGTAATTGTACCCTAGTGCTCTTGCAAGGCTGAATGTAACCCCTGGGGAAAGATGACGGGTCACGCTACGCACAGGAGCCCCAAAAAAGGGAGATGACGTGCACGCAACCCCTCCTAGACCACGTGTGCAGAAAGAAAAAGCTGCACTATGCTGTGGCACCCAGTAACACAAGAATGAACGTATGCGTGTCACACGCAGCCTAGAATGACCTATGGAGGGGTAGGCTACACACGGGGCAAGCACAGATGTTAGATACGTGCGTGACTCACCGTCTGCCAGGTAAAAGAGCGTGAAAAAGGAGCGCGTTTGGTTGGCAACACCCCCGCCAAAAGAAGATTTGTACGCTGTCTGAGGAGACAGGACAACAGTAGAAGGGTACACTGTTTGAGGGAACAGGCCCAGGTAAACCAGTAAAAGAGAAAAAAGAGAAAAAGCTGTCAGAGGTAATAGGGAATACGAACTTGAAACGCCGTGAAGTAAATCGCGTGTGAAACGACAAGAAGTACAGAATTCACCCACTCGCTCTCCACGAAAAGCACGTACAAGGAAATGGTGTTCTACATGTACCTTTTATACAGGCCCACACGTCAAGCGTCACTTATGCGGTGTGTACGCGCTAGGGCCATTTCCACCAATTACACGCTTTGTCACTTCTGCGTGTAGGGCCATTTCCACCAATTACACGCTTTGTCACTTCTGCATGTAGGGCCATTTCCACCAATTACACGCTTTGTCACTTCTACGTGTAGGGCCATTTCCACCAATTACACGCTTTGTCACTGCCGCGTGTACGCGCTAGGCCCATTCCCACCAATTACACGCAATGACACTCTGACGTGCTGTCCAATTACACGCAATGACACTCTGACATGCAGTCTTTCCACGTGTGCTCTGTCATCACGTGCTGTGTGGGAAACACCCGTGCGGGTCACGTCACAGACGCGCTTACGCGCTGAGGGCCTTTGGTCCTATAGAATCGCGTATGCGTGCTGACGCGTTTACGCGCTGAGGGCCTTTGGTCCAATAGAATCGCGTATGCGTGCTGACGCGCTTACGCGCTAAGGGCCTTTCCTCGATTTTCACGCTGACGTGCAGGATTTTCACGTGCCAAATCACTCCGTACCAAGCTGGCCACGCGTAAGCACATGGAAGACCACGCTCCTGCCTAGAAGGCCGAACTACTGCCCCCCAGAACCCCGAGCACGCTCCCACCTGCCATCTGCTGCTGCCTGACTGCCTGCTGCCCACGTGCACTGCCATTTGCTGCCTGCACATCAGCCAGGGGTGCTGTTGCTGTGACCACCCCTGCTGGAACTGAAGACTCCCGACTGGGATTCCATCGCTCCACAGCCCAGCCCCAGGACCCAGTTGCCCACCCACTCCTGCCTCTGGGGTTGTCATGTCGGGGCAAACACCATCTGTGACCACTGACAACCCCCGGCCAGAGAGGCAGAGGGGCACCAGCTTCAGTGCCACCGAAGTTGGTGTCCTGGTGGAGCAAGTCCTGGGGCAGTATGATGCCCTCCTCGGAAGTTCCCGCGCCGACAAGGAAGGACGGACTCGGATCTGGACTGACATCGTGACTGCCATCAACGCGGAGGGGGTGGCAGTCCGCGACTTACAACATGTCAGGAAGCGCTGGGAGGACTTCAGGTCCAGGACCCTGAACAAGGCCCGGCGCCTCTTGAAGGCAGCGGATGCCAAGGGGCGCCGGGGCCACTTGTCGGAAGAACAGATGAGGGTCCTGGTACGCATATCCCCAGCGCTCCAAGTCCAGGTCCTGGAGAAGCAGACCCCTCTGGAGTCGAGCGGTGAGTGTACATGCATCCTGATTGTGAGCAGTGCGTGTGGTGATTATTCGGTAGTGTGCAGGTTGCACATCTGTTTGTATGGGGTCGAGTATGGGTGGGGGTGTACAGGGCCATGGGGCTGACACATGCGAGGGCTGTAATGTGTGAGACATGGATGGTGCTTGTGTGTGTAGGCTTGCATGCCAAATGCAGTTGTGCGTGCACACATGTTTGGATGAATGTGTATGTAAGTAGACATGTCCGTGATGTCACACATGTATGTTGTTTTCGGCTGCATGTATGAGCACTGTGTACATGTGCATGTGTGTGTATTTGACAAGGGTGCAACAGTGATGCAACATGGATGCATGTGACAGCGGTATGTGGAAGCCTGATTGGCAGATGTGACATGGATGCCCATCTGAACAGTGCGACACTTGGCAGAGGTGTACACATGCATGCAAGTGTGGTGGTGTGTGTACATGTGTGGTGCACTTCCTGTGTTGCATGTGATGTCTGGCTCCTCTTTGGCTGCTCATGCAGTTGTATGTGTATGGATGGTGGTGGCAGTTGTGATATGGCTGTGGTATGGCTCATGTGTGCGAGTTGTAATGACATGTGTGTTGGGGATTGTGATGACATGTCTGAGGTTTGCCAATGCCACTCATGTGCAACTGTCATGTGTGTATGTGTCCATTGTAAAGTGCCCTGATGCCTGTGTTTTGTTTCTCCCTGTCTGCAGCGTCAACTGATGAAGAGGGCGGAGAAGGTGCTGTGGAGCACAGTGGCGGGGATCCCACCGCCAGCCGGAGACGCAAGGCCCGGCTCCCCTCCCGTGTTGTCATCTCGTCGGGGAGTGAGGAGTCCGGTGCCGCGTCCCAGGCCGCAGCTGCCGGGGGGAGGTCCAAGAGGCAGAGGTTGGAGTTGGACTCCTCGGCAGCAGAAGGACAGCTGGGACCCCACAGGGCCCAACAGGGGAAGATGGCACGGAGTCATCCAGGTTGGTGGGGGGTTTGGTGGAGGAGGAGGCCGTGCAAGCACCAGAGACGGGGTCTGGAGGTGGGGATACCACTGGTGCTAGTGGTGCAGTACAGGACCAGGGACAGGAGGCAGCACAGACCGCCGCGGAGGTGCCTGTGTGCAATCCTGTCCCCGATCCTGTCCCTGCATCATCTTGCACCAGCAGGGATGCCTACGTCCAGACCCGTTTTCAGGCAGGGGATGAGCTGACGTCAACTGGCCTTCCTCTGCCTGCGGACGTGGCTATCCAGGTCCGGGTTGAGCCTGTCCTGGCTGGTGTGGCGTTGCGTCAACGGGCCATGCGAGGTGACCTGCAGTCTTTTCATGGAGAGACTGCACGTCATCTCGAATGGCTCGTTGACCACGTCAGCCTGCTGGGACAGGTCACCCAGGCCGGATTCCTCCGTCTGATGGGGCTTGCTCTGACCCCCTCCTCAATTGGACCCCCTACGTGCCAGTCGTCCTCTGTGCCATCTTCCCACCAATCAGTCACCTGGGTGCCCTGTGGAGCTGCCTCTGACGGTGCGGCCAGGCTGGTGGAGGAGGCATCCCTGCCACAGTCGGGAGTCGGAGGTCCAGCAGGGGTGGTCACATCAACAACTGCACCCCAGCCGGCGGAGGATGTGCAGGCAGCAGGAGGCAGTGCACGGGCAGAGGCAGAGCAGCAGCAGCAACATGGTGGGAGCCATGAAGGCTCGGGGCCTTCGACATCGGAGGGGCAGGCATCGGCCGGAGGGCAGGAGGACCCAGGACAGAGAGTGTCTTCCGTGTGGCAGCGGTTGGGCCACGCCATAGGTGCGGAGCGGCGGCGGGCGGAAGAGGCACGGCTCACAATGGTCAGGGCGGAGAACTCCATGCGGAGGGCCCTGAGGCGGGCCGAGTGCCTCGAGGCAATCCGCAGGGGGTTGGAGGAGGACACGGCGTCGTCCCTGCGGACCCTCGGGGCCATGGAACTGGACCGCCTCCGGGACATCGAACAGGAGTTTGATGATGCCCTGGCCCGGAACACCACGGAGTGAGCCGCTGGACTTGCCCGCCGCCGTTGTATATAGTTCTTTAGTTTTAGGTTTCCTTTCTTTCTTATTATGATTTGGAGTCGACGGACATTGCTCCACTTTTTGTATATAGTTGCATTTTAGTTTTTTTGTAGGTTTCCTTTGTTCAGTTGGGCTCATGGACCCTTGGAAGTTTTTTACATGTTTCTTAAATGGATAGATATTTTTTTACATTTGACTTTGGACGACATTTTTTTGGATTCGGATTTGCTGTTTTTTTTTTTATACGGACATGCAGCTTATTTTTTCTCATTCCCATTGTAGTTTGTTTCATTTCTTTAGCATTCTTTCTTTTTTTCAATACAATTTTGTTTTCATACTTCACTGTGTGGTATCATCTCATTGGTTTCATGCATGTCATGTTGGGTGTTTTCCCATTCAATTGCAACCATTGTGTGTGACGGACATGGGTTCATTAGCTTCATGAACATTTGGGGTGTAACATGTAATTTCCATTTCCATGTGGGTGAATGGGTTACTTGGTAGGGCTTTTTGGCTGTGGAGGCTGACCATAAGACACATGATTGGGGATTGTGAGGACCTGGTGGAGGGTGCCCCTGGATGCTGGGGGGTGGGGGTGCAGGGGGACATGAGTGGGGGCCTGGTGGAGGGTGCCCCTGCACTGCTGGGGGGTGGGGGTGGTGGGAGACATGAGTGGGGGCCTGGTGGAGGCTGCCCCTGCACTGCTGGGGGGTGGGGGTGGTGGGAGACATGAGTGGGGGCCTGGTGTAGGGTGCCCCTGGTGGCTGGGGGGTGGGGGTGCAGGGGGACATGAGTGGGGGCCTGGTGGAGGGTGCCCCTGGTGGCTGGGGGTGGTGAGAGACATGGGTGGGGGCATGGTGGAGGGTGCCCCTGCACTGCTGGTGGGTGGGGGTGGTGGGAGACATGAGTGGGGGCCTGGTGGAGGGTGCCCCTGGATGCTGGGGGGTGGGGGTGCAGGGGGACATGAGTGGGGGCCTGGTGGAGGGTGCCCCTGGTGGCTGGGGGGTGGGGGTGGTGGGAGACATGGGTGGGGGCCTGGTGGAGGGTGCCCCTGGTGGCTGGGGGGTGGGGGTGGTGGGAGACATGAGTGGGGGCCTGGTGGGGGCTGGCCTTGGTGGCTGGGGGGTGGGGGTGGTGGGAGACATGGGTGGGGGCCTGGTGGAGGGTGCCCCTGGTGGCTGGGGGGTGGGGGTGGTGGTAGACATGAGTGGGGGCCTGGTGGAGAGTGCCCCTGCACTGCTGGGGGGTGGGGGTGGTGGGAGTCATGAGTGGGGGCCTGGTGGAGGCTGCCCCTGCACTGCTGGGGGGTGGGGGTGGTGGGAGCCTGGTGGAGGGTGCCCCTGGTGGCTGGGGGGTGGTGGTGGTGGTAGACATGAGTGGGGGCCTGGTGGGGGCTGGCCATGGTGGCTGGGGGGTGGGGGTGGTGGGAGACATGGGTGGGGGCCTGGTGGAGGGTGCCCCTGGTGGCTGGGGGGTGGGGTGGTGGTGGACATGAGTGGGGGCCTGGTGGAGGGTGCCACTGCACTGCTGGGGGGTGGGGGTGGTGGGAGACATGAGTGGGGTCCTGGTGGGGGCTGCCCATGGTGGCTGGGGGGTGGGGGTGGTGGTAGACATGAGTGGGGGCCTGGTGGAGGGTGCCGCTGCACTGCTGGGGGGTGGGGGTGGTGGGAGACATGGGTGGGGGCCTGGTGGAGGGTGCCCCTGGTGGCTGGGGGGTGGGGGTGGTGGTAGACATGAGTGGGGGCCTCGGGGAGGGTGACCCTGCACTGCTGGGGGGTGGGGGTGGTGGGAGACATGAGTGGGGGCCTGGTGGAGGGTGCCCCTGGATGCTGGGGGGTGGGGGTGCAGGGGGACATGAGTGGGGGCCTGGTGGAGGGTGCCCCTGGTGGCTGGGCGGTGGGGGTGGTGGGAGACATGGGTGGGGCCTGCTGGAGGGTGCCCCTGCACTGCTGGGGGGTGGGGGTGGTGGGAGACATGAGTGGGGGCCTGGTGGAGGGTGCTCCTGCACTGCTGGGGGGTGGGGGTGGTGGGAGACATGAGTGGGGGCCTGGTGGATGGTGCCCCTGGTGGCTGGGGGGTGGGGGTGGTGGGAGACATGAGTTGGGGCCTGGTGGAGGGTGCCCCTGGTGGCTGGGGGGTGGGGGTGGTGGGAGACATGAGTGGGGGCCTGGTGGAGGGTGCCCCTGCACTGCTGGTGGGTGGGGGTGGCGGGAGACATGAGTGGGGGCCTGGTGGAGGCTGCCCCTGCACTGCTGGGGGGTGGGGGTGGTGGGAGACATGAGTGGGGGCCTGGTGGGTATGCCCATGGTGGCTGGGGGGGGTGGGGGTGGTGGGAGACATGAGTGGGGGCCTGGTGGAGGGTGCCCCTGCACTGCTTGGGGGTGGGGGTGGTGGGAGACATGAGTGGGGCCCTGGTGGGGGCTGCCCATGGTGGCTGGGGGGTGCGGGTGGTGGTAGACATGAGTGGGGGCCTGGTGGAGGGTGCCCCTGCACTGCTGGGGGGTGGGGGTGGTGGGAGACATGGGTGGGGGCCTGGTGGAGGGTGCCCTGGTGGCTGGGGGGTGGGGGTGGTGGTAGACATGAGTGGGGGCCTGGTGGAGGGTGCCCCTGCACTGCTGGGGGGTGGGGGTGGTGGGAGACATGAGTGGGGGCCTGGTGGAGGGTGCCCCTGGATGCTGGGGGGTGGGGGTGCAGGGGGACATGAGTGGGGGCCTGGTGGAGTGTGCCCCTGGTGGCTGGGGGGTGGGGGTGGTGTGAGACATGGGTGGGGGCCTGGTGGAGGGTGCCCCTGCACTTCTGGTGGGTGGGGGCGGTGGGAGACATGAGTGAGGGCCTGGTGGAGGGTGCCCCTGCACTGCTGGGGGGTGGGGGTGGTGGGAGACATGAGTGGGGGCCTGGTGGAGGCTGCCCCTGCACTGCTGGGGATTGGGGGTGGTGGGAGACATGAGTGGGGGCCTGGTGGGGGCTGCCCATGGTGGCTGGGGGGTGGGGGTGGTGGGAGACATGAGTGGGAGCCTGGTGGAGGGTGCCCCTGCACTGCTGGGGGGTGGGGGTGGTGGGAGACATGAGTGGGGGCCTGGTGGGGGCTGGCCATGGTGGCTGGGGGGTGGGGGTGGTGGGAGACATGGGTGGGGGCCTGGTGGAGGGTGCCCCTGGTGGCTGGGGGGTGGGGGTGGTGGTAGACATGAGTGGGGGCCTGGTGGAGGGTGCCCCTGCACTGCTGGGGGGTGGGGGTGGTGGGAGACATTAGTGGGGGCCTGGTGGAGGCTGCCCATGGTGGCTGGGGGGTGGGGGTGGTGGGTGACATGGGTGGGGGCCTGGTGGTGGGTGCCCCTGGATGCTGGGTGGGGGCGGTGGGAGACATGAGTGGGGGCCTCGGGGAGGGTGACCCTGCACTGCTGGGGGGTGGGGGTGGTGGGAGACATGAGTGGGGGCCTCGGGGAGGGTGCCCCTGGATGCTGGGGGGTGGGGGTGCAGGGGGACATGAGTGGGGGCCTGGTGGAGGGTGCCCCTGGTGGCTGGGCGGTGGGGGTGGTGGGAGACATGGGTGGGGCCTGCTGGAGGGTGCCCCTGCACTGCTGGGGGGTGGGGGGGGGTGGGAGACATGAGTGGGGGCCTGGTGGAGGGTGCTCCTGCACTGCTGGGGGGTGGGGGTGGTGGGAGACATGAGTGGGGGCCTGGTGGATGGTGCCCCTGGTGGCTGGGGGGTGGGGGTGGTGGGAGACATGAGTTGGGGCCTGGTGGAGGGTGCCCCTGGTGGCTGGGGGGTGGGGGTGGTGGGAGACATGAGTGGGGGCCTGGTGGAGGGTGCCCCTGCACTGCTGGTGGGTGGGGGTGGTGGGAGACATGAGTGGGGGCCTGGTGGAGGCTGCCCCTGCACTGCTGGGGGGTGGGGGTGGTGGGAGACATGAGTGGGGGCCCGGTGGGTATGCCCATGGTGGCTGGGGGGGTGGGGGTGGTGGGAGACATGAGTGGGGGCCTGGTGGAGGGTGCCCCTGCACTGCTTGGGGGTGGGGGTGGTGGGAGACATGAGTGGGGCCCTGGTGGGGGCTGCCCATGGTGGCTGGGGGGTGCGGGTGGTGGTAGACATGAGTGGGGGCCTGGTGGAGGGTGCCCCTGCACTGCTGGGGGGTGGGGGTGGTGGGAGACATGGGTGGGGGCCTGGTGGAGGGTGCCCTGGTGGCTGGGGGGTGGGGGTGGTGGTAGACATGAGTGGGGGCCTGGTGGAGGGTGCCCCTGTACTGCTGGGGGGTGGGGGTGGTGGGAGACATGAGTGGGGGCCTGGTGGAGGGTGCCCCTGGATGCTGGGGGGTGGGGGTGCAGGGGGACATGAGTGGGGGCCTGGTGGAGTGTGCCCCTGGTGGCTGGGGGGTGGGGGTGGTGTGAGACATGGGTGGGGGCCTGGTGGAGGGTGCCCCTGCACTTCTGGTCGGTGGGGGCGGTGGGAGGCATGAGTGGGGGCCTGGTGGAGGGTGCCCCTGCACTGCTGGGGGGTGGGGGTGGTGGGAGACATGAGTGGGGGCCTGGTGGAGGCTGCCCCTGCACTGCTGGGGGGTGGGGGTGGTGGGAGACATGAGTGGGGGCCTGGTGGGGGCTGCCCATGGTGGCTGGGGGGTGGGGGTGGTGGGAGACATGAGTGGGAGCCTGGTGGAGGGTGCCCCTGCACTGCTGGGGGGTGGGGGTGGTGGGAGACATGAGTGGGGGCCTGGTGGGGGCTGGCCATGGTGGCTGGGGGGTGGGGGTGGTGGGAGACATGGGTGGGGGCCTGGTGGAGGGTGCCCCTGGTGGCTGGGGGGTGGGGGTGGTGGTAGACATGAGTGGGGGCCTGGTGGAGGGTGCCCCTGCACTGCTGGGGGGTGGGGGTGGTGGGAGACATGAGTGGGGGCCTGGTGGAGGGCGCCCCTGGTGGCTGGGGGATGGGGGTGGTGGGAGACATGGGTGGGGGCCTGGTGGGGGCTGCCCATGGTGGCTGGGGGGTGGGGGTGGTGGGTGACATGGGTGGGGGCCTGGTGGTGGGTGCCCCTGGATGCTGGGGGGTGGGGGTACAGGGGTACATGAGTGGGGGCCTGGTGGAGGGTGCCCCTGCACTGCTGGGGGGTGGGGGTGGTGGGAGACATGGGTGGGGGCCTGGTGGAGGGTGCCCCTGCACTGCTGGGGGGTGGGGGTGGTGGGAGACATGAGTGGGGGCCTGGTGGAGGGTGCCCCTGGTGGCTGGGGGGTGGGGGTGCAGGGGGACATGAGTCGGGGCCTGGTGGAGGGTGCCCCTGGTGGCTGGGGGGTGGGGGTGGTGGTAGACATGGGTGGGGGCCTGGTGGAGGGTGCCCCTGCACTGCTGGGGGGTGGGGGTGGTGGGAGACATGAGTGGGGGCCTGGTGGAGGGTGCCTCTGCACTGCTGGAGGGTGTGGGTGGTGGGAGACATGAGTGGGGGCCTGGTGGGGGCTGGCCATGGTGTTTGGGGGGTGGGGGTGGTGGGAGACATGGGTGGGGGCCTGGTGGAGGGTGCCCCTGGTGGCTGTGGGGTGGGGGTGGTGGTAGACATGAGTGGGGGCCTGGTGGAGGGTGCCCCTGCACTGCTGGGGGGTGGGGGTGGTGGGAGACATGAGTGGGGGGCTGGTGGAGGCTGCCCCTGCACTGCTGGGGGGTGGGGGTGGTGGGAGACATGAGTGGGGGCCTGGTGGAGGGTGCCCCTGGTGGCTGGGGGGTGGGGGTGCAGGAGGACATGAGTGGGGGCCTGGTGGAGGGTGCCCCTGGTGGCTGGGGGGTGGGGGTGGTGGGAGACATGGGTGGGGGCCTGGTGGAGGGTGCCCCTGCACTGCTGGGGGGTGGGGGTGGTGGGAGACATGAGTGGGGGCCTGGTGGAGGGTGCCCCTGCACTGCTGGGGGGTGGGGGTGGTGGGAGACATGAGTGGGGGCCTGGTGGGGGCTGGCCATGGTGGCTGGGGGGTGGGGGTGGTGGGAGACATGCATTGTTGATAAGTAGTGCAAGGTGACATGTGGGTTGGCTGGGGGGCATGCCCATGGTGGATGGGCTGCCTGCGGGACATGAGCAGGGGTGCAGGGTGTTCCCCCGTGGTGTGGGCTGCCTGCAGGGGCCGTGGAGGTTGTGGAGCGTACACCTGGGAGGACCCACACGGCCAATTCACGTGTAGTACTCCCCAGAACCCCTGAAATACACATACCCTCCTGAAATCGCGTGTGGAACTTCCCGCGCACCCCTGAAATACACGTACCCTGCTGAAATCGCGTGTGGAACTTCCCGCGCACCCCTGAAATGCACGTACCCTGCTGAAATCGCGTATGGAACTTCCCGCGCACCCCTGAAATACACGTACCCTGCTCGCACTCGGCCAATCGCATGTGGAACTTCCCGCGCACCCCTGAAATACACGTACCCAGCTGAAATCGCGTGTGGAACTTCCCGCGCACCCCTGGAATACACATACCCTGCTGAAATCGTGTGTGGAACTTCCCGCGCACCCCTGAAATACACGTACCCTGCTGAAATCGCGTGTGGAACTTCCCGCGCACCCATGGAATACACGTACCCTGCTCGCACTGGGCCAATCGCGTGTGGAACTTCCCGCGCACCCCTGAAATACACGTACCCTGCCGAAATCGTGTGTGGAACTTCCCGCGCACCCATGGAATACACGTACCCTGCTCGCACTGGGCCAATCGCGTGTGGAACTTCCCGCGCACCCCTGAAATACACGTACCCTGCTGAAATCCCGTGTGAGACTTCCCGCGCACCCCAGTATACACACACACGTATTTTTTGTCAGCGGGTGTCCGTGTTTGTGGGTACCCCTTTGCACGTCATTTGTCCTGGAGGGCCACAGTATAGGACATTCATCATGGCTGTATATAGGTGCTATTTTTTGGTGCACCTTTTGGCGTACATTTCTTCCAGGCGCAGAGACGCTACCGCCTGCTTTCTTGTGGCGGTCGTGTTTGTGCCTGTGTGCTGGTTTGAGCGTGCGCCTTTTTGCCCTATTCTATTCCATGAATACGTGTTGTAGGCGAGCGTGTGGCCGTTCCGCACACTTGTACCCTGTACTTCCCCCGTGACGCCCACTTTTTGGCAAGTTGTTCCCCATTCCGAGTGTTACGCCCCGTGTTCCGCCTACTTTTGTTGCGTGCGCCGCACTATGTGCGATTTTCGCTGTGGCCTGTGCGATTTTCGCTGTGACCTGGCGCATGCAGTTAGATGGCCTGTGCGCCAACGTGCGCCGCGCACTTTTTTATCGCACATCGGATGGTTTTCTCGCGCACGGCCTTCCATGAATCGATGTGCGCTGCTTTTCGTGCGATTTTCGCACTTGCACTGCGATTTTCGCTATTCCACTGCGATTCGCATGTTTTTGCCCACTTGTGCCGCGCTAATTATTCCATGAATCGGCCTGTTGGTTTTCTAATAGGTAATTCTGTGGTTATGTTGGGTGCTAAGGCATCCACCGCCTTTTGTAGGGATTTCTTTGCATATCTTATTGCCACTGTCTAACAGTTCACACTTTGATACTAACGGCTGCAGCCATATATTCATGGTCGCTGAGGTGAGTTTCCTGATATTGCGCATTAGTTTAAGCTGTTTATTGATTTTGATATATTCTATTTGAGCATCACATATAATATTCATGTGAATAAAGGAATATTCTGACCAGGGACACTGGCTTACAACTGGAACAGTCGTAGGTAAGTTATGTGTGGTGATGCAGTCCAGCACAACTGGAACAGTCGTAGGTAAGTTATGTGTGGTGATGCAGTCCAGCACATTACCCTCGATGTGTGTTGGCTCTCTAATAAGCTGCAGAAAACCAAGATTATCCAGGGCTTTTCCAGGTTTTTGGCCACTAAATCTTTTTTTGCATCCTAACCACAAATTCATGTCTCTCATAATGACAGCTTTGGTGTTAGGTTTAAGGAAAGAGAGCAAATGGTTGCTCAGGTGTGCCGAGAAATCCTTCATATGATTAGGAGGTCTGTATAATAGTATCATGTTCAAGGTATTTTACGAGTTAGTTCTAATCCTGCGGTGAGAAAAGCCCAGCCTTTGGAGGGGGTGGGACACCTCACTAAGGGAAGTCATTAAAACAGGCTGATTGCCAATTCCTCTTATTTACAAACACACTTTGACCAGCGATCAGTAAGTAAAGAATGGAAGAGATTGTGAGACTCCCATGGGGTGGGGGGGAGGGGTAGTCAACATCAGCTGGAATTTCAGAATGATAATTAAGAGAAGTCAATAGACAAGCTAAGAGGTAAATAAAGCAAAAAGACAATAGGAAACTAAGAAAAGGTGATCCTTGCCATACAGTGAGGGTTGCTGAAGAAGGATGCAGAGGTCTAGTGGGGAAAGTATCCCCCAGAATTTAAGGCTCAATAAGAACACTTACAGAACAAGGTTCAAGATCTGAAAACTCGTGCTTGTAAATGTAACATCAAGATTATGGAGTACCAGGAGTACAGGAGGGAACTGGTGGCAGTACTCATGCAACCCAGTAATTGGGCCCAACGTTACCTAGCCTGTGTGACGCATTGTGGTCATCACGGTAGCCAGTGGCATGCTGGGTTCTGCTCAGGAGTGCTGCATGTCTGCTTCCCTTAGTGCTTGAGATTAGCGTATGTATAGGAAAGTGGGTTTGGACGTCCAGCAGGGCTGTACTGTGTCAATGCATTGGCTGTTCTGGGGTGTGTGCAGTTTTTGAACAACCCTAGCTTCCTTTATGCACCAGCCAGGGTTGCTTCCTAAGCCAACGTGTTGGTTACGTATTTCCTTCCGGTCACATCTTTTGCAGGTGGTCCATAGGCCTGCCATTTCAGGAGCAAGATAAACTGTAACTCCTTTGCTCCCCACATTGGCCTCTTACTTCCATAAGTGCCGATGGAATCCTAGACATGTAGACCTCACTCTGGCTTTCCAAGTCTGGTCCTGAAGCCAACCATAGTGACCTTTGGGCTTGAAGCTTCATCCGCAAGAAAGGGTTCTTGGTGATTCGACGCTCCCACATCTTTCAATGCAGAAACAGGCCAATGGCTTCAGGGATGAATCGCTCGTGTCTTCATGCTAAGAAAGACTGCAGTGTTTTGACAGATTGAGTGTGTGGTGAATATTATTATTACTTTGTATTATTATTGGGGTATTTTGAGAGTGAACCTCGCGTTGAGATGCAACAGAGTGCTCTACAATCATAGGGGGAAGAATATGTTGAGGGGAGCAAAGAAACGAGGGAGGGGGGAACAATCAACAAGGGAGGGGGAAGGTGAGCAATTTGTCAGCTAGGGATCTGCAAGCAACCGGAGAGGAAACAGTGGGGAGCAGATCACTGAGTCTCGGGTAGGGGGGAGTGAAGGGTGTGCGGGTCTATGGAAGGAACGCCCAAGAGCACAGTGGATGTCAGTTCATATGAACACTCAAATGTCTGATCTCCAAACACATTTGATTTCCGCTGGCACGTTTTTCTAAAGGAGCCAACCATTCTACTCACTAACCCAAATACCCCGACTGCTTCTCTTCATTAGCAAGAGTTTGCTAATTAAACATTTTGTGATTAGCAAACAACCATATTTGATTAGCATTTATGCACTCATATTTTTAATGTCACCAGAAGTTATTTGTAGCTAAAACGTAAAAGGAGCAACAATACAGCATTTTTGTTTACTGCTGAAGGGAGACATTGTAGAGATGAGTGTCTGTAAAATGTAAACTTTTAGCTGCATGAATGGACTCAAATAACTAGATATAAAAAGGCTCAGAAAACAGGTTTTCCGTGCAGGGCTCTGTGCAGCTGAGTCCAGTCGGTGTTGCACATGGCAGTGCCCCGCACAGGGAATCATCCACATGCCTGGCCCATCATTTGCTCTGCAAGAAGTTCAGATGTTTCATGAATCAAAAAGTTCAAAATGTTAAAGGAGAGTCATAGCCTGAAACAAAGTATGAAGTGTGGTGTTGCGACTGGCAGTGTAATTGTCAACTTCAGGTGGACAAGATGGCCCGTGCCGTCATTGACATGATTTTCAATATAGCATTAAATACCACTTTCCAGGGATGACAGATCTGCTAATAACTCAACCTCGAGCCAGGTACACCATAGCACCTCTTTCCAGCTCTGTACACCAATGAAAGTGATATTTATAACCATTAATACTCGGAGCCACCATCTGTTGCATTGATACTTTTTTAGCTTCCGTGTCATTTCATCGCGGGATGTTTTTTTGCTGGGTTTTTTACTGTGATTATTTTTACGGAAATAAACAATCACATTTTTTTTATTGTTTTTGGGGGGGTTCCCCTCCAACCCCCCGACTTTCTAAAAAATTTGATGGGTTTTTTTGAAAAAATATTCGCAGTAAAAAACCTGCGAGAAAACATCCCGCGATGAAAGGACGTCGTACCCTGTTTTATGGGGTTTGGCACTTTTTAAAATATTTCTTCTTTATTCATTTTTAATACGAAACAAATTAACAACAATAAAAACATTGGTAAGACAAGATAGCCAGAATAGTCATTAGTAACCTCCATCCTGAACAAAATTACATCCAATTCCTAAAGAATAAACAGAGTGACAATACCCAGCCTAGAAGCTCCCACGATTCAACCATTAGCAACCCACTTGTCCCATAACTTCCCAAATTTCTGGCCACAACCCCAGGATCTATATCCACGCTCCTACATTAGAATGCATTTAGCCATATCTCTTTCCATTTCGACAATGTTGGTGTGTATGTGCTCCACATAACATTGCAATATTGCTCTGTGCCAGGACTAGTGCAGTAGACCTCTATATTGTCCCTGTTATATATATCTGTCCCCCAGTCCAGAAACCGCATTGAAAATCGAAGTATTTACCCTTTTTTTTTTTACAAATTTCGTTTATGTCATTTTAAACAGGAATTCAGAAAAATGCAACTTTCCAACGTGTGAATTCGGCTGCAGCATGTTCTAACTTTCCACTTGTTTTTTGAATTGTATGCCTCTTGTTGATCCCTTGCCTCGTGATTGCTCGTTTTTATGCATTCCTGTTGTTGTGAGAAATCATATTTGTCTCAAAGATTTAAACGCACATGAATTATTTATTTGTCAATTTCCGAGTGTCATTTCATGCTATTGAAAGGGATTTAAAATGTTTCCTCTTATTTTGAGATGTTGGTCCAGGGCAAAGCCTAAGGTTTTAACGTTTATTTCGGTCTCCGGAAGGTGCCCAGCGAGTTTGACATGTTTATAATTCTCCCCTAGTTTTTTCTGTTCTGTTTGGTGTTCCAGCAACCATGAGTTCCGTCTTTTCCTGGTTTAATAAAAGCCAATTTTCCACCATCCATGCTTGAATAGACAGGAGTAGTTTGTCGAACCAGAGTGATCAGAATCTTCCCAAATACCCAACAGTAACTTTTTCTGATCAAGGACCAGTTCCTACCCAATTATCATTGACAAATTATTTAAAACAGCACTACAGAAGTTTTGGATTAACGGCACTGCCAAGTATTTGGTAAAAAGCACCTTGGAGACTCAACAGCGTAAACAGTCCAGCATCACACACGACCACATTTAAAGAGGAAGTCACATACATCGTAAACCCTCTGAAGAATTTTCAATTGGAGTAACCTAAGCCGAGCTGGGGTGGCTATCACACACAGGGACATCAATGCTTCCTGCTAATCTTCCAGTTCTAGTGTATCCTCATCTTTTTCCCATTTCTGCTTAAGTTTTAAGAAGGAATGAGGCTGGAAGGTGAGGATAACCTGATAAGAGTGACGAGATAGCCCTGTTAGGGATCAGCACATTGTTGATATTGGCCTCTTTCGGGAACTGTGCCGGGAGATCAAACCCACCCCGGAATTGCATGACAATAGCATGTCTGAACTGTGTATACAAGAAACAATCATATGTTGGTAGAACCGTTGTTGGAGCAGTTCAATGGACATCAATTGTTTCTCAGAAATCACATTGTTCAGCAAACAATTACGTTTGAGTGTCCATCTCCTAACGAAGCTCGCCTTACGAATTTCGGGGAGATCTTCATTGCACCATAAGGGGGCACCAAAACTTACCACTCCTCACAATACCAGAACCCCAGCGGCCACTCTGGACCTTGCCACATTTAAGAGTGGAAGCGATTATTACAGTTGCGCTCTCTCCATTAGCCCCTTGCAGTGAACACGGAAAAGAGGAGGGAGAAACCCAGGGGCAAGAGAAAAAAGCAGGGTGAGCTGTGCTTTCATTAAAAAGGATAATTTAGATAGCAAGCTGTGCTGCACAAGTGTCAATTTTATTAGCAAATCTACAGAATTGCATAGCAAATTGCTATGCAACACTGCTTATTTTAGTCGTTGAGAATTCATAGCTTCAACCATCATCATATACGTGCCTCTCATCACCCTCAAAAGATGCCACTGGGAAAGGAACAGCAGTGACCTTTCCAACACCCTCAGAATCCATCACCCTATGATCTGAGCTCATGGGACTCCTCTCAGACTCCACACTTAACCTATTTCCTGCAGACCCTGAGTCTGTCTTCTAATAGGTCGGGGGAGTCCTGCAGTGGGTATCCAGTAGGTGGGTCTCCTGCTTTGGTTTCTGGTAGAACCACAAGCTTTTCTGCCCCCTAAAGTTTGTTTCGCAAGTAATTCAAGACTGTGCAATGCACCGTGGGCACACTTTGGGTCTGCAGCCCGATTGATTACATTAGGTTTGAAAGCTGATCAAAGCCCTAAATTACCATTTTGTGGGATGGTCCAATGACAACCTTGACATCCCAGCCTGGTCTTCTGTCTTGCTCTCACTCAAGAGACACGACCCGAAAAGCAAGGGAGAAGCTGGCCAAAATATCTCTGTGCCCATCATTACATTGCATGTTCTTGCAATGCTTATATGACTGTTTTTACCTTTGCTACTGGTCACCATATTTAATCTTCCGTATAATTAATTGTGGCGTGAAATGCATACTTTGTACTTAATGGTGATATTTTTCTTTTCCTTCAAGTACTTTATGTTTTGATTCTTCATTTTGATTTTTTGCATAAAAATACATAGCGGCACTTACTATCTGATGGACTTGAACGTGTTACCACTTACAACCTTGATTGCAAACTCCCCATTGTCTTTCCTTACCAAATGTTTCAGCCTGTTTTAATGTTACTTTCATTTCATTGTAATGTCCCCACGGAGCCCTGGGTGACATTTAGTTGATAGATTTCTCTCCCTGTGATGTCACCATCTGCTTGTAGATTTCCTGCTTTCTCAGTTCATCATCTGGCCTTGTTTTTCTCGCTTAAAGCAGATGCGGTTGCAGGGGAGCATACGCCCAAGGGTCAGCCTGACTACCAAAAAGAGAGTCAAGGATAACTCAAGGAGATTATGTTCATGGGTAATTGGGGACCAGGGTGCTGTGGAAGTTTGGGTGTAGAGTGTCTTTTTCCTCCCGTGTCTACCCATGTTACTCACTGACATGGATCACACCTTTCTGCTCTAATGAATACATACAGGAGAATGTGAGGCGTGTTGTGTGCTGCTATGAGGAGAGTAACGTGGAATAGTTTGCACGTGTACTGCATTGCTTCACGCTCACCTTAAAGCCCACTGCCTTCACTCTGCTGCCCACCTGGATAGCAGGCAGCCCACATCCGCTTCTGAGAAATTCCTCCCACAAACACAGATGGCATAGTCCACCTCTCCTGGCGGCCATTCCAGATACATCCGTATACCCAAGGGTTTACTGATATCACTCATCTGTACCTAGACAGCTCATCTAACACTGGACAAATGCACCCGTCTCCCCCAAGGACCTGGAGGGGACCCTCCGCACACCACCTACTGCAAAGCTGATACGTCTTCCTCAGAAATTGCCTTCGGGTTTACACCCCGAAGCCCTGCAACGCATCCTCCACTACGGAGGAAATACTGTGTAAATACATTTAGAAAACTGTTCTAAGTGTATGCGGTGGAAATAGCCAAACACATGATAGGTTTTGAAAATCTATTTACATATTTTCAATACATGTGCATCATGTCAGCTGGGCACAGGTCTAATCAGCGAGAGGTTTGCAGGTGCTGCGGGCCTCCATGTGATTTGCAGCCTTGTAAATGTAGGGTTGAGTGAATAGTCTGGCTTTATAAGGGTATTAATCTCTCTTTAAAGCCCCAAGACTGATGAATGGTGCGGGAAAGGGCCTGGGGTGTAGTGGGTGGGTACACGAGGAGCAGGGCACGGATGATGGCACCATGGATAGCGGTGGCGCCCCGATGTAGGAAGGACTCAGGGAGAAAGATGAAGGCAGGATGGACAGTGGGGGCCGGATGGAGGACGAGTGCAGAATTGGGAATGGTGGCGAAGCTGAAGGATGATGGCAGGATGATAAGGATGGTAGACGCTGACTGATGATGCACGATTGAGGATGCTGGCAGAATGATAAGGATGGTTGAAGCTGAATGATGATGCACTATTGAGTATGATGGCAGGATAAGGATGATGGCAGGATGATAAGGATGGTAGGAAGCTGAATGATGATGCACTATTGGGGATGATGGCAGGATAAGGATTATGGCAGGATGATAAGGAAGGTAGAAGCTGAATGATGATGCACGATTGAAGATGATGGCAGGATAAGGGTGATGGCAGGATGATAAGGATGGTAGAAGCTGAATGATAATGCACGATGGAGGATGATGGCAGGATGATAAGGATGGTAGGATGCTGACTGAAGATGCACGATTGGGGATGATGGCAGAATGATAAGGATGGTAGAATGCTGAATGATGATGCACGAATGAGGATGAGGGCAGGATGATAAGGATGGTAGGAAACTGAATGATGATGCACGATTGAGGATGATGGCAGGATTATAAGGATGGTAGAAGCTGAATTATGATGCATGAATCAGGATGATGGCATGATGAACAGGATGGTAGAAGCTGAATGATGATGCACTATTGAGGATGATGGCAGGATAAGGATGATGTCAGGTTGATAAGGATGGTAGGAAGCTGAATGATGATGCACTATTGAGGATGATGGCAGGATAAGGATGATGTCAGGTTGATAAGGATGGTAGAAGCTGAATGATGATGCACGATTGAAGATGATGGCAGGATAAGGGTGATGGCAGGATGATAAGGATGGCAGAAGCTGAATGATGATGCACAATTGAGGATGATGGCGGGATGATAAGGATGGCAGGAAGCTGAATGATGATGCACAATTGAGGATGATGGTAGGATGATAAGGATGGTAGAATGCTGACTGAAGATGCACGATTGAGGATGATGGCAGGATGATAAGGATGGTAGAATGCTGAATGATGATGCACGAATGAGGATGATGGCAGGATGATAAGGATGGTTGAAGCTGAATGATGATGCACAATGGAGGATAATGGCAGGATGATAAGGATGGTAGAAGCTGAATGATGATACACGATTGAGGATGATGGCAGGATAAGAATGAAAGCAGGATGATAAGGATGGTAGAAGCTGAATGATGATGCACTATTGAGGATGATGGCAGGATAAGGATGATGGCAGGATGATAAGGAATGTAGAAGCTGAATGATGATGCACGATTGAGGATGATGGCAGGATGATAAGGATGGTAGGATGCGGACTGAAGATGCACGATTGAGGATGATGGCAGGATGATAAGGATGTTAGAATGCTGAATTATGATGCACGATTGAGGATGATGGCAGGATGAGGATGATGGCAGGATGATAAGGATGGCAGAAGCTGAATGATGATGCACAATTGAGGATAATGGCAGGATGATAAGGATGGCAGGAAGCTGAATGATGATGCACAATTGAGGATAATGGCAGGATGATAAGGATGGTAGAAGCTGAATGATGATACACGATTGAGGATGATGGCAGGATAAGGATGATGGCAGGATGATAAGGATGGTTGAAGCTGAATGATGATGCACGATGGAGGATGATGGCAGGATGATAAGGATGGTAGAAGCTGAATTATGATGCATGAATCAGGATGATGGCATGATGAAAAGGATGGTAGAAGCTGAATGATGATGCACTATTGAGGATGATGTCAGGATAAGTGTAGTGGCAGGTTAATAAGGATGGTAGGAAGCTGAATGATGATGCACGATTGAGGATGATGGCAGGATGATAAGGATGGCAGGAAGCTGAATGATGATGCACAATTGAGGATGATGGTAGGATGATAAGGATGGTAGAATGCTGACTGAAGATGCACGATTGAGGATGATGGCAGGATGATAAGGATGGTAGAATGCTGAATGATGATGCACGATTGAGGATGATGGCAGGATGATAAGGATGGTTGAAGCTGAATGATGATGCACAATGGAGGATAATGGCAGGATGATAAGGATGGTAGAATCTGAATGATGATACACGATTGAGGATGATGGCAGGATAAGGATGATGGCAGGATGATAAGGATGGTTGAAGCTGAATGATGATGCACGATGGAGGATGATGGCAGGATGATAAGGATGGTAGGAAGCTGAATGATGATGCACGATGGAGGATGATGGCAGGATAAGGATGATGGCAGGATGATAAGGATGGGAGGAAGCTGAATGATGATGCACTATTGAGGATGATGGCAGGATAAGGATTATGGCAGGATGGTAAGGAAGGTAGAAGATGAATGATGATGCACGATTGAAGATTATGGCAGGATAAGGGTGATGGCAGGATGATAAGGATGGTAGAAGCTGAATGATGATGCACTATTGAGGATGATGGCAGGATAAGAATGAAAGCAGGATGATAAGGATGGTAGAAGCTGAATGATGATGCACTATTGAGGATGATGGCAGGATAAGGATGATGGCAGGATGATAAGGAATGTAGAAGCTGAATGATGATGCACGATTGAGGATGATGGCAGGATGATAAGGATGGTAGGATGCGGACTGAAGATGCACGATTGAGGATGATGGCAGGATGATAAGGATGTTAGAATGCTGAATTATGATGCACGATTGAGGATGATGGCAGGATTATAAGGATGGTAGAAGCTGAATTATGATGCATGAATCAGGATGATGGCATGATGAACAGGATGGTAGAAGCTGAATGATGATGCACTATTGAGGATGATGGCAGGATAAGGATGATGTCAGGTTGATAAGGATGGTAGGAAGCTGAATGATGATGCACTATTGAGGATGATGGCAGGATAAGGATGATGTCAGGTTGATAAGGATGGTAGAAGCTGAATGATGATGCACGATTGAAGATGATGGCAGGATAAGGGTGATGGCAGGATGATAAGGATGGCAGAAGCTGAATGATGATGCACAATTGAGGATGATGGCGGGATGATAAGGATGGCAGGAAGCTGAATGATGATGCACAATTGAGGATGATGGTAGGATGATAAGGATGGTAGAATGCTGACTGAAGATGCACGATTGAGGATGATGGCAGGATGATAAGGATGGTAGAATGCTGAATGATGATGCACGAATGAGGATGATGGCAGGATGATAAGGATGGTTGAAGCTGAATGATGATGCACAATGGAGGATAATGGCAGGATGATAAGGATGGTAGAAGCTGAATGATGATACACGATTGAGGATGATGGCAGGATAAGAATGAAAGCAGGATGATAAGGATGGTAGAAGCTGAATGATGATGCACTATTGAGGATGATGGCAGGATAAGGATGATGGCAGGATGATAAGGAATGTAGAAGCTGAATGATGATGCACGATTGAGGATGATGGCAGGATGATAAGGATGGTAGGATGCGGACTGAAGATGCACGATTGAGGATGATGGCAGGATGATAAGGATGTTAGAATGCTGAATTATGATGCACGATTGAGGATGATGGCAGGATGAGGATGATGGCAGGATGATAAGGATGGCAGAAGCTGAATGATGATGCACAATTGAGGATAATGGCAGGATGATAAGGATGGCAGGAAGCTGAATGATGATGCACAATTGAGGATAATGGCAGGATGATAAGGATGGTAGAAGCTGAATGATGATACACGATTGAGGATGATGGCAGGATAAGGATGATGGCAGGATGATAAGGATGGTTGAAGCTGAATGATGATGCACGATGGAGGATGATGGCAGGATGATAAGGATGGTAGAAGCTGAATTATGATGCATGAATCAGGATGATGGCATGATGAAAAGGATGGTAGAAGCTGAATGATGATGCACTATTGAGGATGATGTCAGGATAAGTGTAGTGGCAGGTTAATAAGGATGGTAGGAAGCTGAATGATGATGCACGATTGAGGATGATGGCAGGATGATAAGGATGGCAGGAAGCTGAATGATGATGCACAATTGAGGATGATGGTAGGATGATAAGGATGGTAGAATGCTGACTGAAGATGCACGATTGAGGATGATGGCAGGATGATAAGGATGGTAGAATGCTGAATGATGATGCACGATTGAGGATGATGGCAGGATGATAAGGATGGTTGAAGCTGAATGATGATGCACAATGGAGGATAATGGCAGGATGATAAGGATGGTAGAATCTGAATGATGATACACGATTGAGGATGATGGCAGGATAAGGATGATGGCAGGATGATAAGGATGGTTGAAGCTGAATGATGATGCACGATGGAGGATGATGGCAGGATGATAAGGATGGTAGGAAGCTGAATGATGATGCACGATGGAGGATGATGGCAGGATAAGGATGATGGCAGGATGATAAGGATGGGAGGAAGCTGAATGATGATGCACTATTGAGGATGATGGCAGGATAAGGATTATGGCAGGATGGTAAGGAAGGTAGAAGATGAATGATGATGCACGATTGAAGATTATGGCAGGATAAGGGTGATGGCAGGATGATAAGGATGGTAGAAGCTGAATGATGATGCACTATTGAGGATGATGGCAGGATAAGAATGAAAGCAGGATGATAAGGATGGTAGAAGCTGAATGATGATGCACTATTGAGGATGATGGCAGGATAAGGATGATGGCAGGATGATAAGGAATGTAGAAGCTGAATGATGATGCACGATTGAGGATGATGGCAGGATGATAAGGATGGTAGGATGCGGACTGAAGATGCACGATTGAGGATGATGGCAGGATGATAAGGATGTTAGAATGCTGAATTATGATGCACGATTGAGGATGATGGCAGGATTATAAGGATGGTAGAAGCTGAATTATGATGCATGAATCAGGATGATGGCATGATGAACAGGATGGTAGAAGCTGAATGATGATGCACTATTGAGGATGATGGCAGGATAAGGATGATGTCAGGTTGATAAGGATGGTAGGAAGCTGAATGATGATGCACTATTGAGGATGATGGCAGGATAAGGATGATGTCAGGTTGATAAGGATGGTAGAAGCTGAATGATGATGCACGATTGAAGATGATGGCAGGATAAGGGTGATGGCAGGATGATAAGGATGGCAGAAGCTGAATGATGATGCACAATTGAGGATGATGGCGGGATGATAAGGATGGCAGGAAGCTGAATGATGATGCACAATTGAGGATGATGGTAGGATGATAAGGATGGTAGAATGCTGACTGAAGATGCACGATTGAGGATGATGGCAGGATGATAAGGATGGTAGAATGCTGAATGATGATGCACGAATGAGGATGATGGCAGGATGATAAGGATGGTTGAAGCTGAATGATGATGCACAATGGAGGATAATGGCAGGATGATAAGGATGGTAGAAGCTGAATGATGATACACGATTGAGGATGATGGCAGGATAAGAATGAAAGCAGGATGATAAGGATGGTAGAAGCTGAATGATGATGCACTATTGAGGATGATGGCAGGATAAGGATGATGGCAGGATGATAAGGAATGTAGAAGCTGAATGATGATGCACGATTGAGGATGATGGCAGGATGATAAGGATGGTAGGATGCGGACTGAAGATGCACGATTGAGGATGATGGCAGGATGATAAGGATGTTAGAATGCTGAATTATGATGCACGATTGAGGATGATGGCAGGATGAGGATGATGGCAGGATGATAAGGATGGCAGAAGCTGAATGATGATGCACAATTGAGGATAATGGCAGGATGATAAGGATGGCAGGAAGCTGAATGATGATGCACAATTGAGGATAATGGCAGGATGATAAGGATGGTAGAAGCTGAATGATGATACACGATTGAGGATGATGGCAGGATAAGGATGATGGCAGGATGATAAGGATGGTTGAAGCTGAATGATGATGCACGATGGAGGATGATGGCAGGATGATAAGGATGGTAGAAGCTGAATTATGATGCATGAATCAGGATGATGGCATGATGAAAAGGATGGTAGAAGCTGAATGATGATGCACTATTGAGGATGATGTCAGGATAAGTGTAGTGGCAGGTTAATAAGGATGGTAGGAAGCTGAATGATGATGCACGATTGAGGATGATGGCAGGATGATAAGGATGGCAGGAAGCTGAATGATGATGCACAATTGAGGATGATGGTAGGATGATAAGGATGGTAGAATGCTGACTGAAGATGCACGATTGAGGATGATGGCAGGATGATAAGGATGGTAGAATGCTGAATGATGATGCACGATTGAGGATGATGGCAGGATGATAAGGATGGTTGAAGCTGAATGATGATGCACAATGGAGGATAATGGCAGGATGATAAGGATGGTAGAATCTGAATGATGATACACGATTGAGGATGATGGCAGGATAAGGATGATGGCAGAATGATAAGGATGGTTGAAGCTGAATGATGATGCACGATGGAGGATGATGGCAGGATGATAAGGATGGTAGGAAGCTGAATGATGATGCACGATGGAGGATGATGGCAGGATAAGGATGATGGCAGGATGATAAGGATGGGAGGAAGCTGAATGATGATGCACTATTGAGGATGATGGCAGGATAAGGATTATGGCAGGATGGTAAGGAAGGTAGAAGATGAATGATGATGCACGATTGAAGATGATGGCAGGATAAGGGTGATGGCAGGATGATAAGGATGGTAGAAGCTGAATGATGATGCACTATTGAGGATGATGGCAGGATAAGAATGAAAGCAGGATGATAAGGATGGTAGAAGCTGAATGATGATGCACTATTGAGGATGATGGCAGGATAAGGATGATGGCAGGATGATAAGGAATGTAGAAGCTGAATGATGATGCACGATTGAGGATGATGGCAGGATGATAAGGATGGTAGGATGCGGACTGAAGATGCACGATTGAGGATGATGGCAGGATGATAAGGATGTTAGAATGCTGAATTATGATGCACGATTGAGGATGATGGCAGGATGAGGGTGAATGCAGGATGATAAGGATAGTAGAAGCTGAATGATGATGCACTATTGAGGATGATGGCAGGATAAGGATGATGGCAGGATGATAAGGAAGGTAGGAGCTGAATGATGATGCACGATTGAGGATGATGTCAGGATAAGTGTAGAGGCAGGTTGATAAGGATGGCAGGAAGCTGAATGATGATGCACGATTGAGGATGATGGCAGGATGATAAGGATGGTAGAAGCTGAATTATGATGCATGAATCAGGATGATGGCATGATGAAAAGGATGGTAGAAGCTGAATGAGGATGCACTATTGAGGATGATGGCAGGATAAGGATGATGGCAGGATGATAAGGATGGTAGGAAGCTGAATGATGATGAACTATTGAGGATGATGGCAGGATAAGGGTGATGGCAGGATGATAAGGATGGTAGAAGCTGAATTATGATGCACTATTGAGGATGATGACAGGATAAGAATGAAAGCAGGATGATAAGGATGGTAGAAGCTGAATGATGATGCACTATTGAGGATGATGGCAGGATAAGGATGATGGCAGGATGATAAGGAATGTAGAAGCTGAATGATGAGGCACGATTGAGGATGATGGCAGGATGATAAGGATGGTAGGATGCTGACTGAAGATGCACAATTGAGGATGATGGCAGGATGATAAGGATGGTAGAATGCTGAATTATGATGCACGATTGAGGATAATGGCAGGATGATAAGGATGGTTGAAGCTGAATGATGATGCACAATGGAGGATGATGGCAGGATGATAAGGATGGTAGACACTGAATGATGATGCACAATTGAGGATGATGGCAGGATGATAAGGATGGTAGGATGCTGAATGAAGATGCACGATTGAGGATGATGGCATGATGATAAGGATGGTAGAAGCTGAATGATGATGCAAGATGGAGGATGATGGCAGGATGATGAGGATGGTAGAAGCTGAATGATGATACACAATTGAGATAATGGCAGGATAAGGATGATGGCAGGTTGATAAGGATGGTTGAAGCTGAATGATGATGCACGATGGAGGATGATGGCAGGATGATAAGGGTGGTAGGAAGCTGAATGATGATGCACGATGGAGGATGATGGCAGGATGATAAAGATGGTAGAAGATGAATTATGATGCATGAATCAGGATGATGGCATGATGAAAAGGATGGTAGAAGCTGAATGATGATGCACTATTGAGGATGATGGCAGGATAAGGATGATGGCAGGATGATAAGGATGGTAGGAAGCTGAATGATGATGCACTGTTGAGGATGATGGCAGGATAAGGATTATGGCAGGATGATAAGGAAGGTATAAGCTGAATGTTGATGCACGATTGAAGATGATGGCAGGATAAGGGTGATGGCAGGATGATAAGGATGGTAGAAGCTGAATGATGATGCACTATTGAGGATGATGGCAGGATAAGGATGATGGCAGGATAATAAGGATGGTAAAAGCTGAATGATGATGCACTATTGAGGATGATGGCAGGATAAGGATGATGGCAGGATAATAAGGATGGTAAAAGCTGAATGATGATGCACTATTGAGGATGATGGCAGGATAAGGATGATGGCAGGTTGATAAGGATGGTAGGAAGCTGAATGGTGATGTATGATTGAGGATGATGACAGGATAAGGGTCGTGGCAGGTTGAAAGATGGCGACTGTAAAAAAAGGCGATGGCAGGATGGAGGATGTTAGCGGGATGGGACAGTAACGAGGTTGATGAAATGATTGAGGATGCTGGAAGGATGGAGGATAGTGACACTATAGAGGATAATGGCAGGGTGTTGATAGGAGACTAGAGGATGATGGCAAAATAAAGATGGTGGCAGGATGAAGGATGGTGGCAATAAAGAGGCAGCTGGCAGGATTGAGGATGTTGATAGGGTGATGTTTGGAGAATGGAAGGTGATGGCAGGGTGGTAATGATAGCAGGATTGACACTGGTGTTTTGGTGATGGTATCGGCACCCAGCAGCATACATGTTGATGGCAGACAGGGAATGATGGGAGACTGGAGGGTGATGGCACGATAGGGAATGTTAAATGGAGCATGAAGATAGCATGTTGCTGGCAGGGTAAGTGAATGCAGCCGTACAAAGGATGCAGGCAGGTGCAAAATGATGGCATGTGGAATATTATGGCAGGGTGATGATGGCAGCATAGAGGGCGATGCAGAATGATGATAGTAAGACGATGGCATGACAGAGGATGATGGCAGAAGAGCAGGATATTGGCAGAAGGACAGTGGTGGCAAGAGGAAGCATGATGGCATGGTGGAAGCTTTGAACCTGGGACATCGTTGGCATCATGGAATATGCTGGCAAATTTCAAAATGTACCAAGACTCAAGATGTTGGTAGGTAGGGAAGCATACCCTTAATCCTACATTTTGCAATGTTGGGCCCCCAAAGCCTGGTGACAAATTAAATTTAATATAAACCATTTCTAGTTTTGACATGGTGACTTCTAGGAAGCTATAATTATACGAGAAAAAGCCTATTGATAGCACATTTTTTCCACCTTGTAGTGACTCATTCACTGGCAGGTCGTTATGATTCTCATCATCTGGGAATCTGGGAACTGAGTTTCACCAAAAACATCCATTTGGGTGCAGCCCAGGAAATCCCCCTATTTATCTCTGGGAAGGCTTGCCACCTCTTAGTAGAGCCAGGACATCTCCCATGTGGCCGAGCTGAGAACCACGCCTGCAAAGGCGAGCTCTATCAGGATGATGACGAGAGCTCCTACCAGGGTGGTTACTAATAGAGACTCTTTGGAGTAGTGCAGACGCGAGAGGAGCAGAGCTAGGAGAGAAGCACCAGTCCAAAGAAGGGTCCCAACACCTTGAATTCTCCCAGGTTTCCCACACTTCCTGTGTCTCCAACCCCCCACGCCCTGCAGACGAAGCAATTTGGGTACAGTATCATCAGGGATGCGGTCAAAATGACCGAATCCAATTTACCTACCCCACCAAAAGACCTAAAATGCATGGCACCAAAAGTTCAAACCTTTTTACGGTTTGTATGTTTTGAAGAGGTAGGTAAAACGAAAATGAAAAACAAAGGCTGCGGGGGTGTCCCCTGCAACACCCTGCTCCCCATATTATACAGTAGTGAGCAGGAGTTGCGGTGGACACCCCCGCAGCTGCCCGAAAAAAAACAAGAAAAGGACCCTGCAGCGCCAGTTCTCGATCACGGAAGTGAAAGGGAACAGGCGTCTCAGGATCCAGAGACGGAAGGCAAGGTAAGTAAGGGGGTGAGGGTGTGTTGGGGGTGAGGGTGGGGGAGAGGGGGGGGTTTGGGTAGGGGTTTGGGCACATCGGGAAGGTTCAGGGGAGAAATTACCAAAGATTATTTTGTGCAAATAATCTTCGGTCATTTCTCCCTCGAACATTTCCATTGCGGGAAAATAACACAGCTTCATCATCAGGCAAAGACTCTAAAAGAGCAGCCAGTATTTGACCTTTTATTGAACACTAGAGGGAAGCCATGCCACTGTAACACTTGAAAAGTTTGCCTTTTTTAAGGGGATGAGTTAAACCATCTATGGACGACTGTAGAAGAAGGATTTATTTCACCTGGAGTTGTATTGGGGGTACAGTCTGCTCCAAAATCTTCTTTAATTTTGATATTCATATTTTATTTCTATCCCGCTCGTACACAAGTGTTTCAGAGCGCGACAAGGTAAGGGAGGGGAACAGGGGAGAACAAAAACGCAATCTTACTAGGCCCAGTGACATTGAGAATGCGCAAGTGCATGGGAGAGGGGGAGGGGAAAAGTGCATGGGAGGGGGGAGAATTGGAAAGTGCGAAGCAGAGGAGAAACAGATAAATAACAATAAATAAATAATAAAGGCAACAAACAGTGGTAGTGCAGCCAGCAATTTGCAAGTGCCCGGTTTAAGGCAGCAGGCAGGATAGGTCTGATAAGTGCAGGAAGAAAAAGGGGGGGCCTGTATGGGTACAGATACAGTCCACAGTGCAAGGGGTGGCCCGGAGGCAGTGCAGGAGGGTGGCAGGGTGAGCAGGTACCTGGGCCTAGAGGACAGAAGGTGGCCAGGTGCATGGTGCCAAGAGAGAACAGATCAGCAGGGCAGAGGGGGGGCGAAGGCAGAAGAAAAGAGGAAGGTCTTGAGGTGCTTCCGGAACCGGAGATGGTTCTCCTCAAGTTTTAGAGTGGCAGGGAGGCTGCTCCAGGGGGAGGTCCCAGCCGAAGACAGAGATCTACCCCCAGCTCGTTTCTTAGAAAAACGACTGACCCTGGGGGAGTTGGAGGTAGAGGAGCAAAGAGCTCGAAAGGGGAGGTATTTGCAGAGGGTCAGCTGAAGGTATGTTGGACCCAGGCCCCAGAAAGCCTTGATAGCCTTGATAGCCCAGAAAGCCTTCATAGAGTGAAGACCAGAGCCTTCCAGGAAACGGGCAAGCCTTTTCCGTCAGCCCGTGTACAGGAAGATTTAGGGTGACACACAGGCTGTTCAAGACCTAGTGCAAGTGGAGACCGCTGGTATTCCGGAACCTGCTGAATGGAGGTGACAGACTTGTAAGTGCTTTCTAGAAACCTTCTGGGCTCGGAAGTGGGGAACATAGAAAATGTCTTGCGTCTGGAGACCCTGGACTTTGTCCCAACAACCAGAATTCAATAAGCTGCTCTGGGCACTGTTTGACCACTTCAATTATATGATATGATATGATATAGCACTTATAACGCACCTATACACAAGTGTTTCAATCTATTTTCGAGGCGGCTTGACTGCTTTGAGACACTTGTTGAGCTGCCACAAGCTTGCGCAGCTGCCGTTGATACGCACCCCTTTTAAATCAGCTGTTGAGCTTTCAAGCCACTGACATGACCCATCACCTGCCTGCGCTCCATCATTTTTGAGCCACTCCCGACTAAAGAACCGCATGGCATCGTTGCACCCCTTTGGGACAACTAGACCAAGTCAAGACACCGACTTGACCCATCACCTACCTGTTCTTCATCTGAAATGAGCCGATCACCGCTACAGGACCGCACCACATTTTCTTTAACAGTCTTGAGCCAACTCCACTGTCTCAAAGTCCATGATCCATTTGGAATAACTGACTCGAAATATCTTAATGCTGACTCGACCCATTGAAAAGGGCCTAGAAGCCCGGCAGATGCGGGCAAGCCTTAAAAAAAAAAGCATGGACGCTACTTGAAGTGGTCCTGTCCCCCTGGCCTGCCTAGAGTTCCCCAGTGACTAGTAAGACGCCACTCTGTACCTTTTTAAAATAAATCTTCGTTAAACTTTGCTGCTGAAATTATTGCTTGCACACCCCTGTCTTCAGACCAACAGTCCCCGCTTTCATTACAAAGTCTGCAGATTCTGTGTCTTCTCTTACATGGGGGTTGTAGAGTTTTTAATTAGAGTGTTTGTGTTTTTGGTTTAATTAAAGTGTACTATAATTATAGAACCTTGTTTGGCCCTTGAGGTATTTTGATAGCACAGCATTGTTTCAGTCTTTCCTGTTTCAGCTCACACCCCGCTGAGGTAAATAGCCGGCAGCGTCGGATTGGTTCGTCGGCCAATCGGCCCGTGGCCGATGCAAAATCATGGCCGGAGACCTGGGGGCCGGTTCCTGAAGCCCACATGGGCCGGTTTCAGCCAAGGCGTGGGCTTCACACTTCAGGAACCAGCCCCCAGGCCAGGGCCTCGGCCTCGCCAGGCGGATGCAAGTTGCAAAGGATCTGTAAGTAAGTAACTTACAGATCCTTTGCAATTGCAGCCCCACGCCCGCCTCCGCCGCCGGCCCGCCGCAGATGCAGAGAAAGGTAACACTGAAGTATTACCTTTCTTTGATAAATGCGGCGGGCCGGCGGCTAACTGCCTCGGCCCGCGACACCCTGGCGCCAGCAGCAGTAAGTGCTACAAAACACTGGGAGGGACGGGCGGGGCTGCCTCAGCCCAGCCTGCTCCCTCCCAGTGATTTGTAACAGACTCTGCTCGCCCCAGGCAGGGGGCACCGTGCCCCCTGCTGCCAGCACCGATAGAACCAATGGCACGGACCTGCCCTTTGTCGCTGGTGGGAAGGACGTGTGGAGACAGTGCTGATGGCAACAGCCACCCCAAAGCCCACTGAAGGGAAGCCGGGCAAGAAAGGTATGGAGCGCCCCCATTAATGCACGGGTGCTGCTCAAATAAAGGGTTGTGTGCATGCCAACATTACTGGTGTGGAGTTCCAGATTAAAAGGGGAGTTCCTACAATCATTTAAAACTGAGATGGGGTCATCTAAAGGCAAGCCGCGCAGAGCAAGTTATTGATTGCAACGTGGGTCATTTTAGGGCAAGACAATGCATATTTGTGCATTTACGAAAATGAATTAAAGTAACCTTTACAATCCTAAGGAATGCACTAATATAGACTCAAGCAGCGCCGAATATGCGTATGTTGGCCAAGATCACACGGCTGCCGCGCAAAGAGACTCTGTGTGGGATTGCCAGAGACAAGGGCCGATACAAAAGAGGGTTACACCACCCACCCCGCCTCCCCGCCAACCTATGCCAGCATCTCGGGGCGCAAGCCGCAGGGGTCATTGGGAAGAGAGGGGTGTGCAGTGTGATCATTTGGCGGCATGCCAGTATGACGCCGTGTTTCCCATAGCTTAAATTGCTACCAAGCAAAACTACAGTTCCCACAATGCACCAGATTCTTCAATGACGGAAATGTCACTGCGCACACAGTGAGCGAACCCATGTACAGCTCTGGACGCCCCACAGTTGACGCAGCGTCTTTTTACGTTTAAATGCCCGTTACGGTTTTAGAGGAAATGGCCACGTGGCTATATGGGGGCCTGATAGTGCATCGAAGTTTCATCCCATGCCATGAGCACATTATGGATTGTGATGTTATGTCTTAAACGGGTGACATGTCCATTTGGGAAAACCTTGTAAAAAAAAGGGCTGGCATACACATGTTACACAGGATGGCAGGCAGCTGTTGTGGTGGGGGGCGTTAGTTTTATCTTGGGAGAATGGCATACAAAAGTATGGGGGCAAAAGTGTGCTGGCAAGGATGTTCTACAGGTGGTAAAAGACGTCCCTTCTCTGGCATGGAGCATGCATTGCTTCTGAGACATGTACATAGTAATACATGTAACAGGCATTGGTAAAACCGACAGGTCTGTTTTTTTTTTTTTTAACAATGATAAGAACTTGTCTCTGGACTGTATAGAAGTTTTGCGTGCCTGCGCATGTGTGTGTGTGGGCGCGCGCGTGCGCCTCACTTTGGATTTTCCCTTTGTACTCTGGGACTGTTGGTTTACTTTTCCTCATTATCAGCAATTCCCATGGCTGTGCTGTTGTACTTTTTACGGCACAGTACAAGCTCTCCTCATTCATTATGAGGACAGTGGGACCCCACGGGGAAGACCCCTAAGCGGTCCCAATGGTACGGTAGGCGGGATCTCCCTCCGTAACCGTGAGTGACTATGTATTTTGCTTTTCAAAAGTTGCAGTACTAGCATGTTTTTTCTGCCGTTGTCTCTGTTACGATCATACAAGATATTCCATCTCTTTGTCCTCAGTCACTTGACAAAATCCTTGTGCCTAAAAGCTTGTGTACAGTGTACAAATATTTGACCATAGCATCACGTGTTTGCATTATGCAGGCACCGTTGCGGTGGGTGCTTCTTTGGATCCAGTGTGTTTGGGGTTCAGTTTTACTGGTGGGTGTGCATGCAAACACAGTCATGGGGGGGTTCGCTGGGAAGGGGGGGTTTCTTTCTGGCATGTAAAATAAAAAACGGATTTTGTCCAAAGAAAGGCCTTGATTCCGGCTGGATGTAATTGGTGTTACGTGAGGGTGTTGATGAGCTAAACTGGTCTGCTGTTAAATCTCAGTTACCAGTTTAATGGTATTCACACTACAGAATAATTGCTCATTTTACTCCAGCCGATATGATAGCTCAGTGGGTTGAGTGCTCGCTGCTGCGATGTGTGTCTGATCTGCAGGTTGCAGGTTCGAACCATCTCAGCCTTTCATCCTTCTGAGGTCGATACTTGAGTACCAACACAGGTTGGGTGATATTGTATGCAGGTTTTGTTCTATAAAAAAAGAGCTTAAGCGTAAGTGCTATACAATAACATATTATCATTTGGCCTTGGACGTCTGCTTGCATTCACAGTAATTTGACAATATGGATCCTACACATAGATATTAATGGTACATATGGTGATCCATTCTTGTATGAAATGTATGTCACATTAGTGAAATCATAACCATATTTTTCGTAGTGTACTTAGGAGCAATGCTATTTGATGCCACTTCCTGTTTTGTCAAGGGGTGAAAGGTCGTGTTCATGCTACTCCTGCTCGGAGCTGTGGACCGTGTCACAGAACTTTATGCAAAGTTATGTTATTTTATGTGTTGTAATGTAACAGACACTTGAACCCTCCATAAGTAGCATTTTCTGTAAAGTCATGAATTGACGCGATTCACGGATGATGGTTTGAGGGTCACTTTTTTTGAGGCGCGGGGTGGGCCACTTTTTTGAGGCGAGGGGTGGGCCACTTTTTTTTGGTTGTCCGGGCCTATTTCTTGTCCCAGTCCGACCCTGATAGCCGGTCCTTCGCCCCAGGTACCAATAGAGGCGAAGGAGCTACTCCTGTCTCAGGAGGATAGTTCAGGGTCAACCCAGCAGAGCAACACAGGTTTGATCCCCGTGTCGGGCTTAGAAACCTCTGGGTATGAAGCGCGTTATAAATAACCAATTACAATTACCCATCAGGCTGTGCCTGTTTCACCTTTATGACTGGCATAACTACTGGTTTAGCAGTAGTGTGGGGGCAGAGTAGTCAGTTTGGCATCTGCTCACATCTGTTCTCCTGTAAAGCAGTAGACATGTTGTCCCCTTTTTCAGCTGTTTTTGATTGCACCCCACAGCTCTGAATTCGGATGGGGTCACTGGCGATGCAGAGTTCCTGTTGTGGTTACACAGAACTTCGTAGCTCTAGTGAAACTTCCAGGGGAATTCAGGTAGGCTGAGAAGGTTTGTGAGGAATAATGACATCCTCCAATGTCCAGATACAAATGTCCATGAACCTCTCAGCCGGAGATTGGCCTAGGCCTATATGGAGAGCTCCACCTGTGGGGCCTTACCAATGCTGCCGGCTTACATAGGACACAGAGTATGGGGCTAAGATCTCCTGCAATCCCACCACACCCCTCAACCAAATCCATAGTCTTCCATCTTGCCCCTCAAACCACCAGGGAAGACACTGCTAGCGCCATTCTGTGGTCAGCCTTATTTTGTATTTGTATTTATGCAATTTATAGAGCGCTTTACGCCAAAACGATTATATCTATTAATGAGCTACTGTGTATCAAAGCACCTGGAGAATGATAGCTACTGAGTTAAGCGATTGCCCTTTTGGTTCCTCATCAACTCGCAGATGGCAGTTTTGAAACCGTACGCGTCTGACTCAACCTTTCACCCTTCCTTACTTTTTACATTGTTTGCAAGTATTTTGGGGATTAATTCATAATGATTTAAACAGTAGTAGTGCTACCAAAACAAAGTGACTTCTATGGGCGGTGCATATCAAAGAGGTAGAGGCTGGCATGGATTGTATGAGTCGTAGGTCATCTGGGCTTGGGTAGTATAGCTGAGTGCCAACGTGCTTGGAAGCAAGGAGATGCAGAGCAACACAGGTTCGAATACTGGGTGCTGCTTAGAAACCTCTTTGGTATTGAGCAGTTATAAATAACCAATTATATATGATTGTTTATAAGTGTGGCACACATTGTATTGTGACTATGCCTTTTAATTTTTGCAGGAGGGCAGATACTTATTTGTTTGCTATATGAACTAAACAAGAGTGAAGCAGCTGCTTATGAGTGCTCCGGAACCTGCTTATGAGTGATCCGGAATCTGCTTATGAATGCTCCGCAACCTGCTTATGCGTGCTCTGGAACCTGCTTATGAGTGCCCCGGAATCTGCTAATGAGTGCTCCGCAATCTGCTCATGAGTGCTCTGGAACCTGCTTATGTGTGCTCCAGGACCTGCTTATGAGTGCTCTGGAACCTGCTTATGAGTGCTCCGGAATCTGATTATGAGTGCAATGTAAACTGCTTATGAGTGCTTTGGAACCTGCTTATGAGTGCTCCAGAACCTGCATATGAGCGCTGCGGAATCTGCTTATGAATGCTCCGGAACCTGCGTATGAGTGCTCTGGAACCTGCTTATGATTGCTATGGAACATGCTTATGAGTGCTCCGGAATCTGCTTATGAGTGCTCCGGAATCTGCTTATCAGTGCTCTGGAACCTGCTTATGAGTGCTCCAGAATCTGCTTGTGAGTGCTCTGGAACCTGCTTATGAGTGCTCTGGAACCTGCTTATGAGTGCTCTGGAACCTGCTTATGAGTGCTCCAGAACCTGCTAGCATGCCATGCAAACTTGCTGCATCAAAGCTTAACACCTAGCACTACATACCACTACTCACCGCCTAATCTGAGACTCGGTGACATACACAACCCCACCTCCCTGTTTCGCCCCTTGGTTGCATGCAGATCACGTGCTGCCACATTGCTCCCCATTCCCTTCTATGGACCCTTTGTGATCTGCTTTGCTCACTGTGATTTTCCCCCTATGATTGTGAAGCGCTCCGCTGCTTCCCTAAGCGAGGTCCACGCCCAAGAAAGACCCCACTATTTATAATAACTATGATCAATGAAGCTTTCAATGAACCACCAGGCAGGTGAATTACTGCTGGGGCCTGGATGTTCACTCGGCACAATACCGCTTCCTGCTGTCACACCAATCAATAGCGTCACTCATCACTAGGGGTGGGCGAAATGACTGTCAGCGAAATGCGTCACCTATTACGTTTCGCAGGCCAGGGATTTTTTTCCATGTTCTGGAAAAAATGTAACAGGTAATTTTCCCTCGGAAATTTCGTTTTTTGTGTGAAATTTCATGGGTTTTTTTGGAACCCGAAATCCTTTGTAAATATGAAATTTTGTTTAAAAAATCAAAAAAAAAAAATTTAGATAGGAGAAAACCGGAAACATACACAGGCAAAAATTTCCAGATCAGGCGAATTTTGTCTGGAACACGCCAATTTTCTCGCTGAGGAAAATCTACCATTTCGCCCAACCCTACTGGGCACAGGCAAACCCCTCTAAACGGCGGGGTGGGCTGAGGCAGCGTCAGTCACAAGTGCCTCACCCCCAATCTGTGGCTATCTGCATGTGCACGCACACTGCACAAGTAGGGTGGCCAGATGTCCTGGATTTCGCGGGATTGTCCTGCAATTAGGGACTCTGTCCCGCAGCTTCTCTGCAAACTGAAGTGGCCGTCTACACAGCATGGCGCTGCCTCCTGCTGCTTTCTTTCTCTGCATGGCTCCATGGCCTGGCTCCTTTTGAGCCTGCAGGTTGAGCTGCTAACGCTCTGACACCTGGCTTCATTCCAATGGTAATGCTTTGTTCCTGGGGTCATGATGGTTACAGTAAAAAAAAAAAAACGTGACCATCTCCCCCCAAGGCCAAACCATTTGCATTTCAATTAAGCCAGGATTTAAAAGCCATTAAAAAAATGTTAATTATAAAAGGGGCGGGCCAAACGTGAATGATGTTGTGACGTCATCACCGCCTTGTGGGCAAGTGTCCCGCGAAATACTATCAAAGAGTTGGCCACCCTATGCACAAGAAATATAATGAAGATTGAAATGTAATGCTGCCTTCAAACACAAACATGTGTTTCCTTTTTTAATTACATTTTACAATAAAATACATTAAACTTTTCTGTCCACAATACAGCCAGCGTGCTAAGAATTAAAAGAAAACAAAGGCCACTGCACACAGCATTACACAGGAATGAAAATGCACAAGTGCACACGTAGGCAAGCATTATGCAGTATTCCACCTTTCAGCCAAAATCATTTCAACACCAAGATTTTTACGATAATAAGGGTCTAATTTATATCAAAGACGGCTGCCTTCTAAAATAAGGCGCTTGTACAACAGGAACAGTGTTTCAAAGCGCCACAAGGCAAAAGGGAAGGGAGCAAGCGAACAAAAAAAACCATTGGAAATGGCAATGAATAAATAATAAAACAAATAGTGGTGCTACTAGGCCTTGTGACAATCGGAAGGTGTAAGTGCAGTGAAAAAGAGAGGGGGTGTAAGTGCTATAGGTTGTGCCAGAGGGCAGGGGTGCCAACGATGCCTGCTGGGGAATGCTTAGTTAAGGGAGAGAGCTATGGTTGCCTTTTGCAAGAATGAATGTGGTATGTGATGCAGATGACGGCGCTTCGCCATTGGGCGGCGCGCGAGCGTGTGGTCAGATGTTGCCGCCTAGAGGGCTACTGGCAGCAGGCGCAGCGAGGCGCAACCATGATAAATGCATGCGCGTGTCCACGAGGGCAGCGTAAGGTTTCTGCCCGCCTTTCTAATGAACAAAGGGGGCAGTTGCGCCCCTTGCCCCCTCCCCTGCAATCTCCACCTACGCCTGTAACAGCCATCACCTCCTACGCGGACAGTGATCGTGACGTAATGCGTTGCAAACCAACACTTCAGGGGTGTGGGTCGCCGTCTCGGAGGTGCGCTGCCTCGACCCCTGAAGGTGCTCCCAGCTGCCCAAATAGTAGAAAGTGTTCTGCACGAACCACCTCCCTTTTGCGAATGTTTGCCGCTAGCCCTGGGCAGCGGGGGACCAGCCAGAGGCTTAGGACTATGATGTGCAAACAACTGAAGACTTTCCTTGAGAGCCACAATTTAGGGAGCAGATGTACAGTGTTCACAACCGTTTATGGTCATTGCATCGAAAAAGATGCATCGAAAATAAAAGCATCGACATTCTATGTTTTACACTAAAAAGTTAATATCCATGGAAACTTTTCCATCGAATGGATATGTACTTTTAAATGTAAAAGATTGCATTTTGTTGCGTTTATTTTCTACATTAAACCGTTACATAGAACTGCCCAGTGCTGAAATTTCGGCGTTGACCAGCTCGTTGTAACGTTTTAATGTTTTTTTGTATATGGTGGGGGGTTCCGCAGTCCGCCACACCCACCCCCCTTAACCCTAATCCTTAATCTAACCCTTAATCTAACCTTAAATCTAACCCTAGCCCCAACCCTAAACACTAACCCTAATCTAACCCTTAATATATCCCTAGCCCCAACCCTAACCCTAAGCCTAACCCTATCCATCGAAATAAACCATCGAAAATTATTCAATGAATATGCTTTTCGATGGAAAGGCAATTCAATGAATAATTTTCGATGGAAAGGTATTCGATGGAAAGGTGTTAAATGGAAAGACCAGATGCCTTCACAACGAACCCCTCGCAACGTTCCAATGTGAATATTACAATCTGCAAGGCAGTTGCGGATTTCAATGTTTCCGTTACAGCTTTTGAATGGTATTCTATGCAGCATTTCTAAATCGTATGAAGCGCTTAACTGCAGTGGCACTGCATTGGAGCGCTAGAAAGGGCTTGATTTGTGAGCTGTTGGACATCTTTATCTATTATTGCCTGTGCTGTCATAGATAAGCAATGCATGTCACAGCAGTCACAGCTAACATTGGTAAGGGACAGCTACACAATGTGCCATTAGTATAAAGACAGGACCATTTGGTTGAGTTGTTAACCAGTGTTTTGAGGTTTGTGGGAGTGAGGCGTTCCACTGGAAGGTAACCCAACCCCTGCGGTGAAGCGGCACCACACTTAAGTGGGGCATGCGTTGCAAGTCCTAGTCGCATATGTCTACCCAAAGACAGCACATTTGATCTCTGGGTCCTGTTTAAGGTCCACGGCCGGCTCGAAGGTTACACTTGCCTTATTCCTCTTGGGGTTGACTCAGAGAGAACCAGAGTTTCTGCAAGAGCTTAAGGAAAGTTAGGGTAGACAAAGCAAAGCAAGTAGGAGTCAGTGTGAGCTTCTAGCTGGGCTTCAGAGAGCGGTAGTCGTTGACCAGCAGGTCGCGTTTCGTCCAATTATTCATGAAATATTGAATGACTTAAGGAGGATGGGGAGACAATGTGCATTAAGTGTCATTGAGGATGAAGAGGATTATGGGAGTTGCAACAGGAGGAGCAGAAAGGTTGTCATTGTATTCTTAAAATGATATATAGCCTTCCAAAGAGCAGATATTGGGGAAAGAAATCAATATTGCCAGGGCTTTCACGCAAAAAAAGGACCTTGCCAGTTGCGTCCATGCGGCCCGCAGGATGCCTAGGTAATCCACAGAGGATGATCTGATATTCCCTTTGGGGTTACAGCGAGAGATTCTGCACCCTCCCTCTCTGCTGCTTCATGGATCGTTAGCATGATTCTGAAAGAGGATCAACCAATGATTGGCAGCCAGTGTCGGTGTCTAGTGCTGCATTGGTGAGCTCTCAGGTTGGTTAGAGTAGTGTAAAGCTCTGGGTTCCCAGTGATGACTCTGACATCTCTTGATGTTCCAGTTGTTCCTTTAATCAGATTCCAGTACATCTTTTATGTTTCATATGTCAAGTTCATCAGAGCTCCAGACAAACATGCACCGGCATCCTCCCAGGTAGGCTACATCTCACCATCCCTCTCAATCAGAACGCTCAACCATACAACAACATTCTCACCAGCAAGATTCCCTGTCACTCACTCAGCATTCTACTCATTCTGCAAAGACAACATGGAAACCTAAATCACTACATATCTCCCTTCCTTACACAACAACAACACGCCTACCAAAACCGGTCACACTCACAACACACAGCACACACACACACTCCAACACATGCGCATGCATCTCAACCACATGAACTATCACCACACCCGTACAACCTGAATGCGTCACCAGTTCAAATGGTACCATAACACAATACTAACGATGCCCCTCCCCTTTTCTACACAGTAAAGGAAGAACACCTACCAATGAAAATTGTATCACTAGCAATCAATCTTCAACAGCTTAGGTATCTTTCTAACCTCTCTCCTCCTCTATCACACACAAACTATAACCAATACTAACCTCATGGCCACACCACACACACAACTCTGAGCTGGGCACCACACACACCAAAGAACAAGACTGGGCATTCCCAACACCCAAGTGAAACAACACAATAACACATTGCACCCTAAGGTACCTATGCCGCCACACTCACTTCGTCACCTGTGTCCTAAAGATCCACCTAAAAACCAAACACAACTATGAGAAAGCATTGTCACACACAACATATAAATAAATGCATCACTTTCACTAGAACAACAGTACTCTTGTTACACTCAGCCACCCATAACTTCACAGCCAAATAAATACACACCACTATGATGTGCACCTCAGACTCAAAAGAACCATGTTGGACGTTCCAAACATCTGAGTGAAACAACATCCAAACAGCACAAACAGTACAATATTGCCACACCTTATCCATCACGTGTGTTCCTTAAAACAAACAAAACCAACACCACTGCTGCAAAGAACCACTTAGAACACACCATTCACTAGGCCACCAAGCACACAACTACAAAAATCACCAAAATGCTAAAACTCTAGCACACCACAAATACTGCCATATGTAGATCACCACACTGCAACAAGCTAACACTGCTTAAAATTAATAACATTTCTGCAAAAACTCTAACAAATCTTACTGCTCAAAATTAATAACTTTTCTGCAAAACTCTAACAAATCTTAAAGCTCTAACTAAGCTTCTTAGCTCGCATCAAACGTATAGTCCCACCTGCAAAGAAAGACATTAGTAAGCATGTTCCATATATCATATTTTCCGTGCCATGTGCTATAACTATATCAGTCCACTTTGCCTATTGCATTGAAAAGTCCATCTATGGAAAGAACATGCGTTAAACACAACTGCTTCAAAAAACTAACATTGCTCACATCAAATAGATGTCTCTCAACAAAGGCCACAACACCACACTCTCCCATCCTGTGTACATTCTCTCATAAAGGCTTATGTTGCAATTATAGTGTCAAAATATCACCACTATCACAGGCCTCACACGACAATTAAAACACAACATGTTAACTTAACTGAAACTCTGCTGCATGCTATCTAATGCACGCATATAACCAAAGGTAATTCTGTAGCCTTGTTCCTTAGGGGACACAGCTCCAATTTGCAATGGGCTCTTTGCAATGCTGCTCAATTGGGCTCCAAACCACTCCGTTGCACAGCATGACCTCCGGATTCTTCAATCCCCAGGTGCAGCTTAGGCTCCAAGCCTCTCCTATTGCTGCTGCCATGGGTTCCAAGCCCCTCAACAGCGCAACATGGCTTCCCAGGTTTCCAGGCGTAACTCAGACTCCAAGTCTATTCACTTGCTACTGCCATGGGCTCCAGCCCTCCATGTCGCAGCTTTGGGTTCCCAAACCCCTTCAAGCCAGTCAATCGACCCTCAGCCCTGCCACTGTTGCTCTGCCAGTCTCTTGGCCCTCTGAGTTTAACCTGTCCAACTTCCGGTTAGACAGGCCAACCCAGATGGCTCTTGCATGGCGCAGATCACTATATCCTGTGCCAGCGACCCCAGCGCTGGGCTCTACTGCGCCTAAAGCCAATAAGCGCTCACCCTACCTGGGAGGGTCTTCTTCTTGGGTTGGGGGGTGGTGCATGTGCCATCCTTAGTGCTGTCCCCCCAGCACAGCCAGCATCCTCGTCGCCAATGCAAAGCACTGGGTTCCCAGTGATGACTCTGACATCTATTAATGTTCCAGTTGTTCCTTTAATGAGTTTCCAGTACATCTTTTATGTTTCATATGTCAAGTTCATCAGAGCTCCAGGCAAACATGCACCGGAATCCTCCCAGGTAGGCTACATCTCACCAACCCTCTCAATCAGAACGCTCAACCATACAACAACATTTTCACCAGCAAGATTCCATGTCACTCACTCAGCATTCTACTCATTCTGCAAAGACAACATGGAAACCTAAATCACTACAAGTAGCACTAGCAGCTGTGTTGCAGTATTTTGCTACAGGTTGGAGTTTGGCGAGTTGGAGAGCTGGTGGATCTGGCTGGAGGGCATTTGGTGACCCAGGTGTGAACAGATAGTCAATATGATTGCCGTAACTCGATGCGTGCAGGCACGAAAGTGGAAGATGCGTCAAAAGGAAGGAGGTTTTTGGCACCATAAAATTATTTTGGGAAGTGTGACAGGGGTTGGAGTCCATGAGTATTTGTAGAATTTATACCGCTGTTGCTGGTCTTGGCTGCGAGCCCAAGGAAATAGGCCAAAGGAAAGGGCGAGGAATGAGGTCTCAGGGGGAGTTTCTGTTTTTCCTGAGTTAAGGAGGAGGTGGTTAAGAGTCACAGAGAGGCCGACTTCAGAGGGCTGAGATGCCACATCAGGGGAGGAGAATATACTGGAGATCTTGAAGATGATTAACGGGTTCCATGTGTTAAAATTGTGGCAAAAATGGCTGTGGACACAAAATATCACAGCAAAAATGGTTGTGGTTTTGCCGCTGCAATCCATGTAAAGAATGCGGGGGGCACCCCTGCAACCTCTGGACCCATTATACCATTTAAGGAGAGCATGAGACCTTTAACGGGTCAAACCACAGCATTTTTACCACGACTTTTTTATACAGGCGACATTTTTGCCGTGATTTTATCACTGCATACCGATTAGCGTGTCCTCTGGCCTCTGAAGATTTGTAAGCACTCTTGCTGAATTAATAAAGGATTGAATGAGAGAGGCAGGAGGGCTAAGGCATAAGTTAAAAAGGTGGGGAGAAACTGAGGCCCCTCTCGGGACCTACTGAGGCTTGGGTGAGGTTTGGAATAGAATATGGGCACGTGCATATGTTGGGTTCCGTTGACCGGGAGGAAGTCAATCCAGTCTACTTCAAATCTTGGACTCTTGTCTGGTGGAATATTGAAAGGGCAATGCCGTGGCCTCTTGCAGCAGCTGCTGCCGCTGTGTCTGATAGGTTGCGGCCTGCAGCTCCTTCTTAGTCAACCTGTGGCTTGGGACTATTCCTGATGAATAATAAACTAGTATTTTTTCTACGTGCTCTTTTAGAGAATGTTATTTAATGTGCTGCTACCTTGTGCTTTTAGCCTATTAGTTGTGCTTGACAGATTTCACTGCCTTTTAAAATTGTAATAATTGTATTTGTTTCTAGCAAACATTTTAGGTGCTTAGCAACTTGACTAGCATACATTTATGAAACCACAAACTGTTGATTCACCTATATAAGTTTCGAATCATAGCCCTCTTTGTATTTGTCCCCTCTGTGCACTACAGCTCCAGAACACCCTTACACCCTGAAGTCTCCCTTTTAGACGTTGTCAGGCGCATTAGCGCCGGCGCGTCTAAGGCGGTGTGTCTACGCCTGATTGTGCGGGTACGTGGGCAGAGAGAGGGCCATTCGATCTTTACCCTGCTCTTCGGTTCCGTTACATCGATAAAAATAGAAAGTGCCAGGTATCTGTAATAACGTTTGTCAACCTTATACTGATTATTTGCACAGAATATTGCACAGTTAACTATTTATTTATTTATTTATTTATTAAATTTATATAGCGCGCAGGCAGCCCAGGGGCATTGTGGCACTGTTACTTGCAGGAAGACTTAGTTACAATGTGAGCAGGTTGTGCCTTGGGTTACATTAAGGCAGTGACCTGTGATCAGATATATCACATAATACATCATACAATACAATTATGAGGGCTAGGCCATGTAATTGTTAGATGAACAGGGTCGTTTTCAGGGTTTTCCGAAAGGCGGTCAGTGAGGGTTCAGAGCGCAGGGAGCTAGGGAGGGTGTTCCAGTGTACGGCAGCGAGGTACGGGAAACTGGAGCCCCCTGCTCTGGTCTTTTTTACCCTGGGTACTGAGAGCATGCTGGCATAGGGTGATCTAGTGGGTCTTGTGGAGGAGACCAGGTGGATCCTCTGCGAAAGGTACATTGGGGCGGCAAGATGGACACATTTGTGGGTGATGCTTAGAGCCTTGAATAGGATCCTCTCCTTTATGGGGAGCCAGTGGGAAGCTTTTCTGGCAGCGGTGATGTGCTCTCTCTTGGCAATGCCTTGTGCAGCGCGTAGGGCACTGTTCTGTATTACTTGGAGCTTCTCAAGATTTTTGTTGGAGGTCCCAAGGAAAAGAATATTGCAGTAATCAAGTCGCGAGCCGGTTATGGCCCTGGCTATGTTAGTGCAGGTGTCTTTTGACAGATAAGGTCTGATTGCGTTAAGGAGTTTTGCATGGTAAGCGGCAGAGGAGGCAATGGCGTTTACTTGTCTGGTCATGGATAGATTGGAGTCTAAGTAGACGCCTAGTGTTTTTACCGTGTCAAGTACTGGGATCGTGATTGAGTCAATGGTGAAATGGCTGAACTGAGCATCAAGTTTCTTGATGGTGTCAGGGGAGCCTACGAGTAGGATCTCAGTTTGGCCGGATTCAGTTTAATAGGAAAATGAGGCCACAAGCCGTACACAAGACTGTGCACAAGATCCCTCCCCACTTATTGAGGGCCATACCCATATTGGTGCACACACAGTGGTAATGAACCAGATGGGTGCAGATAAGCTCCCTATTTTTGAAGAAACTGCGGGCACTAGTGCAGACATGAATCAAGCGGAATCTGAGAAAGTACTTTACCATCCCACCCCCACGGTCTCCCTTAAGACAATCCCATTAAACACGCGCTCTCAGGCATGTCATGCTACTGAGGTGGCAGACATATCCAGTTGGAAAAATAGGATCTGGTCATCCAAACAGAAACCTGGTTCTGTGAGGCTAATTTACATTCAGCCCAACTAGCCGCACCACCTGGTTGCAAGATCCTGCTCTCACACCTGGTGGGATAATAGGGAGGGGGGGGGCTAATAATTTACAGGGATAATCTTAAAAGGTTTTCATCCAGCATACCAGTGTTGGATGCCTGTGAGGCCATGTTTGTGGAACTAACCCTTAATCATACATCCACACTCAGCTTTTTTTGTTCTTTACTGCCCACCTAATTCTACTCCATACTTCCAGGTGCAACCTCTGGCTTTTCTTGGATCTCATCCCAATCCACAAGCCCCGCTGTTAGTGCTAGGAGACTTCAATCTCTGGGCACATGACCCCTCTGCTTCTGAAGCCAGTACACTTTGAATCTTTTAGAGAGTATTAGGCTGAAACAGTGTGTTACTGTGCCTTCACTGTAAAGACTGGTAGGGGGTGTCTGTACTTCCGCTCTCTATATGGTAGAGGAGAGGCGCAGAGGACCCCAGCCAAGATTCTCTATTATTGGTAACATAGTCGAGCAATCAAGGCCTAGCTTCTCAGTAGGTGATGCAGGTTGGTTCTTAAGTACAGTGTAGTGCCCGAACCCTCACAAAGGAATGTCCACACACTGTATTACTGAAAACACAGGGCCTCATTCCGACCCAGGCGGTAAGTTACCGCCTGGGTCGTACCTTTACCACCATGGCGTAAACTACGTTTACGCCATGGTGGTTGGCGGACTTACCGCCCCATTCCGAGGTTGGCGGGGCGGTAAGTCCCCAATCCCCATTTACCCTTCCCCATTCCCATTTTTGCCCCATAGGGCATAATGGGAGTGGGGAAGGCGTTAATCACGCCACCGTAAATTACGGTGGCGTAATTAACAACAAGGTCCCTTAGCGCCATGGATTTTAACACCTGCTAAAAGCAGGTGTTAAATCCTCCATGGCGCTAAGGGACCTCGGAATCAGGCGGTAAGGGTCGGCGCTGTTTACGCTGCTGTAAACCCCTTACCGCCTGGGTCGGAATGAGGCCCACAGTCTTTATATAATTAATATTCAAAGGTATGTACACGATCACAATAACGCACTTTGTACTCGGAAGTCAATAATGATAAATATATACAAGTCTAAAGTGGTACCACTAATGTTATCGAGTCTCATTAAAGTGCATCAACTGTACGGTTAAAATGTAACACAGATTAATAACGAGGAAACCAGCAATAGAGATAGGCAGGAACGTAAGATGGTTGGAACAATAGGCAGAACACTGACCCCTACCGCTAGGCGCAGTTCTGAGTGGAGATCCCCCCACCTGAGCAACCTGTAAATAAAGATATATAGCATAAGCCCAGTCCATATAATGTTCGATAGTCTTACTTCTTCCTGTTAAGGTTTTACCCCCCCCAATGTACCTGGTGGAGAAGAGTTCTCCGACGATGCGCCGACCGATCCTTCTTGAGTGCCTCCCTTTCAGGCGGGAGCCACGGATTGTCGAGAGGTGTCAGGGAACTTGGCGTTCGGGGTCAGGGCATCGACGGCCCTTCTTGAGTGCCCTCCCTTTAAGGCAGGAGTCACGGGTCGTCGAACGTCCGACGGTGAACAGGGTGAACTACGGCAGGGAAGTGGCCGCTTCGTTCCTAGCGGTGCTCGTCGACGAAAGAGCGTTGGCGTCCTGCAAGGAAGAGGCGTGCGGGGCACCTCAGTGACGATAGTTCTGGACCGCAAAGAGATGATGAAGAACTGTGGCCCAGCAAGGGCGTCGAGTCGTCGGCGTCTCTGTGGTCTTTAGGTGGCTTGAAACCCACCGGTGGATGCTCCTCGGCGCGTCGACGGTCGGGCCTTCTCCAGCGGAAGACAAGTGGATGACGATGCAGATGAGAGCGTCCGATGATCAATTGACGTTCTTAGGCAAACGGGAGCACGGCGGCTCCGGTCAGCGACGGCGGTCGTTGACAGTGGCGGACAACAGTCCGAGTGTTTCTCCTTGGAGTTCCGCAGCAGTCCCCGTATCGGGTCAGCAGCCTGTCGAAGGTCTGTCTACCAGGGAGCGTTGGCAAAGATCAGCTGTGCACGATGGTCCCTCGTAGCTCGGGAAGAGGGCGCCTTACCAGGTCCTCTCTGGGTCAGTCCTTGGAAACATAGCAGCCTTCAGATTGCGAGCGAGAGCCACAGCACTCCTTCTCGTCCAGCGGGGGTTTCAAGGACAAGCGTCAGTTACTCCAGTTACTCGTCATAGTGGACTTCAGCTTATGAACACGATTCCTAGCAGTGAGAGGTCCCCAGATATACTGTTGATCTCCCATTCATTCCACTGGGTCACACTCAAGCATCCAATCACGACTATGGGCATTCATGCAGGCAGGCAGCCAATCAGGCACACAAGGTTTTCAGGCCATTCACTTCTCTCCAGACACTCACAACAGGTTATGTGTATTGGGACAAGTACTGAGCCATTCAACACTCCAAGCTGCATTCATACCGGTTTCGGGCAGGGTTGTCTCGGTCATTGTGTCAACCATCAGATACTAGACACCCACAACACAGAATGCATATTCGTCACACACTCTATTCACCCAGGTCCCACCCACAGGAGGTACCCACAACATACATCACCGGGAAGGCTCCAGCTAGTCTGGCCGGGCCTTCACAACAAAACCATATATGGCCTTTCCACCCAACAGCCACTCAGGGGGAAGGGACAGAGTCAAGGCTTCACAGGACTTTGGGAAAACAAGGTAATGGGTAATAGAAAGCAAGAGGCCACCGGGGCCATCTTGTTTTCCATCAGGAATCAACTGATTCCAATAGCAGGGCCGGGGTATCCCAAAATGGAGGATACTCCAAAGCAGTCAAGGACAAGGATACGGAGGCCCTGTCCCTCCGATGCATTTCCAGCATCACAGTCGCCCCCCCAGACTGAGGTGGAGGGTGCCTAATCTCCCACGGGATAGACACCCTCATCTAGATGGTCAACATACCTTCTGGAAAAGCCATCTGCATTATCGTGACTCTTCCCTGGTCTGTGCTCTATGGTGAAGTCTAGCCCTTGCAGGCTAATGGACCACCGGAGCAGTTTCGGGTTTTCACCCTTCATCTGCATAAGCCACTTCAGGGGCTTATGATCTGTTTGGACCTTGAAGGTAGACCCCGTAAGGTAGGGCCTAAAACGCCTAAGGCTCCAAACTATGCTAAAACATTCCTTTTCAACAGTAGCCCACCTAAGTTCTCTACCCTTCAGTTGTCTACTGATGAATATGATAGGATGTTCTCTCCCTTTGTCATCTAACTGGGACAAGACAGCTCCAATTCGGTGTCGCAGGCATCCGTCTGGACGATAAAGGGCCGGCTGGAGTCAGGCACACACAACACAGGTGCCCGACACAGACTTTCTTTCAAGCCAACAAAGGCCCTCTGACAGTCTTCAGTCCAATTGACCTTCCTAGGCTGCTTAGCTGAAGTCAGAGCTGTCAGTGGTGCAGCTATGGTTCCATAGTCCGCCATGAAATTGCAATAATACCCGGTGAGGCCCAAAAAGGCTCTCACCTGGGTTTGAATAGTGGGAGTCTCCCAGTCCTGTACATCCTGTACCTTACTCGGGAGAGGTTAGATTTGACCCCCTCCTACCTCATGACCAAGATACGTGACTTTCCCCTGAGCTATCTGGCACTTGATGGCCTTGTAAGTGAGGTTAGCCCTCTTTAGGGCCTGCAACACTCTACCCAGATGTATCAAGTGCTCTTCCCAAGTGGAACTGTAGACGGCAATGTCGCCTAAATAAGCCACACAAAAGGCTTCCAGCCCACTGAGAGCATGATTGACGAATCTCTGGAAGGTGGCAGGGACATTCTTCAACCCAAAAGGCATGACCCTAAACTGGTAGAGTGCCTCTGGTGTTGAGAACGCCGTCTTTTCCTTGGCATGGTCCGTCAGAGCTATTTGCCAATAGCCTGAGGTGAGGTCAAAGGTGCTCACAAATTTGGCAGCACTTATGGTGTCCACGAGCTCATCAGCCTTGGGCAATGGGTGCACGTCAGTTTTGGTGACGGAATTGACTCCTCGGTACTCCACACGGAACCTCCAATCCTTGGTACCTGCCTGGGAACTTGCCTTGGGGACAAGGACCATGGGACTGGACCAGGGACTGGTTGAGGGTTCAATAACACCCAGATCCAGCATCTTGGCGACCTCAGCCTGGATGTGGTTCTTAACCGTATCTGACATACAGTAGCGCCTGCTCTTGACAGGCACGCTGTCACCAGTGTCAATCTCATGCTTACACCACAGTGTAAGGCCTGGCATCAGCGAAAACAGAGAGGCATACTGCTGAAGCAAAGTCCGGCAGACCCTCTGCTGCTCGGTTGTCAAATCGAGAGAGAGCTGCACTCCCTCCACTGAGCCATCCTGAGGGTTGCAATGCAGCAAATCAGGAAGGGGCTCACTCTCATCCTATTCTTGCTCTGAAGCTAGCAAGAGACACTAGACTTCTGCTCACCTGTGGAAAGGCTTGAGCCTATTAACATGGAATACCTGAGGGGCCACCCCTGAGATTCCCATGTCAACCAGATAATTGACCTCACCCATCTTGGAGATTATCCTGAAGGGTCCAGTCCATTTATCTGCCAATGCTCGAGGCTTGGAGGCTCACGAGGACCTCCTGTCCCGGAGTCCAATCCACTTGCGATGCTTTAAGGTCATGCCAGTATTTGTTCAATTCCTGGCTGGCCTTGAGATTCTCCGTTGCTTGACCCATCATTTGTGTCATCCTCCATCTGAGGCCTAACACATAGTCCCCCACTTGCTTGGCGGGAGCGGGAGGGGTGGCTTCCAAACCTTCTCTGATCAAGGCGAGGGGCCCCCTCACGGGATGTCCAAAGAGTAACTCAAAGGGGCTGAAACCAATACCTTCTTGAGGTACCTCTCTGTAAGCAAACAGCAGGCATGGCAGGAGGAGATCCCATTTCCTCCTTAGGGGCTCTTCCAAAGCACCTAGCATGCCCTTGAGAGTTTTATTAAATCTCTCAACCAGACCGTTGGTCCAGAGGTGGTAAGGGGTGGAGAACTTGTAGGTTACCCTGCACTCTTTCCACATGGTTTTCGTGTAACTAGACATGAAGTTGGATCCTCGGTCAGAGACAACCTCCTTGGGGAATCCAACACGGGTGAAAATGCCCAGGAGGGCCCGGGCAACCACCTTGGCAGTGACAGTCCGAAGGGGTATAGCCTCAGGGTACCTGGTGGCATGATCTACCAAAACCAGGATGAACCGATGTCCACCTGACGTGGGAGGGTCAAGGGGACGGACGATGTCAATGCCCACCCTCTCAAACAATGTGCCAACGACTGGCAATGGCTGCAGTGGGGCAATGACACTGCCTCCAGTCTTGCCAGACAACTGACAAGTTGGGCAGGTCCTGCAGTGGGACGCCACTTCTACTCCCATCCGAGGCCAGTAGAAATGGGCAGAGAGCCTCTGCTTAGTCTTCTTAGTACCAAGATGACCAGCCAAGGGCACCTCATGGGCCAACTGCAGTAGGAAGGGCCTGTAAACCTGGGGTACCACCAACCTCTTGAAGGCACCAGGTTCAGGCTTAGTGGGCTCACTAACAATGAGCTCACCCTCCCAATAAATCCGGAAAGTCCTAGGCACTTCGCCTTTTGCCTGGGACAGGGCCTGTTTCCTCAGACCCTCGAGAGAGGGACACTCTCTCTGTCCTTTACAGAAGTCCGCCCAGGAGGGTCCCCCTTCAGCTAACAAGCATTGAAGATCGGGATGATCCTCCGGGTTGAGAACCTCTCCCACAGGAGAGTCTTCTGGCTCTTCTGCCACAGGAGTTGAGACGGGGTTTACTACTGGATCCAGCCCGTCCAGAGCATGGATCCCAATGGGTGCTGTAGGAACAGCAGGAAGAGAAGGAGGTCCCTCCACAGAGGTGGCCTTCTTGCTCTTCCTTCGTCGTGCCTTAGGCCGTGCCTTCGGCTCGGGTACCTGACTCACAACCAGACCCGGTGTCACCTGTGACCTAGTGACCGCAGCAGCAGTCATGGGAAGACCATCCGCGATCAATCCCGAATCGACTAGATCGTTACCTAACAGAATGTTAGCAGGGACATTGTCCTGAACCAGGACAGGAAGCTTTGCTGTCTTGTCTCCAATTAGGAGTGTGACTCGGGCTACAGGCGATAATTTGGGAGGCCCACCAGCTAACCTGGTGGTTCTCAGAGGAGCATCTACATAGTCCTCTGGCTTGAGCAGGGTCCTGTCCACCACTGTCATGCTTGCCCCAGTATCTCTCAAACCAGTAGAAGGCTGGCCGTTCAAGAGGACACTTCTAAAAAATCTACGGGTGTTCTGTGGGATAGTCGCCAGTACTTCCGCGTACTGGTCCCAGGCCCCAAGGGACACCAAGGAAATCTCTACGGGAGCACCAAAAGTGATTCCGGTGGAGGAGGGGAGGACAGTGGCCTCCACCTCAGACATGGGGTAAGGGTAGCTCAGGCTGACAGCCTGTACTCAGAGTGCCTTACCTTTACACTTGGAGTCACCCTTTTGTGATCCAGAGCCCCACAGTCCCAACAAGTGCCGGGAGTGCGGGGTACGGTACTGGAACCACCGGGAGCCTGCTTTGCAGCAGGTGGACCACTACTCTTATTCCCACCCACATATGACTTATCCCCACTAGATTTTTGGGTCTTAGGAGAGGAGGGTTTAGGTTTATTCGACTGTGAAGTGCTTTTGGGACTCCTCAGCTTTCTGAGAGGCCCCCTTTTCTTTGTCCTTTTCCTTCCCACTGGAGTCTTTAGGGGACACCCGGTGGGAGTCCCACTTGTCAGCCAACCTACCCAGCTTAAAGGGATCCAAAATGTTCTGGTCAGCAACATACTGACGCAGCCCCGGTGAACAGGCTTTAGAAAAAAGCTCAAAAAACAACAGGTGAGACAATTCAACAAAAGTTTTCACCTTGTAACCATCAATCCACCCCATCATATTCATGTGCGCAGCACTCACCCAGTTGACCCAAGACACATTCTCTCTTTTCTTAAAATCCCTGAACCTTTTAAGGTATTGGGTAGGCGTCTTGCCAAACTTGGCAATCAAAGCAGATTTCATACACTCATACTGACCCCTTTCTTCCACACTCAGCTTCAGAATACAGTCATATCCAGTTTGAGGCACTCTGCTTAGCAAACCCCTAGCCCAATCTCTTTTGTCAACATCATGAATTGCACAAGCCATTTCAAACGCTTCAATCCATTGGAGGATATCAGAACCCTCCGAAAACACACCAACCAAATCCTTCATAAATTTAGTTGCTGGGGACCTGACACTCTCACTGGGTTTCACTGAAGTCTCCATTCGAGCTTTCTCTAGCTGGATTCTCTGACATTCAGTGTCCTTGTCTTTGAGTTCAAGATCCCTATTCTTGAGTTCAAGATCCCTATTCTTGAGCTCCACTTGTTGAGCTAGCTCCTCCTTCTTAAGCTCAGCATCGATCTCCAACTTGTGATATTCAAAGGCCAATTTCATCCTTAATAACTCAAGCTCCAAGGTATTGCTGGGGTTTGGAACAGAGGCAGCAGGAATGGCGGCATTCCCAGAAACAGATTCAGTAGAAACCCCAGGGGCAGTGTCCTCATTGGTTGCATTCCCCCCTTCATCAAGAGTTTCACCATCGGTCTGGTAGTCCACCAGGGCAGCTATCAGCTCAGCCCTAGACTTATCCACAAAGTCTAACTCCCTGGCTTCACAAGCACTCTGGAGAGCCTCTAAGCTCATCCGAGTCAATTTACCATTCGCAATAGACTCCATTGCTTGTAATGCAGTTATTTTGTACACGCCCAAACTTTAATCGAATAAAGTGCGGATATTTTGTAAGTGGCACGGTTATACACTGATTCTTAAAACCATAAGCATCCCACCGCTGCCACCAGTGTAAAGACTGGTAGGGGGTGTCTGTACTTCCGCTCTCTATATGGTAGAGGAGAGGCGCAGAGGACCCCAGCCAAGATTCTCTTATATTGGTAACGTAGTCGAGCAATCAAGGCCTAGCTTCTCAGGAGGTGATGCAGGCTGGTTCTTAAGTACAGTGTAGTCCCCGAACCCCCACAAAGGAATGTCCACACACTGTATTACTGAAAACACAGTCTTTATATAATTAATATTCAAAGGTATGTACACGATCACAATAATGCACTTTGTACTCGGAAGTCAATAATGATAAATATATACAAGTCTAAAGTGGTACCACTAATGTTATCGAGTCTCATTAAAGTGCATCAACTGTACGGTTAAAATGTCACACAGATTAATAACGAGGAAACCAGCAATAGAGATGGGCAGGAACGTAAGATGGTTGGAACAATAGGCAGAACACTGAACCCTACCGCTAGGCGCAGTTCTGAGTGGAGATGCCCCCACCTGGGCAACCTGTAAATAAAGATATATAGCACAAGCCCAGTCCATATAATGTTCGATAGTCTTACTTCTTCCTATTAAGGTTTTACCCCCCCAATGTACCTGGTGGAGTAGAGTTCTCCGACGATGCGCCGACCGATCCTTCTTGAGTGCCTCCCTTTCAGGCAGGAGCCACGGATCGTCGAGAGGTGTCGGGGAACTTGGCGTTCGGGGTCGGGGAATCGACGGCCCTTCTTGAGTGCCCTCCCTTTAAGGCAGGAGTCACGGGTCATCGAACATCCGACGGTGAACAGGGTGAACTACGGCAGGAAAGTGGCTGCTTCGTTCCTAGCGGTGCTCGTCGATGACAGAGTGTTGGCGTCCTGCAAGGAAGAGGCGTGCGGGGCACCTCGGTGACGATAGTTCTGGACCGCAAAGAGATGATGAAGAACAGTGGGCCAGCAAGGGCGTCGAGTCGTCGGCATCTCTGTGGTCTTTAGGTGGCGGGAACCCACCGGTGGATGCTCCTCGGCACGTCGACGGTCGGGCCTTCTCCAGCGTTAGACAAGCGGATGACAATGCAGACAAGCGCATCCGATGATCAATTGAAGTTCTTAGGCAAACGGGAGCACGGCGGCTCTGGTCGGCGATGGCTGTTGTTGACAGTGGCGGACAACAGTCCGAGTGCTTCTCCTTTGAGTTCCGCAGCATTCCCCGTATCGGGTCGTCAGCCTGTCGAAGGTCTGTCTACCAGGGAGCGTTGGCAAAGATCAGCTGTGCACGATGGTCCCTCATAGCTCGGGAAGAGTGCGCCTTACCAGGTCCTCTCTGGGTCAGTCCTTGAAAACACAGCAGCCTTCAGATTGCGAGGGAGAGCCACAGCACTCCTTCTCGTCCAGCGGGGGTTTCAAGGTCAAGCGTCAGTTACTCCAGTTACTCGTCATAGTGAACTTCAGCTTCTGAACACGATTCCTAGCAGTGAGATGTCCCCAGATATACTGTTGATCTCCCATTCATTCCGGTGGGTCACACTCAAGCATCCAATCACGACTACGGGCATTCATGCAGGCAGGCAGCCAATCAAAGGGACAGAGTCAGGGCTTCCCAGGACTTTGGGAAAACAAGGTAATGGGTAATAGAAAGCAAGAGGCCACCGGGGCAATCTTGTTTTCCATCAGGAATCAACTGATTCCAATACCATGGCCAGGGTATCCCAAAATAGAGGACACTCCGCGCACCTGTCAAATTCAGCATGGAGCTGCCACCAGCCCATACCCTGCTCTGCGGGCCATCCACAGGTGCCCAAAAACATACACTAGGGGCACAGGGTTGTACCCCCACCCATGGGTGCCATAAGGGTATCCCACGGGTCCGTTCACCAAACCAAAAGAAAGAGAGCTGCACCGCCAGGAGTCCCACATGAACTCCTGCGCGGAAAAGACAACAGAACACACGATAAAAAGCAGTCAAGGACAAGGATACGGAGGCCCTGTCCCTCTGATGCATTTCCAGAATCACATACACACCAAGGCGGTCACACATTGGACGGGATTTTATCCAGGAACCAGACTGTCTCCCCACTGGATATACAAAGATGCTGCTGGTCTGACCATCATCTCACACAATTTTACATTCCTGTGCCCGTTTCAGTAAAGAGCTTGTTTACCCCGTAAACCCATTTTGCGTAGATTTACTCAGAGCGTATCCCAGCTGGCTTTCCATTCTATCGTCTCGTCGCAATTACCCGCCAAGGAAAAAAACTGCTCCTTGAAGTCATTTACTGCACAGTTACATGACACACTGAACAGAGCTTTTGATAAATATGCACCCATCAAGTTAACATTAAAAACGAAAGCTATTTCAAACCATTGGTTCTCTCCAGATACCTTGGCAGCTAGACAGCTTAAACGTGTGGGCAACAGAAGTTGGAGAAAAAAATCCCTCCAATATTTCTCTGGCAATCTACAAAGATTCGGCTAAAAATGACCAAGGTGCTATTTTTAGAGCCAAAAAGGGCAAACTCAGGAACGAATCATGAAGGCAAAATAGAGCCCCAGGGAGCTGTTTATTATTTTGAGCAAGCACAAAGGTACGGCACCTGAGTCGCATATAACTATTGATGATGTATGGTGTCAAAATATCCATGATGGCTTCGTTCAAAAAGTCAGTCAATATCAGGGGTGCACACCAGCTAACATCGTTATTTCACAGGCCACCGTTTCTGAGATTTCTAGCACCGAGCTGGACAGTGCAGTGGATGCATTTGTTTTTCAGCAGGTCACAGTCCAAGAGGTGTCAGCAACCACTGCCCAAATGGAACCTACGTCCTGTTAGGGCGATATCTTTCCAGCCTCATATTTTAAGGATTATTTTACTATCATTGCATCATCAGTGACCTTCTTCATAAAACCCCTCCTTCCGGGAAGGGTTTGTTCCTGGTCATGTCAAAGAGACCTGGATCTCCCCACTACTGAAGAAAGAGGGTCTAAATCCAAATGAGCCCACAAACTATTGACCTATAACTAATGTACCTTTGCAGTTAAAAGTGATAGATTAGATTGCTTGTACACAGTGCAATGATTTTGTGGAAGAGAAGGGAATTTTGGCTAAAGGCCAGTCAGGCTTTAGCAAGAAGCATGGTTCCGAATCTTCCCTGTTGGACGTTATATCTCGCTTGGCTGAAATTATAGACCAGGGTAGTCTGGCCATGCTATTGCTGCTAGACCTGTCCGCCGCCTTTGATTTATTGACTCATGATATGATGGCAGACAGGCTGGCCGAGGACGGTAACTGCTTTAAGTTAGCAGTTAACTGGTTTTGATCTTTCCTTGGACCAAGGAAGACTAGGGTTGTCAGAGGGACTCTCAGTCATAACAATCTTTACTCAGTTGCAGAGTACCACAGGGCTCCCGTGTCTCGCCTCTACTATATAATATCTATTCCAAACCCTAATTCGATCTCCTAGATGGTCAGGGTGTCAAGTTCTCCAATTATGCAAATGATACGCAGATCATTCTGGAGCTCTCTGGATCTTAGGAAGCAGACTTATTGAAAGTCGGCAAGGTTTTCAAGGCTGTAAGGATGGTAGAGAATGTTCTTGCTCTAAATGATAAGAAAACAGAGATTTTGATTCCTGGGAGTGCTGCAAAGCTGAAGAACATGGATATCAAGTATGAGGCCTTAGTGATAGGGGGCAGTAAAATAAAGGTCTCCAACCATGTGAAAACCATGGGGGTCATCTTTGATCGCAACCTAAACTTCAGTAAACACGTGTCTCACTTGAGCTCCTGCTGCTCTTATATGACAAAGCTACTTTGGGAGATATGCCCACATCTTTTTGAAGATAACAGGGCTTTGACAGCAACAGCTACAATAAATTCAAGGTTGGATTACTGTAATGGGCTACTGGTTGGCTCTTCACAGGAAAATGTGAAGAGACTGCAGACCATTCCAAATGGTGCAGTCAGAGCCGCATGCGGTCTGATGCATAGAGATCATGTCACTGCTGCGCGCAGGAAGCTACACTGGCTCCCTGTTTAACAGAAGATTTGCTTTAAAGCATCCTGTCTTGTCCACAAATGTTTAGCAGGAGATGCCCCAAGGTACCTCAGCTCATGAATCATGAGACTGCTGCATCTTATGGTCATATAATAAGGATCTGTTGATGCAGCCTAGATTCTCCTTATTGAGTTCTGGAGGCCGAAGCTTTAACGCTTGGGTACCGAGGGTCTGGAATCATCTTCCACAATCTCAAGAACAGCTACCGTCAATTTCCCTATTCAAGAAAGCCCTGAAGACACATCTGTTTGATGGAAGTGGAGTTTAGGATTCTTTCTCTCTTTGACCAACTCTTCTCCACTGTTCAACACCTCTCTGTTGTGTTTCTTTTTAGTCTCCAGTCATTTGAGCGCCCTGAGGCTTGCGGGCGTGTTGGCGCTATATACATTTTCTTTTTAGAATAGAATAGATTCTATTGCCCAGAGATTCAGAGCCTGACCTGCACTTAAGAATGCAGAATCCAGGTTTCTGGGTTCTAGGAAGTGAAGTGAAGGTCTACGGGTGGTCTCTCTGCATGCTTGGTGTGGACCCAGTTTGTGGTCTTTGGCTTATAATTGGGTTATTGGGGTGGAAGGAGACTTTATTTAGCAAGAGTTTGATGCAGGAAAACTTTAGGTCTGAAGGGAAGAAGCTGGGGATGGAGATTACAGCAGATGGACTATGGGCAGATGCACAGATGGACTATGGCAGATGGACTATGGGAAGATGGGCAGATGGACTATGACAGATGGACTATGGCAGATGGACTATGGCAGATGCACTATGGGAAGATGGACAGATGGACTATGGGCAGATGAGCATATGGACTATGGCAGATGGGCAGATGGATTATGGGCAGATGGACTATGGCAGATGGACTATGGCAGACTGACTATGGCAGATGGACTATGGGAAGATGGGCAGATGGACTATGGCAGATGGACTATGGGAAGATGGGCAGATGGACTATGACAGATGGAACATGGCAGATGGACTATGGGAAGATGAGCAGATGGACTATGGCAGATGGACTATGGGCAGATGGACTATGGCAGATGGGCGATGGGCAGATAGACTATGGGCAGGTGGACTTTGGGAAGATGGGCAGATGGACTATGGACAGATGGAATATGGCAGATGGACTATGAGCAGATGAGCAGATGGACTATGGCAGATGGGCAGATGGACTATGGGCAGATGGGCATATGGACTATGGGCAGATGGACTCTGGCAGATGGACTATGGGCAGATGGACTATGGACAGATGGACTATGGCTGATTGACTATGGCTGATGGACTATGGGCAGATGAGCAGATGGACTATGGGCAGATGGACTATGGGCAGATGGACTATGGCAGATGGACTATGGGCAGATGGGCAGATGGACTATGGGCAGATGGACTATGGCAGATGGACTATGGGTAGATGGACTATGGGTAGATGGACTATGGGAAGATGGGCAGATGGACTATGGCAGATGGTGTATGGCAGATGGGCGGATGGACTATGGGCAGATGGGCAGATGGACTACGGCAGATGGGCGGGTGGACTATGGCAGATGGGCAGATGGGCCGATGGACTATGGCAGATGGGCGGATGGACTATGGCAGATGGGCAGCTGGACTATGGTAGATGAACTATGGGCAGATGGGTAGATGGACTATGGGCAGATGGACTATGTCAGATGGACTATGGGCAGATGGAATATGGCAGATGGGCCGATGGACTATTGGCAGATGCACTATGGCAGATGGAGTATGGCAGATGGACTATGACCAGATGGACTATGGCAGATGGGCAGATGGACTATGGGCAGATGAGCAGATGGACTATGGGAAGATGGGCAGTTGGACTATCGCAGATGGACTTTGACAAATGGATAATGGCAGATGGACTATGGGCAGATGAGCAGATGGACTATGGATAGGAGGATGGGCAGATGGACTATGGACTGATGGACTATGGCAGATGGACTATGGCTGATAGACTATGGGCAGATGAGCAGATGGACTATGGGCAGATGGGCAGATGGACTATGGGCAGATGGACTATGGCAGATGGACTATGGGCAGATGGGCAGATGGACTATGGGCAGATGGACTATGGCAGATGGACTATGGGTAGATGGACTATGGGCAGATGGGCAGATGGATTATGGGCTGATGGCAGATGGACTATGGGCACATGGGCAGATGGACTTGGCAGAGTTTAAGATTTCTTTAGTACCCGGCGAGAGTCAAGCAGAATGCAACACGCATTGTGATTGGCTCTCGCCGGGTCCTTACCCGGCCGAGAATCCTTCAATTCTCGGCCGGGATTCCAGCTGCCTTGTCCTCGGCGGGGGGCATGGCAGCCCCTCAGCCAATGAGGAGGCTCGAAGCAGGACCATCCCCGCTCCAAGCCTCCCCACGGCTCAGAGGCTGCCTCCGCCCCCTGCTGGGGACTCAAGTAAGTTGTTTTTTTTTTTTCAGGGCAGGGACGAAGGTACGTTTCCCCCCATCTCCCAACCCCACTTACCTTCTGATTCTTTTTTTTTCAGGAGCGGACGCGCTGGGACCACCTGTTTTAGGCCCCGGGGCATTACCTCCGCCCCGGGGCCCATAGTTATAGGCCCCCCGCCGCTAGGGTCATATTGCTTAATTATAGAAAGCCGGTGGGCAAGTTTCAGTTGCAGTTTTATTGATCTTGGAATTGGGTGGGAGATAACACCTGGACATGATGGCAGAATCCAGGATGATGGAGGTGAGGAGGGGTGAAGGGTGTAGCTATTGTGTCTTCGAAGTAATGAGATTATTTAGGGTGGAGGATCTGCTTTGGAAATGTTCTGAAAGGTGGCTGCCAGGGGATTGTGAGAAGGGCCCGGTCTTCAAGCAGACAAAACATCCACAGAAATCTGAGAAGATTGAACAAATGTCCTTGCTGGGACACTGGGCTGTCGTGTTCATATTTGTATTGCACTGATTGTTCAAAGGCACAAGAAGTCGTACACGTGGCCAATGGTCTTTGGGCTTGAAACCTTGAGTCTTAAATTGCAATCCTGCCTTGAACCCTTGACCAACCCCATGTGTTTCTGGGTAAACCAACTTTATCACTTGAGCCAGACTACAGAAACATTGAACAGGTGCAAGTGCAAAGTTGCACAGTATTGGCACCAGGATAATTTTTGCCCCAGTGCCAAAAACATTGGGGCCATATTATAAAATTATTGCACCATAACAAGTGCAATTTTCCATGGAATTATCACTAGAGAAAAGTTTGCCCATGGGCAGAAAAAGTGTGCCCTAGTGCCACCACAGAATGCGGTTAGCACTAGTGCAAACGTGGCACTGGTGCAAAAATGCTGTAGATCGGTCTACACTGAACCCTATAATACCCCAATACAAGTTCCTCCTAAAGTGCTTCACTGATCCTTGAAGTTTAGTCAGCACTGAAGTATACATTAAAACATATTTCCCTTTTCTCATACAGTGAACAGATTCCCAAAGTAGAACGTTGGGGCAGGTCAACGACGTAAAGGTAGGAATACAGACACTCCTCTGGATGTAGACGGTGTCCATTTCTATGTGACCTAAGCATAGTAGACCATAGGAGCCTTTTCTAGCATGGCTATTCCCAACAGACCCTATGACCAGACATCTGGTTTACGGCAGGGTAGCGAAAAGACTGCGCGTTCGAGGTTAACCAGGGATGTCTGTGATGCCGGCTTCAATTGGTGCCATAAATTCACCAACCTATTGTACAATCATCAATATGTTCCAATGGTGGGTGAAAGAGCCTGTCAGTCCATCTCTTCGGGACACTTTCCTGTTGGCCGCGGTCCCTAGTAGAGCCATTTACTGGAAGAAGAGAGATTGTGCTCATCCCTGCGAGAGGTGGCGCCAGCACAGCCACTTTAGAACAGTGAGCGCTCCCCCAGATGCAGCAAAACAGTTAAGGGAGGACAACTGGGCTGGTTCTGAAATATCAAATGGTAGCATGGTTTCCCTTTGGCAGTTTACAGTACCCCAGTCAAATGAAATTGAATGATCATAGATCAACCTCCAGAAAATGTGTGTGGATAATCCACACATATTTTCCTATTCTCAGCGCACGACAGGAGGAGTACAAGATGCATCTTCAAAAGGGGGAGGGCCAAACCTTCCCCCTGCCATGGCCAGCCTAATTAACTAAGAAAGGCTCCATCAATCCACTCTGTCCTTTTTTTGAGCCATTTAGCTGGTGGCAGTGTCGCAGAGTAATCAGAGAGTAATTCAGACAGGCCCACATGGGGCCTGGCTGTAGAGGATTACAAAAGAGACAGGAAACCTCAGCACCCTTTTTTATATGCACTGTGTCAACCTGAAGCCAACTCTAGCCCTCGGTATCGACTGACAGTGAAATGTCATGTCTGGGACCTCCTTTTTACAGTAGTTATCCACGCAGGTGGACCCCATTCAGAAGGTAAGAGTATGTGGTTTGATTGAGCCAGAAAGTCTGGTCTTGCTGCAGTTTCAAGGAAGACCTACAGCTTTAATATGAAACCACAGAGAACTGCATTAACCAGAGGAACCCTTTGATATACAACAGACAGAAAGATGGGTGGGACTCAGTATTACATGTGTTCACCCCTTTACATCTTCTGTTGCAAAGCACTCTGGTTATGATCTCACGCATACAGGAAATTGTTGGTTTTGTTCATTAAGGTAGGCTTAGCCTACACCAATCCATGTGAACAATTTGGCCAAGACCCCCTTTTTGCAGCTCATCTGAAGGGTTCCCCAGAAGCAGAAAGAAGAACTCATCAAAGGGCACTGGCTGAAGGTACAGTCTGCCTTTCTGTGACGAATCAACTTCCGGCGCACCATTGGCCAGGGATGAATATCAGTTTCTAAACCATCAATCAGCACCACACCTCTAACACACCAGACGTGATCTGAACAGATTGGAAACACAAGCAAATTATAAATCTCCTTGTCCAATTTTGGTAACATGGATGGAATGACAGGCTTATCTCTGCAAGGTTGTGGATTGTTGGTGTTGCAACACAGCGAAAATACAATTCTTACTCAATGATAAGGAAAAGGGATGCACTCTGAATACTGAGAGGAGGGTAGTCAGTAAAGTAATTAATTGCTATAATTCAAGGACACTTGGTTTCAACACAAAGGGAGCAATGGGTCATAAAATGTCACCAGGGGCCTTCGGAGAAGGATCAGGGGGAGAGATCCACAATGTACCTTGTGCAACAGACATTACTGACATCATACTGGCAGATAACTTGGACTTCCTGGCCATCTCTGAATCATGGCTACATGATGCGGCAGGACCAATTATATTGCTAGCTGTCCCTAACGGCTACACAATACGTACACAGGATAGAGACAAAATAAGAGGTGGAGGAATTGCCATTATATCTAAAAAAAAGCCTTGCCTTGAGACCTGTTCCCCCACAAACCATACAATCTTGTGAAGTCCTCACTGTTAAACTCCCCCTAATCAACTCTCAGTCCCTTACCGTCCACCTAATCTATAGACCTCCTGGCCCATTGGGAACATTTGAAGAAGATTTCTACAATTTATTATTCAACAACTTAAAAACAACCACTCAACTACTATTACTTGTAGACCTTAATTTAGGATTTAACGACCCGTTAGATAAACACGCCTCAAACATAGGCAACATTGTGTCTGAACTTGGACTGTCCCAAAAAATCAACAAACCTACCCATAATAAAGGGCGTAATCTGGACTGGGTTGCCGACTATAACTGTATGGCTGACATCACTTCCATCGCCCCACTACCATGGACAGACCCTTTCCTCGTATCCTTCACTTTGTCCACCATTAGACCAGTCCCACTGGTCATGTCTATTGCCCCACCTTGCTTAACAAGGAAGAAAAAAAAATATTACAGTCGACAATGTAATCCCAGCCATCCTGCCAACCCTTAATGCACTGGAAGACCATCTGGACCCAAGTACTTTGGTCAACGAGTATAATAAAATTATGCTCGCTACACTGGATGAAATTGCCCCACTCAAACTCAGACCTAGTAAGCCTAAACTCCACCTAAACACGTTTTTCACCCCCAAATTCAGGGACCTTCGATTAGTAAAGAAGAATAGTGAAAGTACCTGGAGACTACTCCCGTCAGAAAATAACAAGGCCAAACTAACCAAAATATCAGCCCAATACAAAAAGAAATATGCTTGGCTAAACACAATTCCTACAACAAATATACATCTAAGGCCAATTCCAGCATGAAGGAATTGTTCACTGTACTAAAGGAATTAGAGTCACCTATTTCCTCTCCTGACACTTGCATCAAAAATAAAACATGGTGCTCAGAAATCCAACAGGCACTTTCCAATAGAATATATACTACCCTACAGAATAAAATAGCCAAAAAGAAAGCCTCCCTCAATTTATCATCAGAGCTGAATAACCCAGCCTCCTACTCCATTGAGACACCTTCTAACCAATTGGCTAGATTCCACTTTAACAAAACTAGTACTCTTGAGGTAGAAACAGTTATTATGTCACTAAAGCCCTCCAAGTGCCAGGGTGACCTCTGCCCAGCACAGATAATAAAAGATGCTGCTAGAGATCTCGCTCCTTTTATTTCCAAACTCGTCAATGACTCATTTTCCTCTGAAACCATTCCCTCCAACTTAAAACAATCATGGGTACTCCAATTGCTAAAGAAGCAAACATTAGACCCTTTAATTCCCACCAACTACCGTCCCATCATGACGGTACCCTTCTTGCTTAAAATATTGGATAAGATTGCTTCCATTCAGATCCAAAAATACCTGGAACTTCACAATCTCCTGGGAGCAAGACAATCAGGCTTCCGCCCCTTGCATGGTACGGAAACCGCCCTCATCGATTTGAAATCCTAGATCGACAAGCTTGGAGACAAAGGCAAATAGGCTCTACTCCTATTATTAGATCTCTCAGCCGCATTCGGCCTGGTGGACCACAAAGTTCTATGCAGACACTTGGACTCGGCGGCCCATTTCTCTGCAGTGGCCATCAAATGGATTGAATCATTCCTGAGCGATAGAACTATGAGGGTCTTCTCCCTGTCAGCAGCAGCGGACCCTTTTCCAATCAGGTGCGGCGTCCCCCGGGCTCCTGTGTCTCACCTACACCATACAACATTTTATCAAGCCCCTATTTGATGATTTGGACCTTCTGGTTATCACCTACACTAACTATGCCGATGATACTCAGATTCTCCTCCCACTTTCAGGGGATTATCATGAGGATTTAGCGTTGTGTAAATAGAGTGTATCTCATCATTCAGGCATGGGTGGCTACACAGTCTTTGCCTGAATGATGACAAGACTGAGCTCCTTTTCCTGGGCACCCACTCTAACCTAAAGAAACTAGGCCATGAGTACTCTTCCTTCACTACTGATGGATACCTTATCAAGGTGACCATGGAGGTAAAGACCCTTGGCTTCTACCTTGACTCTACCCTCTCCTTCGACAAACAGGTGAAATCAATGGCCTCAGCCACCGCTTACACTAGCAAGCTCATTAGGACAGGCAATCCCTTTCTATAGAATGATAATTGTATGATACTAGCCAGAGCCCTGATTCTCTCTAGGCTAGATTACTATAACGCCCTTTACTTCGGTGCCAATAAATCAATCACTCAGAGAATTCAAATATTTCAGTAACCAGGTGCCAAAACAACTGGCTTTCGACTCAAAATAAAATTATCTTAAAAACTGCCTCCCTCACCCATAAAGCACTCAACAATGCTGCCCCTAGTTATCTGACGGATAGATTCCATAGGAGAACCTTTAGCAGACCCTTGATACTCAGCAACAGGAACTGCCACACCATCCCTAGATTTAGACTCACCAAAGTAGGTGGCAACAGCTTCCCAGTGAAATCTGCCAAACTTTGGAATTATCTGCCACACCCACTTAGGGAAGACCAATCATACTTGAATTTTAGAGGAAATTACATAAACTTGCTCAAATCTACCGACCGGTAGGCATGGCCACCCACTCCAGGTAGATTGTATGTATAGTCAGTCAAATATCTGCTGTATATAGATGTCACTCTGTTTGTATTGTGATCTTTTGCTGTATCCCTGTTTATAGTGTACATTACTGCTAAACCTGTAATTGTTTTGTATCCTTGCCTATATGTTGTAACAAATATTTTAAGCCTTGCATCTGTCGCAATCTGCTATGCCCTGAGACCCTTGGGTCTTGCGCATTAAAAGTGAATAAACAAACAAACAAAAAAGCCTGTAGAAGTCCTTCATGCTCGACAGGGTCAAGTCGGTTTCAGGGCGCTTAGCAGCTCTGCAACAGAGTTTAAGATGGGAGACATCTGCAGGTATCAGGCGGCAGGCAGATCAGCGAGCAAGGGTCGAGAGACGGCTGCAGATTGGCCTACTACACGGCGGCTCAGAGGTCAGGAATCGTTGTCTCAGTGCTGGTTGGCTTGTCTGAAGCACTGGTCGAGGTGTCTCGGACGACGTCAACAGTGCAGTCGGTTGCAGCTTGAGGGGTTCGACTGGCTCGAAAAGCACCTTTAAGGCAGACGCTGGTTGTTGCTCGTCGGTGCACTCCTCCTAGCTTCATCACTGGGCTTCAACTGTCCTTTATGGCGGACGGCCTAAAGCTGAGGAGAGTGTTGTAGGCAATGGCCTTGTTCTTGGTTTGGTTCAGAGGGTCTCCGGCACTTCCCACCTAAGCAGCTTGCTTGACAACACCAGCAGGGCATGCTGTGTGCTGGCTGGGTGCCGGTTCTGGAGCTGCTTGGGGGGTCCTCTAGATTCAGTATCTCCCTCTTTTCCCTTGGAGATGTTTAGGGGAGGGATCTTGCTTCCCTCTTTGGTAATCCTGGCCTTCCTTCACTGGTGGAAGATGTAAGGTAGACTGTACCTACATACTTATAAACAAAGGGGTACCTGGTCTGAATCCCTGCTCCTCCAGGCTAGATGCTTGGAGAACAAACAAAAATGGACCCATAGGATAGGCAATGGCACAGTTTAAACATTTATCTTTTTAAATATATCAATAAATGGAACACTTTAAATTCAAATTAATTTTAATGTCATACACAAATATATAATATAGATTCATAAAACAGATATCAAAACTATTCGTTAAAAATTCAACTCACATACATTCAATCCTACCATCCATTCAATTTCACTTTTTAAAAAACCTGTACAAATCACACCTATCTCTCTGACCACTTGGTCAACAATATATATTCTTTGCACTGTGAAATGCCCTCCACCTGACTCTCAGATGGTTCTATCTGTGTGTAATCAATTGCACATATAAAGTTGTCTACATGTGTTTCAGTTGTCTCAAACTGTACCTTCAGCCAGGGTCCAAATTAGTTCTTGCTACTCCTTGCCAATTCTTCAGATGATCTGCCAAAAAGAGGGGCTCAGCCTTCTTGTAAAGCCAAATGGGCCAAAGATTGCCGTAGGATAAGCCTACCTTGATGAACCAATCCTGGGTCGCCACCAACAATATCCTGTATGAGTGAGGTCATAACCAGCGTACTTTGCAACAGAACAGGTAAAGGGGTAAAAGCATGTCATACTAAACCCCATCTTCCTGTCTGTTGTGGATCATAGGGTCTCTCCAGTTAATGGAGCTCTCTGTGGTTCATGATTAAGGCGCAGGTCTCCCTTGAAGTTGCAGAGAGAACAGACTTTCTGTCTCCATCAATCCATATACTCGTACCTTCCGAATGGGTCTCCCTGAGGGGGTTGCCTACTGTATACACATAGTCCCAGACATGACAGGTCACTGTCCTTGATACTGAGAGGCGGAGCTGGCTTCAGGTTGGCACAGTCCATATCAAAGGTTTTTGGGGTTTACCTGTCTTTTGTTAGTCCTGCGACCAGGCCTCCCGTGGGCCTGCTTTGTCTTAACTCTGATTAGAATGCAAAGCTGCCACCAGCAGCTAACAAAGGACAGGGCAGATCCATGGAGCCTTTATTAGTTAATTAGGCTGGCCATGACAGGAAGAAGCTTTTTCCTCACCCCTACTGAGACGCTTTGAATCATATTCAAACTAAATATGACAGAGGGGATGGCGCCTCTAGGCTGTGTCCACCCAGAGTACACAGGTCTATGTATATGTCATGCGGCGAGCATTGGGAAATGTGTGCAGATTAGCCCGACACATTTTCCAGAGGTTGATCTACCATCATTCAATTTCATATAAAATATTTAAATAGCCCAGGTGAGCGCACACCCACTTTGCGAATGTTTCAATTCCTTACACTTACATCTTACGCCAGTGAAGGAAGGCCAGGACCTCCAGGAGGGAAGCAAGATGCCCCCCCAAACATCTCTCAGGGAACAGAGGGAGATACCGAATCCAGAGAACCCTCCAGCAGCTCCAGAACTGGTACCCAGTCAGCACACAGCGTGCCCTGCTAGGCTCTGCAGCAAGTTTCATATGAGAAGGTCTTTTAACCGTAAATAAAGGACAAGACAGCTGCCTGCAACACACTCCTCAGCTGTGGCCCGTTCTCCTTAAAGGACCACACAAGCCTCATGAAGAAGCTAAGAGAAGTGCATCGGCAAAAATCTACAAACGTCCACCTTTAAGGACATTTTTGAGCCAGTGCAGCCCCTCGAGCTGAAACCGACTGCACTGATGTTGTTATGCCGAAGTCACTAAAGCCGTCCGAGACATCTCTACCAGTGCTTCAGATCCACCAACCAGAACTGAGATGATTCCTGACACCGAGACATCGTGTAGGCCATCCCACAGCCGCCTGTCCAGCTTTGCTAGCAGTACTGCCTGCTGCCTGATACCCGCAGCTGTCTCCCATCTTGAACTCTGTCACAGAAGCTGCACAGTGCCCTGAAACTGACTTGACCCTGTCGAGCACCAAAGCACCAAGAACACCTACGTTCACAAAGTACATTGTGGTTCTGTCCCCATGGGCGTTCCCCCAAAGGCCCCTGGAGACATTTCACGACCCATTGCTCGTTTAAGCAAAGTAACTGTAAACTGTTGAAGTTATTAATCATACCGACTACCCTCCTGTCAGTATCCAGAGTGCATCTATTTTCTTTCTTTGAAACTGTCTGTCCTCTGCATCCCTTTACAGGGTGGGTTGTATTTTGTAGAGTGCTAGAACTGTCTGTTGTGATTGTTATGAAGTAGATATTTGTACACAACTTTGACTGTACAGCCCCTTTTATCATTGGGTAATAATTGTATTTTCGCTGTGTTGCAAATAACCACTGATCCACAACCTTTTGTCGAAAAACCTGCTGCTCCATCTACGTTATCAAAATTGGAGAAGGAGGTTCATAATTTGCTTGTGTTTCCAATCTTTTCGGATCCCTTCTGGTGTGCTAGAGGTATGGGGCTGATTGATGGTTTAGACACCAATATTCATCCCTTGACCACTGGTGCCCCAGAACCTGATTCGTCACAGGGTGGTCTTGAGGCTCCCCCGCATTCAGGATTCCAAGGGTGGCATGAAGGGAATTCGCTGGCTCCACTATATTTCCTGCGGAAGCAGGAAGCTGTTTCTGTTTCTTGGCTCCTGTTGCATGCTGTGTGGTATCCAGAGCGCCATCATGGCCGGGGGAGTCCAGACCAGGGCTGCAGGTAAGAAATAATTATGTATGCTTAGACATATGTATGTATGCCTGTATGCATACAAAGGAGGGTTTGTGCATATTGTTTAGGTGAACGTGCAAATGAGAGAGAGTATTTGTGCTGTATGGCTGTGTGTGGAAAAGAGATTTTAGGACCTAATTCACAGAAGCGTTTTATAATGGCAAAACTCTATTGGAAAATCTCTGTGAACAAGGGCCTGAGAGTTTATGAATGAATTAATGCATGTGTGCCTAACCACGAAACAGGCCTATGATTGGCAAGGGAAAGAAGTCCAGGTCATGTTTTCTTACTATCGTATGGCATGGCATGGCATATAATGGATAAAGATGGGGGTGGTGGGGTTGGAGCTTTCAGACTACACAGAATTGTCATTTTCTCAACTGTTGAAGGCTGCACCAAATCAACCTAACAGATGCAGCGTTTTTGGTATGTGGCCTTCCATGTACAGAGTTTGGGCATAGAACCAAAATATTTACCTTGGCAAGGCATTATGATTTTATTTTATTTAGCATTTGTATCTCGCACATCCCCATGGGAATCAAGTGGCAAGCAGCATCTGGCCGCAGATCTTATCTGAATTTGGTGAACCGTCATCACTAGCATGACATTATTAGGACAGGTATGTCTTTAGCTGCTTTCTGAAAGCTGTCAGAGATTCTAGCTTCCTTAGCTGATGTGGGAGACCATGCCACGCACGGGCACCGGCTAACGAAAACCTTCTGTCTCCCCAGTGGACACACCTGGATGTGGGAATCACTAACTGATTCAGATCCATGGATCTCAAGGATCTACTAGGGATGTACATTTGAATCTTGTCCACCCGGTAGGACGGTGCAAGATTGTGAATGCACTTAAAGAGCAAGCAGAGCGGCTAAAACTGAATTATTTGGTGAACCGGAAGCCAGTGTTTTCTGGCATCAAGAGTAAAGCAAACATGATGAGTGTGTTTACACCACCATACTGGCCTGCATTGCTGCAGCGAGTCTGGACACATTTTCTTTCTGTCGCATGATATTATTTACTGGCACCAAGTGTAAAACAAGTATGATCAGTGTTCTTACTTGACCATACTGGACTACATTGGTGCAGTCAGTCTGGACATGTTTTCTTACTGTGGTATGGCATTTGTCACTGCAAAGCCAACAGGAGCTTGTTCTTAAATGGTAATATTGGCATATTTTGGTGGAGCCTACATAAACATGTGTGGGCACATCCATCAAGAAAATGTTTTAATACTACCATATATTGTGGGCACAGACATCATAAAAATGCTGCTGTGCACTGTCCGCGACTCTTATTTATTGGATTCATTCATTTGTTGCCTTACTAAACTGATTGCAAACTGTGTGTCAATTTTCACAAAATGTCTGTTGTATAATGCACCATTTAAGCCCATTATTTATTTATTTTTCTGAGGGGACCCTTTCACCTGGGCCCCCCCCGCCCCACCCAAATGCTGCATGATTGATTCAAGCTCCCTCGATACGCTCGGTCGCTCCCGCACATTTGTGAGAAACATTTACACCAATTCAACAAAACATTTATTTCACCGGCCGCCATTGTAGGAATGTATAGCCAGACAACGCCGGCCAAACCTGTGCACGTGTGTTTGATAACCTTGCAACTCTTACTGACTCCTCCGCCAAATCCCTAGACAAGGCGCTGGCCACTCTTGAGTTCAAACAAGCCCTTACGAGTCCACTCACATTAAAGGGTGCAACCTCGACTGGTTGGCACGCCACAACTGCCACTTCACCATCAACTCCAACTCTCCCCTTCCCTGAACAGACTAGCACATCATACTCTTCGATCTGTTCACTTCTAAGGCTCCTCTCCAGCCAGAGTCTCCCCTTCCACTGGCACTCCTAGAAGCTCCCTCCTGCTTACCAAGGAAAGACTGCTAACCCTCCCATCAGTGCCTGCCCTCAAGCCCGCATTTTCCAAGGACCCTGAAGCGGTAGAACTTTCATTCAAGGACGTCATCACCCAAGCAGTAGATTCCATCGCCCCTCGCACTTCAAGGAAAGCCAAACGTACTATGCGCACCAACGCCCGGTACACCCCTGAACTCCTGGCTCTATGCAGCAGAAAAAGGGAAGCTCTCACTATGTGGAAAGTCAAACCTAGCTACGCCACAAAACTAGAATTCAATAGACTAGCAAAAGAATACAAATTGGCCGTTATTGAAGCCAAAGCCATCTCTTTCAACGCGAGAATTGCAAATGCCAAGTTTGACTCAAAGAGATCTTCGTGATATTCAGTTAGAATCCCCATTCACCCGCCACAATCCTTCACCGAAGATGAAGTCTGGTGCAACAGCATCCATCGGCCATGCTAGGAAAACTCGACACCCTTCAGAATAAAATCCAAGCTCACCAAAAATCTCTGAACCACCAAACCTCTGAACCACTAAACCACACAAACCTCAATGGAAATGAATCTCCCCTTTTCTAATTTCAGGACGTCACTGAAAAAGAAGTCATTGATCTTCTCAAATCCATGAAACCATCCAACTGCAAAGGAGACATCTGCCCCGCCCATCTCATCAAAGAATGTGCACCTACTCCTGTCCCCTTTCTAACCACGTTCATCAAAGATTCTTTCGCCATGGGGCATGTTCTAACCAGTCTAAAGGAAGCTTGGGTACGCCCACTCCTAAAGAAACTCTTGTCTGACCCAACTAACCCAGGGAATTACAGACCCATCACCACAGTGCCATTTCTACTAAACATCTCGGACGAAGCCGCCTGTCTCCAAGTACAAAAGTTCCTAGAAGCCAAAAACCTTCTTGGTCTCTGCCAGTCTGGCTTCCACTAGGTCTATGGGACCGAAACAGCTTTGTTAGACCTCAAGACCAAATGGATGACATTAGAGATGCGGACAAACCAGCCCTCCTCCTCCTCCTAGATTTGTCAGCAGCGTTCAATCTTGTTGACCAAGACACCCACTGTCATCACTTAACCTCTGCTGCCACCTTTCCCCCGAAGGCCACCACGTGGATAACCTCTTTCCTCAAAGATAGAGCCATGAAGGTCTTCTCCGACCAAGCCTGCGCACATCCCAACTTCATCACGTGCAGTGTCCTGCAGGGTTCTTGAATTTCCCCCACCTTGTACAACATATTCACCATGCCATTATCCCTCATCCTGGATGCCCTAGGCATCATATACACAAATTAAGCTGATGACACACAGGTCCTCATCGCACTCACAGGATACTACGAATCTGACATTAAAACCCTCAACTCAATCGACGCCACTATCCAAACATGGATGGCAGAAAATTGGCTATGTCTAAATGGGGACAAAACTGAACTTCTCCTAATTGGCTCCACTGAAACCCTAAGGAAACTCAATGACCAATACAACGCCTTCACCATCGACAATGTCCGAATCTCTGTCTCCTAAACCATCAAAACGCTTGGAGTCCCTGGACACCAACCTATCCATGTCAAGACAGGTCAATGCCTTAGCATCTGCATCTGCAGCTGCCTAACATTTCAAATTACTTACCACAGCCAGACCCTTCCTCTCAGAGCAAAACTGCTTAATCACAGCCAGAGCCATATTGGATCCCACCTTGATTATTGTAATGCCCTCCTTGCCAGCACCTCTGCTAAAAACATTGACAAACTCCAGGTTGTCCAAAACGACGTGCTCAGGGCAGCCATTGGCATCCCCAGAAGAGACCACATAAAAGCCGCTAGGAAACAAGCCCACTGGCTCCCTATCAATGAAAGTGTAATCTTTAAAACCTTGGCCCTCACACACAGATGCCTACACAACACAGCACCCTGGCATCTCACTCTAAGAATCTCAAAATCACACAATGCCAAACCCACCAGAACACCATACACCAATCGAATCACAGTACCCAAATTCCTTAGAACACACGCCGGAGGTTCTAGTTTCCCATTCATTGCTGCCTCTCACTGGAACTCGTTACCACCTCCCCTCAGAGGAATAACATCCCACCTCGCCTTCCGCAATGCAATCAAAACCATGCTCTTCGTATGAACGTACGATCAGCTCCTATTACCGGGTGCTCACTGTACGCTAACTGTATCCGTAAATAACCATGTAACTAAATGAATGATGAAATATACTGTTTGCCCTCAGCTGCTACACCTTGTGTAACCAGTCACATTCTTTGTACCATGTAACTAAGACATTTCCTTTGACCGGAGCCTCGATGCCTCCGGGCTGCTAGTGCACTTTATAAATTCAAAAAATAAAAATAAAATAAATGGCAAGATCTTCTCATCACTGGTCGCAGGAGTCCAGGCCCTGAGGTCAGCCAACTCTTTTATTTCATCACTGGACTGAGGGGTCCGGCAGCTGATGCCAACTGCCCCCCACCCCCAGCCTGTGTAACCCAGCTTGACAGCGTGCGGCAGCCGAGTCATTTGCGGTAGCGCTCAAACCCATAGCCCGTGAGAGCAGCTAAAGCCTCGGGCGCCCTCTTCGTCAAATTTCCAGTGAATCATCGGGGACAAGCTACAAATGAGAAAGGACTGCGGGAAAGGAAATGTCATGTTATACTGATTTCCCCATCAGCACAAGGAGCGAGAAACCAGTTAGAGAAATACAAAAATAGAAAAATAGGTCCAAGAAAACTGATGGAAAAAAGCAATGCTAGTAATTGAAGGGAGATGTGAGACTAAGTTGATACAAATAAAATTGTTGCCTGGGTGTAATGGTGTGCTATATTTTTCATTGTGTTTGGAATGCGATACAACTAACATGAAAACATGGGGTGTTAACGAGGCTTTCTCTCTTTTTAGGTTAGAAACAAGGTCATACTCAAAAAAGGGCTGCCAACATCCTAAGCAAAAATCCTAGGTGTCACTCTCAACTTATTTATTTTTTTTATTATTTTTATTTACTTGATTTAATCAAATTAATGATTTTTACAAGGAAGAAAGTCATAAAATAATACCACCAGACAGTCAATCAGAAAAATCAGAAAACTCTTAGAACAGGAGCCAGTTCCGTGCTAAACTTATGTTCAGGTTGGTAAGGGATGGAGGGACCCGAGGATTTGTTTCAGAGACTGTGCTCTGGCGATGGTCCAAGCGGTTCTTTTGCCTCTGATTAATCTGCTCGATCACAGCTCTTCCTCTTGGGTGTAGGATGCCGACAAGTGTGGCAGCAGGTACTTTCCGCTGATTGGCTGGGTTCCCGGACAGTTCAGGAGCAGGTGCCGAATTGTTTCTATCTCCACCTCATTGTTACAGAAGCGACATTTGTTGGAGCTGGATTGGCCTCTTATGGCCAAAATCTCATGGGTGTCAAGGAGGTTAAGACGTGCCCTCAAAAAGAGATTTCTTACTGGTTTGCTTGGGAATTTTGCCAGGTAATTCAGAATGGAGTTCAGTTTACTCGGCTGTAGGGGGAGATGGCTGGTTGATTTGAACTCAGCTGCACGATCAAGGGTCTTTATCCAGTCGAGGACCTCGATTTCCTTTTATATTTTCATCGGGTTTTGTATTAACTCTGCTTCCGATAAAATTTAATTCAGCTTTCATCTACATGCTGTTTCCGAGTTTTTCAGCATTGTGCATCGCGTGCCTTGTGTATCTTTCCTGATTATGTCTAAGATGGTTGGACAATTTGCTAGCAGGATTTTCCTGTATAGCATCATGCTGTTGATTTCAGTAGTCGCAGCCAGCAAGAGGAGACCTAATTCTCTTCTGATCAAAAACATGGATGTGCATTTTGGTAGACCCAGAACGGATCGCCAAAAGTACCCTTCCAGCCGACTCCAAAGCATTGCCGGCGTTTGTGGCATGGCCTCTGTGGCATATTTCAACGAGGGCACCACCTTTGCTCGGTAGGATCTTATCGTTGGGACCAGGGAAAAGCGGCCGTATTTCTTATCTTTCGCACAAGCTTGGGCGGATAGTTTTCTTACTTTTGCCAAAAGAGATTCTTGCAGTGCCGCATTTGTTTTGGAGCAGTCAAATATCACTCTGAGATATTTAAAGTGTTGCACCTTTTCAAGGGCTACTCCTTCGAGAAACCAGCTCAGATGTTCTATGGTTCTTTTAGATTTTTCCAAAACTAAAATCTTTGCTTTTGCCACATTGATTTGTAGGTCATTCCCATTGATAAATGCTGCCAAGTTGTCGAGTTGGCGATGGAGGCCGATGGGGGTAAGGTCCATCAAGATCATATCATCCGCATACAGCAGGCGTGTTGTTTTCTCAGAGCCCATTGTTGGTGGAAAATATCGGATGGCGGATTCTGAAACCTTGAAGTCGCCCATGTACGCTATGAAGAGTGCTGGGGCTAAGGGACATCCCTGCTTGACTCCTCTTCCTGACGGGATTTCCTCGGAAAGCAGACCAGCTTGATTTAGCGTAACTCGCAGCCTGGTGTTTTTGTGGAGGGCGAGTATAGGCTGTAGAATGTTAGCTGGACAGTTCCACTCTTGAAGTTTCCTCCATAAGGTCGCTCTATTGACGTGGTCAAATGCTTGAGCCAGGTCAATGAAGGCCATGAAGACTCAGGACACCCCGTCGATGATTTTGCTTCTCAGCGCACTCATAAACATAATGTTAGCAGTGGTCCCGATGTTTTTAGTGAATCCAGTATGAAAAGGATCTGCGCAATCAGTGTTTTTGGCCCATCGTTGGAAATGTTTTAATAGGAGGGTGCTGAACACCTTGCCGATTACATCGAGGAGTGCAATGGGGCGGTAATTCCCGGGCTCCTCTTTATTGCCCTTCTTAAATACTGGCACCACGATGGAGGAGGTCCAGGAAGATGGAATTGACTTGGTGTCTTTACAGTGAATGAAAATCGCACTGATCAGCTGCGCCCATTCCTCTGGATGTTTTTTGAGGTCTGTGTTTGTAATGCCGTCAGGGCCTCTTTATTACTCAGGTCAATCTATGGTTCCTTGTCGATATTTTCCTCAGTAACAAAAGTAGTTGAGGGAGGTTTAAAGAGTTGGCTAAAGAAATTCATCCAGGTCTCCTCGCCGATGTTATTGGACGGAGGTTCCTCCGCTAATGCAGCGGCTGATCTCAGTAACGTCCAGAATTCGCGGGGATTATGGCTGCACACTTGCTTTAACATTTGTTCCGCATCCTGCTGGTACAGTGTCAAACGATGTTGCTTGGCCCAGGAGTTATAGGTAGATTGTGCTTTGCGGAGCAAGTCAAAGTTTGCTTGTGAGGGCAGTGTACAGGCTAGCCGCTTCGATTTCCTTAATTCTCGCGTTTGTCCACTAAAGTCTTACAATATGTATGGTTATGGGGTATGGGCATGGGTCTGGTCTTATTTACTGAGGATGTAAAAGGGACCAAGAGCGGCTGATAGTCAGGGGCACCAGGAGGATCCTTTGCTGGCTGTGCTTCCGCACTCTTTAAATATTGTGATGTTATCATTATCACAGATCTGTCGGAAAGTTTGAGGCGATTTCTTTGCTGATTACACTCCACTTGATGTAACATGAAGAGCTTTTCGGCCTTAAATGATTTTCACTTAAATGCCAGTAGATTATGATCACTGGCGTTTGAGATAAAGACTTTGAAAGAAGCAGCTTGTGCGGCTAGAGAACTACTCACGAAGATGTGGTCAAGATCCGCAAAGGAGTTTCCTCTCGACCAAGTAGGAGCTCGAGTTGTCCTTGAGAAGAGGTCGCCTGCATTGAGAAGACCTTTTGATGACATTAGAGCATTCCACTTGTTTCCTCTGGCTTCGCTGTAGGATCCAGGCTTTGGGTGAAGACCTGTGTCGACAAGCGGGCGGCATGTAGCATTGAAGTCGCCACATATTATCACATTTGCTGCTGGATACTCTACAAGGGATGCGTTGATGGCTTGTTCAACCATCATGAGGAAAGATTTTTCGTACATGATCAGAGGGTTCCAGTAAGTGTTCATGACGATCACCAATGATGTCAAAGGTATCGTGGGTGGGCCTGTTGGTTTATCCCATCGAAGTAAAGTGACGAGGAGGTACGTGGATGACAACAACGTATCCTGCAGCTGCAACCCACTGCCTGAACAAATCGCAGTTAGAAGCCCTGAGAAAGGGCGTCCCAGAGCCCCTTTGTTTGCCGGGGCAAAGGCTATGACATACCCATCCATTGTTGGTTTCTCCATCATCCAGGATTCCTGTATACAGAGAATGTCGAAAAATCCTAGATTTAAATCGCCCTCTTGAGTCAGATGGAGAAAGCTCCTTGTGTTCCAAGACCCCAAAACCAGCTCCTCTTTCATTGTGGTTGATCAAGATGTTAGGGAGTCTAGGGGGAGCCTGGTGCGTTGCTATTGCTTCCTGTTGGTTATTAGGGTTTTAGGAATCCAAGACCAGAGTTGCGCAAGAGGAGCCTGCTTTGTTTTTGGTTGAGATGAAGTGCCATCAGAGTTTGTAACTTGTGAGATTGTTCGCCGAATAGAGCCGAGGGGACCATTCGGAAAGCGACCTACACCCAAGGGATCTTTGTAATTTGCGTTATTCGCCGGCTCGCCCGGCACCTCTGGATAAATTGATTTGGTAGAACTTGAGCTGAGGCAGTCGCTGGTTCTCGGATCGCTGAGAGAGTAAGGTCTCGCTTCTTTCAGTTTGTTGTCTTTGGTTAAGTGTTCCTTGGTTGTCTGTGAGGAGGCTTTTGAGGAAACGAGCTCATAACGGACTGAACAGCTGGCGTGAGAAGGCCTAACAAGTTCTGCGCGCTTCATTTTGGGCGGAGATAGACCCTTTGCAGCAAGTTCGAAGAGGTCAAATCCCAGTTTCAAGAGGTGTTCAGCAGCCTCTGAGATCATGTTTCTTACCGAAGTGGAAGAGACGTAAAGGTAGGCAGTTGCTTGTTTGCCTTCATGGATCGGTTCGACCAGCACAATATCAACCGACCTTAAGCGCCTCAAAGACGGGATGCATTTGAAGAGATTGAGCACAAAGCCGCGGTTGAGAATGATATATTTTTTATTATCTAGAAGTTGTTGTATCTTGAAAGTGCGGTCAGATTTGCACGTAGGGGTGATTTCCGAGTTCTTGGCTTTGAATTTCGTCTTTGACGACGTGGAGTGGCTTTTCCTAAGTGGTAGTCCACAGAGTCTTTGGGATCCCTCTTCGATTCCCGATGCGGGCGATCTCTGGTAGCATGTACCCAACTGATCTTACTAAGTTTTGGCACAGGAGACAGGCAGCGCATTCTTGCTTCCTCTCCTCTATTGTTTATCACAGCTGGTTGCGATGTCCCATCTCTGCTTGTTTGAGTAATGCAGCATGTGTGTTCGTGCGACAGACTCCTCTTTTCGACTGGACCGCAGGTGGGTTTATCTATGAGTTTCTTGCAACGATTTTCAAAGGTCTGAAATTGAAATTCATTTCCTTCAGTAGTTCTTGAAGAGGGGGAGTCATCCTTCACTTCTGAGACCGAATCGATGCTTAGATTCATTAGCTCGGCGTCAATCTCGGGCTCCGTCGGCCTATTCGAAGATGGAGGACAAGGAGTGGTTACTTCTCCTGTGGACTTTAGATTTGTTAGCCGGTCTTTTGATGTACTTGATTTGATGATTGCAGTAGTACCTGCGAGGGCTTGGTTCGGGAGCCAAATAGAAGTTCCTCCCTCATTGTTTAACGAAACCGCTGCTAGGGGCGGTTGCTTCGAGTGTGCAGGTTTTTTGCTGGCAGCCTGGCGTTTGACGGAAGGTCTTTGTCTGAGGAGGCCTTTGCTAGCTGAATAATTTTGGTTTGATCATCCAAATCTGGCTGGATCACAATCACCTCGTTGTTAATAGAGCCATTAGAGCTCTGGCCCAGGGGCTTACTCATTTCGTTTGTAGTCGTGTTTGCTGTTGCGGTTGCTGCTTTCTGTAATGAGGAAGCCACTAGTTTACCACTCATCCATGACGAGGGCATCTGGGAGCTGGTATCGGCCGTTGTTGTTGAGCTTACAGGCCGAGAAAATGTGACTGCCGCAGGTGTAGGATGGGAGGGGGTTTTTACTAAGTCACTTGGGCCACACAGCCCCTTGTCTGCTCGGTTGTTTAGTGCGTTGATATATCCTTCGAGAAAAATCAGAAGACTGTTCATCATGGATGAGACTGATGTGTGATCTTTCAGAGTGTCATTGATAGACTCGTACAATTTGCCAAATGGGGCAAGAGCGATCGTGACTGCTGACATAATCGACATCAAGTCGGGCTTCTTCCCCGGAGAGTCTTTAGAGGTGTTTGCAGGTAGTTCACTTAGCCGTCGATTGCTAAGGGGGCTGTGTTGGGTACGCGGGCCTCTGGAGTGGTCCAGGGCCGAAATGGATCTTGGGCCCACTATGGGTTCCGACTGAGGAAGACAGTTTACACCAAACGGCGGGGGTGAGCGAGGAGCAGAAACTGGCGATAGGACTTCCAGGGGAAGGTCCGCTCCTAGGCTTGCAGCAGGCGGAGCCGCTCCGCTCACACTCACAGGGCACGCAACAGGAGAATTCACCTTCTCTGGAGAGGTGGTTGTGGCATTCAAACTGTGATTGGCAGAGGTAGGCAATGGTAGAAGAGCAGTGTTTTCTGGTAAGGCAAGCGGGGTAGACTGATGTTGGAGGTGGCACTGTCTGAGGACCAAGGGTATCAACTTCCACGGGCCGAAACAGCGACCCTACTTGGGCCGCAGGCCCGCCCACCACCCCCATCCGCAGAATGGACTCAGACAGCCACGGCAGGGTGGGGGCGGGAGACCTGGGGACTCAAAGTGCCATCTGATAGGATGGGAAAGCTGGGTCAAGATCTTATGGACCCCCACCGGGCCCATCACAGGGCCCACATTTGAGTGTTGCTGGTCAATTGGCACTTTAGAGGGGAGTGCCAGGTCCATGACCACTGTCAAAATTTCGGCATCCGAGAGAGAGTTCTTCTGATAGAATGTCTTTCCGTTTTTGAAATTTCGCAAAGAAATTTTTTACAGGTGAACTTGCAGCCACAATTTTTGTTTCTCCCTTCATGGGGGCGCTCGTGGGGCTAGAGGGTGGATTTAAATGTCTTGAGTGAACACTTTGCAGTGCCTTTATGCCTGATTTTTGGTGAAGATGAGCACAGCGCTTTCTTCGAGCCGGGCCAGTCTTTATTTTCTGGAGACGCTGGTTCTTGGAAATATGCTGGGCTTTCGGTTGGCAATGAGAGTCAGACCCATTAAATGGATTGTTAAGGGGAGAATTTCCAAGAATTTCCGACTCCTCGGAAGGCCTTAACAGAGCCGAGGTTGATGGCGACCGGCCCACAGACCCACCGAAAGGCTCCCGCTCCCTGACCATGGGCAGACGGGAGTGCTGCTGGATATGGACAATAGACTGATTTTGGAGTGGCAGACAGGACGCACTTGGTAGGATCGGAACCACCCGTTCTTCCCCGGTTGCAACAGAGTCGGGAGACACAGGGGTACAAGTGGAGCAGTATCACCCACGCGAGCATCCGAGGATGGAATCAAAGGAGGCGGTGCCGAGCCGGGATCCGGCACCGCCACTGTCAACTCCCCCCATCCCGCCTCCTTACCAGGATCCGCCGGGCTAGCCTCTCCTCCAAGAAGCGCTACCGGGTTAGCCACAGGCTGCAGAGGGTTCCCATACAGGGTGGAGAGGTGGAGAGAGGACAGGGGCCTGGTGCATCATTCACTGCTTCGTCCACTGCAGCCCGGACTTGGGTAGAAGTCGATTTGCTGTTTTCCATGGGCTCTGTCTCCCGGCCAGGACCGAGGGAGTTCCCTTTGTCTATTTGCTTTTTAGCACTCCTCAATCGATGGCCCTCCGTCTCAGGAAGGGGACTTGTATGGGAGGGGCAGGGCCGCGAGTTGCTGGAGCCTCTGCTTCGAGCTGCCGACGCTGCCATAAGCTGCCAAGACAGCTACACGGCAGAGCACCCAGCACCGCAGATACCACAGACTGCCACCGACTGCAATTGTCACCGCAATTCGCACCGCGGTCCGCTCCGCCGTCAAAAGAGTCTTTGAAGCAGGAAACAGGAAGTGGGTCCTCCCACAATAGTAACAGTAGCCAGGGAAAGCAGACTCTGCCACCGACTGCAATTGTCACTGCACTCTCAACTGATATATATAACTCTCGCCACCCACATCTTTTGCCTGTTAAGCACATCCTGCCACTACCTCCACTGTCAACTGAAGACTCTGGCTGGAAAACTCTCTTTATTTCGGCTGCCCAATCCCTAATCTGTCACCAAGTCCAGAAGGCGGCAGTCAAAGAAGTCTCCGGAAAGCAGCCCAGGAATTCCCAAATCTCTCCATTGCCTTCCCATTAAGACCTGAAGCACACCCACAAATGCATCAGAGTGGGGCGAAACACCTCCACAATAAAAAGTATTCCTGCCTCCTGCTCTCTGCTGACAGGCATCGCCAATGAGACAGGTTTGCTGCGGCTTGAGTGTGGTTTGACGTTCATTTATCGACAGTCATTTTTTCGATGAGTTTTTTGCAGATTTATTTCTCCAGAAATGTAGGCTGGCATTTGTAGTGCAAACACCTTTTCTGTGGCTGGGCTCATGCAGCCAGGAATGGACACTTGTGTAAAAAAGATGCAAGCAGCCTCCTCCTGCCAGTAAACACCTCCAGGGAATGCCGTTGATAAAAGCAGCCACCGCAAGTGTATTCATTCATTCATGCAACCGTGCACTCAGTGTGGTGTATTGCTATTGGCTACTAGACTCCTAGAAGCCAAATATATTTTCATGGGAAGGGAATATGGAAGAGAGACTCTGGTGCCCCCTCCTCACCACCTGTGAGTGCAAAGCACAGAAGTCCAAGAATGCCACTTAGTGTATTGGTAATTGCATACCGTAACAGTGCGACATGCATGAAACCATGTCCATCCTCACATGGGGGGCGTGTGTTCTAAGTGCCAAGGGCGAGTATGCTCCTCCTTTTTGCGTAGACCTGCATCATAGCCTGGCACCTAAAGGGTTAAAGTGATACGATGCACACAGATTATGATAAGTCATTTATAACTCGCCTGTACATAAATGTTTCCAGCAGTAACTCCCGCGATAGTTCAGAAAATCTACACCCATTACCACGAATTCGGCGGTATTGCCATAGTTGGGTGGACTTTTGAAAATACTGCATGTGGTAGTGATAATTATTACATTCAATATTTCTGCACGAAAATCCGCTTCACCCTAAAACAACACCCAAGAACTGTTGGGATTCTATCACCTGCATACAAAACAGCAACCTTTTCTTAATGACAGAAAATCTTTCTGCTAAATAATAAAAGCACTTTTAAATCCTGCTGCCGGATGCCCCAGTGACGGTGGCTCCTGGTCCCCAGGGAGAGAATCAGGAATGTTTGAACTGACGTCCTGTCCCTTCAGGGCCACCGTATGTCGGCAGCCAGCGGTTCAGCGGCTCCGGTGCTACCGGCCTTCTCTCAGCTGGCAGTGGGCGGTGCTGCACCACTGGGGGGGAGGGGCAGTTCAACGCAAGTCATAGTTAGACTATTCCCCAGCACTGCCATACAGGCCAGCCTCATCACGTGAGCCAAGGCAGGGGTTACCATTGGCAGCCTGTGTTCTGAGCGGACATATGGGCAATCCCATTCATTGTGCGGCTTTCTCTTCTGTGCAGTTTAATCCGCTGGGCATTGCAGCCTCTCGCCAGTCGCTGTTTGGTAACGTGCATCCGACCGAGTTTTTAATAAAGATTGACCATAGAAATACATATACGGGCATCATCACAGTCCAAGGTGGTGTGATGTCACTTCCTGTGAAGTCATTAGCTATTCAATAGCATGTGATGTCACGTGTCCGAATCGTGTGATATTCTGTGCGATTCCACTGGGCACTATTCGGCAGTTGACAGGCGGTGGCAACAGCATGGGATTGATATCAGGCAAAACATACTACCAGCAAACTTAATGGGCCTGATTTGTGGATTTTTTGCACGGTTCAAAGTGACTTTGCACTGCTGAAAAGTGACTTTGCACTGCCGACACAAACCTTGATTCATGAAACTGTACATGTGTGCAAAGTCAGTACAAAGTTTGCACATTGTCATATTTGCAGCACAAACTGACTTTGCCCGGACTTTGCCCGGCAAAAATATACTTTGCAAAGTTTCATGAATCAGGGTTTGTGTCAGCCGTGCAAAGTCACTTTGAACCGTGCAAATAACTCCATGAATCGGGCCTAATGAATATTACTAGAGCCGGCTACAGGTGAGGGAGATGGCATTCCAAAGTTCTGCTTGGGGGCCGTGGCAAGATTCAGGATCAACCACATGTCCACATGGTACATCTGTCAGGGTTGATGGGGGCCAATTTCAAAAAGATGCCCCATCCCCCACGCTATCTCTTGCCTTAAAGGTACAAAATACAGTCCATGAAAAGAAAGCAGTGAGGTGTTTCATTGTGACAGAATATCGTGGGCCAGGGTGACAGCAGGGAGCTGAAACACCCAACGTCTACTGAAAAGCTACGAATCGTGCTAATCACCCACATCACCATTTGTATAGCGCCTTTCACCATTGGTATGGTCCCAATGTGGGGGACCGAAGTCCAGCTATGCGCATTTCATCAGAGGTGTTTCAAATGCGTGTGTGTATTTTACCCAAAGCGACCTTGGGTAGGTTTGGCCAAGTCCCTACTAGCTACATATGTCAAGCAGGCACGTGTGTGTGTGCTTTGAAAATGATATGACAAATAACGGAAGTCCAAGTAAAAAGGAAAGGAGGTGACCAACACGTTTTTATATTCTGAGAGGTAGGCGACTTCCTGAGGACGTCATTAACGACGGATTGCAACACGTGCCTTACAAGTTTGATTGCCGAAATTAAATGACTATGTTTCAATGACATGCCAAAAAAGGTGCATCTCCTTGGGGTCCCCAGAGCCACAGGGCCCATTTCAGTTGAAAAAGGTGATAGGCCCCAACATCATCCCTGACCATTACACAGGGTCAGGTTGGCCCCTGTGCCTTTTGGCCCATGGCCGGGCCAAAATCATCCCTGAGGAGTGGGGGCCGGTTTCTGGCCATGCCTGGGCCAGTTTGGAAGAAAGCAAAATTGAAAAAAAAATCTTTTCTTGTCAATTTAAAAAAAAAAATGCCTCTCTTAGGTCGATAAATGAGTACCAACACAGGTTTGGTGATATTGTATGCATATCTGTTCTATAAAAAAAGAGCTTAAGCGTAACTGCTGTACAATAATATATTATCATTTGGCCTTGGACTTAGGGTCAATGCTATTTGATGCCACTTCCTGTTTTGTCAAAGGATGAAAGGTCGTGTGTCATCGCTTCCCGGGATGTCACTTTGGGGTGGGGTCAAATGATATCACTTCTGGTGATGTCATCAGAGGTCAAGGGTTGTGAGGCGAGGGATAGGCCACTTTTTTGAGGCAAGGGGTGGGCCACTTTTCATTGGGTGACGGGCCTATTTCTTGTCCCAGTCCGACCCTGCCATTACAGCAGGCATTAATGATGTGATAATGGTAACAATCTGTATATTTCATAATAGACCTTACTCCCCCTTTTTGAGTCACATTGGATTCCCCTGGGAATACCTGTAATAACAGGTAACTCGTGTATCACCATTAAGGCACAACTCATAACGAAGCCCTGTACCACAGCGCAGCCTTTGAAAGTGACTCCCAGAGGAACGTGCACATGGGGAGTCATCCCTCATGGGGGCTGGACTTCAATTCTGGAACTTCATTTTGTCGCATCTACACAGGCCCACACATCTGTAACCCTGCCTTCATCTATTTCCTCATTAAGCTGTTCCCCGTGTCAGGCTGATTGAACCTGAACCCACTCTTGTTAAATATGAACTTCTCCGCATTATATAGGATGCACAATGATTTCAGACATGTCATCTCTACTAGAATGCGGGGCGGAGGGCTACAGTTCATTAAACATACTGCGCCGCACACTCTGAATTCAACGGGCGGGTGGATTTACACTCCAGACCGGTTTCCTCTTCTTGTTTCATCCTTACTGATAAGTGATGTTGGTGTCATCTGTTTATTCTAATAATATGACTTACAAATTCCAAGATACATTTCTGTATCTATCCAACTCTACAAGCCTTCTTGTAATCTCTGCTCTGCCTACTCAACTACCCTTGTGGCCCCTCACGCTCCCTGTGCTTCCTCTCGCTTCTGCTCCTTCTCCCTTCCTGCTCCACTAGCATGGAATTCTCTTCCTCCGGAAATCCCAGAAAAAGTCCACACCGATTTGTTCAAAACCAAACTGAAACCCTACCACCTCGCCTCCAAGATGCCCTCGCAACCTACCTCTCATCTGCCTGCCAGCTAGTTTTCCCCCACCTCTAGCCTGCCTCTGACCCTCACATCCTCTGCCTCCACTCTAGCACTTCACCCATCATGGTCACATCCCGAGCACAGCTGGCTGTGCCATCTACCTGCACTTAAGAACGTCCAATGTTGGTTGTCCTTAATCTATGTATGTCCCCTTATATATTGTATTGTGCCGGTTGACTGTTCCATTTGCTCCCCTCCACAACCTGGTCAGAATTTCCCTCAAACTAATCCCATTGTAAGAAGCTCACTCTTACCCGTAAAATCTGATTTCTTATCTATTGTACGTTCTTTTGTGATCAGAAGAGCATTGTTCCTCCTGTACATGAATATCAATATATAAATAAATACAATATAGGTAACATATCTGCCTTACAAGACACCTACCAAGATGTTAAGTTCATCAACCTTGAATTAATGGGGTTTTCTTCTGCTTTATAACACTTCTTTATCCGGGGACCATAAATATTTCCTTAGCTCATCACTGTTAGCACACAATTATCATTCCCTTAGCTCATCACTGTTAGCACACAATTATCATTCCCTTAGCTCATCACTGTAAGCAAACAATAATCATTCCCTTAGCGCATCGCTGTTAGCACACAATTATCGTTCCCTTAGCTCATCGCTGTTAGCACACAATTATCGTTCCCTTAGCTCATCGCTGTTAGCACACAATTATCATTCCCTTAGCTCAGGGGTCCCCAACCTTTTGTGCGCAATGAGCAAAATTGGCATATCAAATTAAATGGTGAGCAACATCCATTTTTCGACGGAATATATTGGCGCATAGTTGGCAGACAAATTGTTTGCAACACAAATTAGAAATGTAACAAAATTAAAATTGCATATTGAACATTTAATTTGCAGTACTTAATAGTTATATAGACCACGTGTTATTCTAGTCAAGGAAATGTGCAAGGCCTTTAACTTCATTTGACGTTAAGTGGTTGTTTACAAGGAATGTTGAGGAAATTGAGTGGTCAGTAGTACATTTATAGACATATAGGACCAGTCCAGCTCTTCAAAAATAGAGTAGGAGTAAATAAACATTACCAGGGGTTTCAGGTTCCCGAGCAAAATATTAGTGCAAATGTATGGACAGTAAAAATGGCCACAAACGGAGCCTCAGATTCTGCCTAGGATTTTTTGGGATCTTTAATGGCAAATCGTGCATTCCTAAGCATGCAAGATCGGCAGTACTGTTCCACAGTCATTGATGACTGCATTGTGGATGTTTTTTTTCTTCAGGAATGTTATGAAATGTTACATTTCTTATTGATCAAAGAGTAAACACAATCCTCTTGCGTTCATTTTCCAATGGCCAGGGTAGGCACCACGAAGAAGATATCTGACAGCCAGAGAAGCTGGTTGGCGATGCCTACGCTCGAAAAAGGAGGCATTGGAAAGTATTACTAATTCACAAGAAATTAACATATTCTCTTAAAACTGTTGAACAGTTCAGAGGCCACAAAAGAAAGCGTCAGTTTGTCTGAGTCTATAGGAGAAACTATCCAGGAGAGAGCTATTGGCAAACCGTGCCCCCAAGTTGAGGAGTTCCAGGTTATAGAAAGGGCTGCACCATGGTTCGATGCAGAATGTAGAATCTCGAAAAGAAAACTGAACCATGATTTAATGAGGGGTGTGTACACTGCTGGTCAGATTTATAGTTTCAAAATGGCATAAAAAATCACGTTAAGACAAAAAAAGAATTTGAGAAAAAAAAATGGGAGCTTTTTTGAAGGACACCAAATCGTTTTATGTTTATTGCTGTTGTCAAGACAGGCATTATGCCATCCCCTTAGACAAGTATTTCTTGGACCACCAGCCCCTCAAGGTTATAGGCCAATTCCCTTACTGGACATTGGGGCTTATTACGAGTTTGGTGGTATCGCACCGGTACCGTTACTGCCACTTGGTCCAGCGGTATCACTGCCAGATTCCAAGTGGTGGTTTGGCGGTGTTAGTCCCCAATTATGGAGTCTGTAGCACTGCAGGGTGGATTTCGTCGGTATTTGATTGATAGAAAGATAATGTGGCGGAATTTACATTTTATTGGAGTCGGTGACAAATCTGTGGATGCTGTCCCTTCTCCCCTATGGGGGAGACCATTCCCATGCCAGCGCGGTACGTCCTCGGTACAATAGTTCCCCTGAGGGTGGTGCACAGGGAGAGAATCACATGGCAGAGGAAACCCCTCCTGGGACTCGGAACAACCCTTCCCTAGATAAGTACTGGGACTATGAAGAGCACAACTGACCCAAGGAAGATCAAGGTTAGAAATACTGAGGCGAGGAAGAATGGGGAAGAGTTGAAAGATATGTTATTGACAACCACTGAGATAAATAAGATGCATGGAGGAATGTAGAGTGTTCTGCATAACCAACATGAGCATTCTAGACAACTTGGAATAAGTACTGGGATGAAGAGGAGGAGCGGAGGTATGAAGAGTTCTCCTAAGAACCGCAAAGAGCAGTCTAGTTGTTGCTGGCTGCTCTTTGGTCAATGCATAGTAGAAAAGGATGAGGGACTCAGGAAGAAGTTGTCTAGTCCTCCATGAAGGAGCTGCAGGAGCCAGCATGGTGCAGGAAAGTGCAAGGAAGCACACCAGGATGCCAAGAGGAGCTGGAAGGACAAGGGCCAGTCACAGTGGAAGGACCGAATGGCAAGCTGGCAGAGAGAAGCTCCCGGTGTTCCTGCAGACAGGGAAGCTCGTGAATGGAAGACCACGCTGTCCTGGGAAAGATTGACACTGCAGTGTTCATGGGCAGACCAGAGCCCACTACAAAGGGGAGCACTCAGGCTGGCTGGTGGGAAACTAAGACTGTGCAGTCAGCATCTTAATAGTCACAGTACCTGGCAGGCATGTGAACCATGTCTGTCCCCCAACAAGAGAAACTTAAGGGTCTGGGTCCCACTAAAAGAAAGCAACATGAGTCCTCTTCCTTGTGGCGGTACTTGGGAGGAAAGGGCTCCAAGTACCCACACACAAAGAAGGTGTCTGGGACCCACTAGAGGAGAAACACACAAGTCCTCTTCCTCGTGGTGGTACTTGGGAGAAGAGGGCTCCCAGTTCTCAAACATAAAGAGGGGTCTGGGGCACAATCCCATGAGAAGAAGGGAAACCACAGAGTAATTTACTAAGCACCATACTTGGCAAGGAAGTGAACCAAATTGGCCCAAGCAGAAAGAGAGAAAGGCAGAGATCTAGGACCTACAAGAGAAGGAACCAGGGCAAAGGAGTCATTGCCCCTGGCTGTGGTCCAATAAATAGAGAGTTGCCAAGAGAAGGAACCAGGACAAGGGTGTGGTTGCCCCTGGTTGCTACAAAGTTTGTGCAACAGAGAAATATCTAAGAACTTTATGGAACTTTGTTTTACATTTAAGAACTTTGAGTTTGGAACCTGTCTTATTTGGAACTCTTTGATTGGATCTACAACCTATTCTTCTGAATAAAGAAGACATTTTGTTTTTTATAGGTTAGTAAATAGTGTGAGGGATGGAGATAGGCTTCGGACTTGCGACAGTGGACTATTTACTTTAGACAAGACATACTGGCAGTTTCCTTAGTTTTGGTTGAGGAAGGGAAACCCCTCTTGGCTTTAGGGAAAGGCAGGAGTTTCCCCAGTCCCCCACCCTTTTACTTTCAATAATAGTATATGTCAATCAACATGAGCCCACTGTGTCCGAGTCCTACTTCTACATTCTTACAGGTCACTAATGGTATTTTAAGTCTTATCCAACGTGATACACAGACATGTCAACATCTGTCCAATATACAAGATTGTGGAATTATACATTGTTTTCCAACACCAATAAAGGTGGCAGGCAGGGATGTCAGTTGGTCCCAATGTATTCCTTTTGGATGTTGATTCTAGTACTTCTCTTAGGAAAGTTAATCCACCCTCCACCTGAAGGGTTCATTTTATAGCATGCTTCCTTATGCAGAAGACACAGCTATTTTGGACTTGCCCACAGCAGGTCTCCAACAGGGCCTGCTAAACACAAGTTACTATTTTGGGAATTACAGTTTGAAATTAATTATAATAAAAACAAAAAGGATGGTGTTCAGGCAAAGGGTGAAACCTTGTAGATCGTTTTTAAATGAATGTAGAGATGAGGGGGCAGTCTCATATTTATCTGAGCCTACTCTTCTAAAAGAGCAGTGCTTGCGTCAGTCATTTTAAGAAGATAGCTGAAAAGGCATCATTAATGATTAAATGGCTTTTTATGTTATTTCAGGTTTGCTGCATTCTGATTGGAGAAGTTGGAGGTATATAAGACAAAGGTCTGCTGCATGATTTTAAGGCCGCAAAATCTAGGGTGGTTAGAACTGTCATTTCCTGGAGGGGTTGCAAAATAAATTCCTGTGCCAAATAGCAGGTCTCTCTGCAGATACACCTGCTAGCCCCTTGTGAGCCGAATTCGGGGTGTTCAATTTGAAAGTGCCAGGCCAGTTAAGAATGTTCCTTATTTTTTAAAAGCACATCTAGGATTTATTGCTAATCATAAAGTGAATTTCAGTGCAAGTGCGATTGTAGCCTCCCCTGGTGAAAAGAAATACTTGTGGTTATGGGCCGTTGTAAGGCACTGTCCATTTGGATAGGGATGCAATCTAACTACATTTGGTGCATTAAGCCACCTCAAAATAGTTCCAAAAGCTAGAGCGTGTCCGATGGAAAAAGAGTTAGATGTCCAAAATATACATAGAATGCCCACTTTAGCCTTATATACAGACGTACGTACACATATAAGATGGCAAGGCAAAATCTGTCAAATAAGATCCCCAGAATGCAGGAGGCTGGTGGTAATGGTACGTTTAAATGTACCCACTCCCCAATAAATTAAGAACGTATGCAGGAGGAAGCACAAAGTGCGCTTGCAAAATAGGAGTCAAAGATTTGGTTCATTTTCTGTTCATTTGCTGTTGTTTCTCTGTTTTGCATAAGCATGGAATGCATGGGAGCTATGTTATATATAATTAATTTAATGTTCAGACTTGTATATATAGCAAGTTTGATTATGTTAAAGTTGCTTTTTTATTTTGGGCTTGTTCTGTGTGAATTGTATGAAAATTATGAAACATGTTTTTAAATGTTGCTGACTTAATGGAGAAATACAATTAAATGTGAATTAGTACTTCAGGTCATTACATGGTAGCCTTTAAAGATCACTTCATTGGGCCTTTGGAGGTTACCTCCTGAGAATTATTTGGGAATGTTTTGGCAAATGGTGTGTATTAAAGCTCCAGAAGGCTGTTGCATTGGTGAAAAAGTGGTTAGGAATAAAAATAATACCTTTCTCAATTATTTGGAGCCTATTTACTCTGCCCAAAAGGGATTTTACACAAGACTTAGTGGCAAACATTGGTCAAACCTTTGAGCATTTGATGACCACTTCATAGAGGGGTGTGGTGGTGTTAACTGAGTATTTGAATCAATTAATTGACTTGTTAGTTTAAACCTATTAACAATAAATTAATTGGATTGGAATACAGGGCAAATTAATTATGAAAAATGTGGCATGCATTTACCGTATCTGCCCATTAACCATGTGCCAGATGGGCAGGTTATCAAACGAAGACCATTTTTCCGCTAGGACACTATGTAATAAATACAGGAGACACCAAAATGAATGTTGTCAATAAATGTACATGGTGGGATCAAACGCAAACATCACTTGTACAGAAAGTGTGCATGCACATTATTTAATAAAGGAAAGTTGGGTTTGCATACCACCTCCTTGTCCATTATTCTCATACTAGCTGTACCAAAGAACAGAATATGCCAATTTTCTCCATGACTCTAACATGGTTAAAATATTGTACCCATTAATACATTTGTCAGCTGGGCAAAGGAACTGGAGATGACAGGGTTTTAGCAATGACACTACCATAACAAGTAAGGACATTTACTGAAGAATTATGTGCATGGTGGCACCAAACAAATCTTGCATGCATGAAAATAATCCAGCTGGAAACGCAGCGGCTCATTGGCCAACATTCTTGCACAGTCCAGGACTCTGTCCTGACTACAGTGCTACTGAGGTCTCATCCATTCAGCACCCCCTTCTAGGCCTTCACATCATAGCCCAGGGCAACTGGCGAGCAACAATTTAGGGTGCCGTGAGCAACATGTTGCTCCCGAGCTACACGTTGGGGATCCCTGCCTTAGCTCATCGCTGTTAGCACACAATAATCATTCCCTTAGCTCATCGCTGTAAGCACACAATAATCATTCCCTTAGCTCATCACTGTAAACACACAATAATCATTCTCTTAGCTCATCGCTGTTAGCACATAATAATCATTCCCTTAGCTCATCGCTGTTAGCACACAATAATCATTCCCTTAGCTCATCGCTGTTAGCACACAATAATCATTCCCTTAGCTCATCGCTGTTAGCACACAATAATCATTCCCTTAGCTCATCACTGTTAGCACACAATAATCATTCCCTTAGCTCATCGCTGTTAGAACACAATGATCATTCCCTTAGCTCATCGCTGTTAGCACACAATGATCATTCCCTTAGCTCATCGCTGTTAGCACACAATGATCATTCCCTTAGCTCATCGCTGTTAGCACACAATAATCATTCCCTTAGCTCATCGCTGTTAGCACACAATGATCATTCCCTTAGCTCATCACTGTTAGCACACAATGATCATTCCCTTAGCTCATCACTGTTAGCACACAATAATCATTCCCTTAGCTCATCGCTGTTAGCAAACAATAATCATTCCCTTAGCTCATCGCTGTTAGCACACAATAATCATTCCCTTAGCTCATCACTGTTAGCACATATGCTGAGAGCATGAGATTATGTCCGTAGAACAGCAAGGAAACTGCAGGGGGCCATGGGTCAAGACAATGCGCCTTTTGAACTTGAGAACAGCATTTGTAACAAGGACAACCGGACAGCAGGGAATCAGAAAAAGGGATAGTTTCCCTGTGGTTCGGCGAAACAAGACGCCCCTAACACGCTGATGAGACCCCCTCTCTAAAAGCAGGGAAAGAGTGGATGTTGATTGGCCTGCTGGTGGTGGTGCAGTCATGGCATGTGCTCCACTAGATGAGCTCAGGTTTGCTAAAGCAATTTCCTTGCCTTGTGGGACTCTGTGAGCGATACAGCGCTGCACTCAGTGTGTAGGTGTGTCCTCACGAGGTCAGTCCAATAGCAGCTCAAAAAGAAAAGGGAAGAGAAAGAGAACCCCCCCAAAGGCACGCGTAAGAGGGTGCGGGGTGCAGCGCTGAACATCTTCTCATTTGACAGGGGGTGCAGTGGAACAGTGAAACATTTGATACAATGATCATCTGTGGTGAGTGGTGGTCGCCCAAAATATTGAACCCTCATGAAGTTGTCAACAGGTTTCAGCCTGTGATTTCTTATGAATTCATCAGGACATCCAATTCCAGGACTGCTCCAGCGTGTTCTTTAGGGAGAGCATGCGCTTTGTATTGCTTCTGCGACTTCTCTTCAAGGGGTGCTCGTGTGACCAGCAGCAGCGGAGAGAGTTAATGAAGCCCTCTTCCCATGTGGCGTAAGCCAACTTGCCTTGGACTCATATTACTGCTTTTATCTTGCGCACCCAGAAGCTCACTTCTGCACGAGCGGAACGAGCACATCTTTGCTGTTTATAGCGCCTCACTATTGCGCATGAGTTGCTATGCATAGGACTTCTGTGGGCGAGGATCGCGGGAAGCATCCGTTCCTGGCCCTATAATTACGCTTAAAGTGAATCGCTTAGACAAGTATCTCGCAAGGGAAGTTCTCCTTGTCTGAGCCCGCACCCTCCTTTCTTTTCTGCTCATATCACTGCCTTTCTTATTCAGTGGGGAGGGGGGAGCTGTGTTTTCCCGAGGGAACGCTCTCAGAGAATGGACACCAATAGGGTTGTACATGAAGGTCCTGGCAGGAAAGGCCATGGGAGCTAGCATTGGCGTTTCTCTCTGAACACGGGCTCCACAGAGGCAGCAAACTCCGGCTATCCATTCTTTCCAGTTCTGATCCAGTCCACGTTTCTCCGCCACCAGTTGAGGGTCACGAATCCTGCACCTGTGAAGCACTTGCTGTCAGAAGGGTGGGTGGGGGGGGGGGGGGGGTCGCCTATGATATTTTTGGCTTAATTGTTGCAACACTGTATGTTATATTTGATGCAAATTGGGTTTTGGTGGCAACTGTGTCATAGGGTGTTGTCTGGAATACAACACATTTACATATTAATGTTGCTTCAGATATCAACCAAACTTTAACATAACACTGATCAGTTATAATAATGACTTTTGTATAGGCAGGGTATTAAGTGGGCCGGGGCTAGACGGAGCTGAGCCTCGGCAGTCTCCAAACTCTGTCTCCGATTCCGGGATTGCTGGGACTCCCCCTGGCACCGGCAATACTGTAGACCTTGGCTAGAAAAGCTAGCAGGGAGGGCTGCACGCCCTATGCCTCGCGTATTCGCTAGAATACTGTTTAGTTAGGGTCTGATTGTAATTTTTTAAAAATGATTTCTATTGATAAGAAAGCGTAAAACAATGGCTGAGTCAAGAAAAGACTATATTTGCATGAAACCCCCGTGGCCACTATACAGTAGCCTGCGTCAATGAGCTAAAAATGCCAATGCGTTTCGGACTTATTGTCTTTCGTCAGGGCAAACAGGTGTGTGCGTGCCTCAAGGGGAGCCACAGGTACCACCAACACATATGGTGACAAAACAAGCAAAAGGATGGCAATACATCCCACAGCATGCAACCATCATTAGTGCAGCAGTTACAAGGGTGCAGTGTGTGCAAGAGAAATCGGTGTGCGCGAAAAAAACACAGTTCGGCGCAAAAGCACCATATTGTTTACAGTTGTTAACATCATGGGGAGCCATTAGCAAACAGATCCATTTGTAAACTGCATCATAATGCATGTATACGGATAATGAGATGCGCGCGAGGAGAAGGGCAGAAGGAACAGAGAACATGGAAAACATGAACGAGTTAGACCATGATGTCTCCATTGCACTGGGAAAACTGAATATGTGGCTGTTAGACATGGTGCCATGTTCTCTCACCTGGTGCGGTAAGTGCGCTAGATGGGTATAGCGCCACTAAGTGCAGACCGTTCTGTCTGACTTGTATCAGTCGCTCTCTCACATCGTACATCAAAAGGATCGCTAGTGAAGGCTGTGACTCAAAAACCACAGACTTTCCTAGCGCTCAGGGCCGGTCTTATGGCAGGGCATGCCGGGCGACCACCCGCGGCGCCATTAGCCCGCCAGGGCACCATTTACCCCATACCATGCCAGCTCAGGGGAGTTTTTCAAGGGCTCCCCCAAGTGGGCGGAGTGGGAGAAGACACAGCAAGCGCCCCATTGTTAATCAATGCGCCCGCAGAGGCGAAAGCATCAGCACCCTATTGAGAGGATTAGCTCCTTGCTCTGATGGGGGAGCGAGGTGGTTTTCATTATAATGAGTGCCCTATTCCAGTGATTAACTCCCTGCTCAGGCGCCAGCGCGGTAGTGCCGCCAGGATACCAGCAAATGTAGTTACTGTTTCCAACACCCGGTCTGGCAGCATTTCCACCGGATTACGGGTGTCGGAATGACGGTGTAAATCCCCATTCATGGAGTCCCATAGGACTTTATGGGGGGATTTACTGTCATTACCAGCACAGGCAATATCACTGTCGTTTTGATGTCTTTTTTTGCCGGTAGGGCATCTGCCTTACCTCCATCTTTTAGCTTGAGGTAACCCAGGTGCCCCACCAGAAAACCTGCAGTCGGCCAGTGTGATAAAGCACTAGTATCCATGAATACTGCCCGTTTTTTACCACAAACAGTAGAATGAGGCCCTATGTGTGGTCATCTGTTGACTGGGGAGGGACAGAAAGGGACATGATCTCAACAGCAGTATAGTCACCCCTGCCAGATGTCAGCGTCTTCATTGGGAAGAAAAAGGAAAAGGGGGCACAAAGGGAGAGTTAGAGATTATTCTGGTGCAAGCACATTCATCACCCCAAATGGAAATGCTTTCCCTTTTTCTTTTTACCTTGCGGTGGGGGCGGGGGGAGTGGGAGGGGGTTCCCATACAATCAGGCTTACATGTGTCGCAGCAATCATCTGACGGCCATTAGAAATGCTTCACTGCTGTGGCATGGGGAGCCAGAGCACCCATGGCCAGGTTATGCATTGTTCTGGAGTAGCTGGCACTTTACAAAGCTTGCTGCCCCCGCCATGCACCCTCTGGGGTACACCCAACGCTTCCCAGCGCACACCCCTCTTAGCCCACTTAAAGCACTGTTTGGAGGACATGTTGTGAGGTGGGGGCATCTCCGCTTGACAGCTGCACATCAATAATGGAGGCCCTCCTGGAAAGAGCAGGAATCTGCACTAGAAGAAATGGCTTTTCTTCTGGTAAGATCTAAGTGTCAGCCCCTCCCTCCCCCACGTCACATATGGAGTCACTGAAGTAAACATCTGATTAACCTTCAATGAATGAAAAGGTTCATTTTAAGAATGCTTTCAAAGACACTGTGCCAGGCCCTGCGCTCGGGTTCCCAGCAGGGAGCACACAGCTGTCCGTTCCAGATGTCAACATCCACAGTTACATGTTCAGAGCGATGCTAATACTACAGGTGTGATGAAATCTCGACATGACTTTAATCTCGTGGCCACTTCCCCCTTGCTGGGGATTCGATGCGAGGTCTGAGGGACTGTAATTCATTGAAACTACTGAAGGGTGATGGAATCCCTGGCCAGTGGCCACTGCCTAGTTGGAACATTACAGCAGGGTGGCAGAGGGCTATGCGCCAGCCTGGACAGGGAACCCCGATGGATCTGTTTTTAGAATGGAACAGCCTTTGTATACCTGAGAGAAGACAAAAGAGCTTGCTGCTAAGAACTCTCTCTTGACTGTTCCTGCCGTTAGCGAACATGGCAGATAAGTCCATTCACCAAAATGCCAGGGTTTGTGGAAGTGACATCACAGACCTGATGACATCACAGGAAGTGATATTACTTGACCTTTGACCCTGATGATACCAGTTCCTCTTTAATCTTGGTGACATCACCGGAAGTGACTTCCCAAAAATTCCAATTTATGCAAGTCACTTTCAGAGCACAGGAGCATTAATGCTTTAATTAATGATGGTGATTTGTAATGTATATAGCACTTTCGCGAAAGCCCTGTACATTGCACATATTTGCATTCAATTATCATCCCAATCGAGGTTGGCACTCATTCAACAACCTTGGAAGAATGAAAGGCTGAATTGGCCTTGCCTGGATTCAAACCTGTGACCTGCAGATCACACCCAGATCGCAGCAGTGAGCACTCAACCCGCTGAGGTATCGTACTTCTTTGCTGTTAAACATAAGAAAACATGTCAAAACTGTCTGCACAATGTAGGACAGACACGTAATAACACTTATGATATTTGCTGTAGACTTGATGATGCACAGTAACAAATGCCATGCCATAGTAAGACATACCTTAACTGACCGCACCGAAATACCTATCTAACCATGTAATAACACTTATCATGCTGACTTTATCATAGATGCCCAGAAAAATATACAATGCCACAATAAGGACTGGCTTCATCCAAATGCCAGTCTAGCCAGATAATGACACTAATCATGATTGCTTGATCAGAGATGCTCAGTCTAGCCAGATAATGACACTAATCATGATTGCTTGATCAGAGATGCTCAGTCTAGCCAGATCATTACACTAATCATGATTGCTTGATCAGAGATGCTCAGTCTAGCCAGATAATTACACTAATCATGATTGCTTGATCAGAGATGCTCAGTCTATCCAGATAATTACACTAATTATGATTGCTTGATCAGAGATGCTCAGTCTAGCCAGATAATTACATTAATCATGATTGCTTGATCAGAGATCCTCAGTCTAGCCAGATAATTACACTAATCATGATTGCTTGACCAGAGATGCTCAGTCTAGCCAGATAATTACATTAATCATGATTGCTTGACCAGAGATGCTCAGTCTAGCCAGATAATTACACTAATCATGATTGCTTGATCAGAGATGCTCAGTACACAATGTCAAGCCACAGTAAGAATTGGCTATTCTAGCTCCAACAAAATGGTAGTCCAGACACGTAATAACACTTATGATGCTTACTTCATTATAGATGCCCAAAAAAATATGCCATGACACAGTAAGGAAAGTCTACACTGGTGGCATCCAAATGCCAGTCTACCCCGCCAATTACACGTATCATGATCTTTTACTTCTGGACATAGTCCTGCCATTTTGAAGCATGCACTGGTTATTCCTCTTATGAAGACACCCTCCCTGATTCTGTCGCTACATGTCAACTTCTGTCCTATTTATTTCCTGTCCTTTCTGATGAAACTTCTGGAATCATTGGTGGTGTCTTGTCTCGTTTCTGGAGGGCACTTTCTTTTTTGATCCTTCTCAGTCAGTTTTCGACGAGGTTGGGGCACAGAGGGTTTGTTGGTCTCAGTGTTTGACAAGCTGGCGTGGCTGTAGGACCAGGGTGTCACGGGTGTCACGGGAGCTCTGATTTGACTCACTCTCTCTGCTTTCTTTGATACAATTGATCACACGTTCCTGATGGAGCTCCTCACTGGGGCTGGCCTCTATGCTGTTGTTTTATTCTGGTTTAGATCTTTTCTATTCAGACTCAGACCCTCTCCCTTCCTTCTTTTCCACTCTTCCTCTGATCCTCTTAACTGCAGCGTCCCTCAAGGGTCTGCCATTTCTCTGGCCTTGTTCAAGATCTACATTCAGCCTCTGACCACGCTCATCCTCTCCCACAGCTTACTTTGTTATTCGTATGCCAATGACACCCAGATCATTGGGTGCTGGGATCTCTCACTGAATGAGACCGTGTCCAGATTTAAGTCTTGTTTGGCGGCTGTGCGGCAGTGGATGGCCAATAATTGGCTCAAGCTGAATGGTGACAAGACCGAGGTGCTAGTGGTGGGCCCCCCTTCTGCCATAGCTCTGTGGACTCCTCTTTTCTGGCCACCTAAACGTGTCCCTTTTCCTACTCCTGTGTCGGCCATGAAGAATCTGGGAGTAAACATCTCTGCCAATCTTTTGGCTAAAAAGCAGATCAGTGCTGTGTATCCGAAAGGCCCCTTTCAGCTCAAAACTGACTGTCTGTACAACTCTTCCTTTTATATCTGCTCAGTTCAGGGCTCCAGTGGTTGCTTCTCTTGATCTATCGGCATTGGACTACTGCAGCCGGCCTACCCCATACTTCAGCGCCAGGTTCTACAAAATCTGCAGCTAGAGTAGCTATTTCCAACACCACACACGTACTCTCCCGTCTACACTGGCATCCTGCGGCCAAGAGCATTCATTTAAAATCCCTTTGTATGGTGCATCGCGCTTTCTATGGCACAGGTGCTGAATATTTACAGCTGAAATCCAGTACTTGCAGTCCAGCTCAGGCTTTGCGCTCGGCACGTGTTCGCTTAGTTCTGGATCTGCGTGCTAAGCATGCACACACATTCACACATCATGCATGGGCTCATTTACACGTGCATCCATTCCTTCACACACTCGCACCCAGCCAATTATACATCATCCACTCACACACATTACATAATATACATACACATATGTACGCACACACAGACACACCCTTTCTTGCACGCACGCACGCACGCACACACACAAAACAAAAATAAATGTATTACCTGTTCATGAATCTGTTTTGAGATTCAGTCTCTGAGGTACTCCTCTACAGGCTGGACTCGCTATCTCCCTTGCTCCACACATGCGCAAGGTCCCAGCTCTGGTTTCTGTCATGTGCAGAGCAGGAGACCCAGAGACTTCCATGTCCTGCAGGGGGAGGGGGCTCAGACTTTATTTCCGTTATTGAAAATTGTAATGGAAAAAAAAACTATTTCTGAGGTCAGAGTGACTTCAGAAATAAATTAATGCAGAGGACTCTCGTCTGAGCCCTCTACTTTTGGTTTCACTCTGCCTCTGCAACCCTTAACCAGGGGTCACAGAGGCAGTGCCAGGGGTCACACAGGAGTTGTCAGGGGACACATTTGCGGCTCCTAGCGATGCCCAAATGATGTCCCTGCTGTGGGGAGTGACCTTACCTTTGACCTCTATATGCCCTCTGCCATGAGTCTCTACAGCCTTCTGCCAGGCCCCTGCTGAGGGCACAGTCCTGCGGAGCAGAGGGTAGTCCAATATTATTAATTTAACCAGTGATCCAGCCAGTGTGGAGGCAGCCTTACCCAAAGCCTGCTAGTTGCCATGCTCTGCTGCTCTGCTGTCTGTGATCCAGCCAGTGAGGAGGCAGTCTTACCCAAAGCCTGTGCCATGTTGTGCTGGTTTGCTGTCTGTGATCTAACTGGTGTGGAGGAAGCATTTATCAAAGCCTGCTAGTTGCTGTGTTGGTGCTGGTTTGCTGTCTGTGGTCCAGCCAGTGTGGAGGTAGCATTAACCAAAGCCTGCTAGTTGCTATTCTGGTCTGTTGTCTGTGATCAGCCAGTGTGGAGGCAGCATTAACCAAAGCTTGTTAGTTGCTGTCATGGTGCTGGTCTGCTGTCTGTGATCCAGCCGGTGTGGAGGCAACAATAACCAAAGGCTGCTAGTTGCCATGCTCTGCTGCTCTGTTGTCTGTGATCAGCCAGTGTGGAGGCAGGATTAACCAAAGCCTGCTTGTTGCCGTCATGGTGCTAAGCTGCCATCTGTCATCCAGCCGGTGTGGAGGCAGCCTTACCCAAAGCCTGCTAGTTGCCATGCTCTGCTGCTCTGCTGTCTGTGATCAGCCAGTGTGGAGGCAGGATTAACCAAAGCCTGCTTGTTGCTGTCATGGTGCTAAGCTGCCATCTGTCATCCAGCTGATGTGCATTACAGACAGCCTTAACTAAAGCCTGCTAGTTGCTGTGCTGGTGGTGGCCTGCTGTCTGTGATCCAGCTGGGGTGGAGTCAGCATTAACTAGAGCCTGCTAGCCTGCTAGTAGCTATGCAGATGCTGGCCCGTCTGCCTGTGTTGCAGCCAGTGTGGAGGCAGCATTAACCACCCAAAGCCTACTAGTTGCCATGCTGGTGCTGGTCTGCTGTCTGTGATCCAGCCGGCGTGGTGCTTCCAAACCAGCTGGCATGCAGACATCAGACCGACATGGCAAACAGCAAACGTTGGTTAATGCTGGCTCCCCACGGCGGATTCCCAGGCACTTGTTGCCTATCCTGGGTGCTCTACATGAACATACCTTCCTGCAGGTTAGATTGGACCGTCAGAAGGCCCTGATAGAGAGCGTTCAGGCTGAGAGGTGTCACCGCCAGGGCTGCGTTTTGGCTCCCTGCCTGTTCAATCTGCACATGTCTGATTATTTCTTTGACACGCACGGATGTTGCTCCTCCAAGATTTCATCATTAGCGGTCTCCTACCTTACGTAGGCTGATGACGTTCTCCTTCTAGATAGGAACCAGATCGGTTTGCAGAGGAAACTTAACGCTACATCAGAATATTCTTTGCTGAATGAGCTCTGCAATAATGGAAAACAAAAACATTGTAAGATTCCTCAGCAATCCTAGAAGGAGAATGGGCACACTTGGAAATTGAGCAATCAGGTATTATCCCCGACCAAGACCCTTACAAAGCGAGGCTTGGCACTGGACGAGGCGGATAGCACAACATTGCTTATGGCTCGCATTATGTCAAAGGCTAACCAGGCAGCTGCCCAGAAGAAAAATTCAAGGCTCTCCTTTGTAGTTTCTCGATCTCTCCACTATTGACCTTTGACAATATGAAAGTGGTACCTAAATTATATGGTACAGAGACAGCCGCCGGCCTGAGAGCCATAGTCTACGAAAAAGTTGAGTCCAGGATTTGGAGGTGTGCTTTGGGCCTGCCAGATTGTGCACCAATCTCAGCTTTAAGATTTGAATCTTCATCAATAAGATGCAAAATAGATTGGAGAATCTTGTCCCTATGTAGGAGAATGTTGGTCCCAAAGGTGGGCTCATTATATGTAGATCTTGCCGCCATCTTGAAGTCAACAACAATAGGTCTAGGGATTAGGTTTAGGCACGGAGCGGATCAGGTGTTACTCACAATTGAGATGTGCCCAAAAGATCTCATTGACCAGCCAAATGAGGTCTAACATAAATTGATCAGACAAGACTGGATCAGAACTATGTTCAAGAAGAGAGAGTATAGGTTATACAAGAGTCTGTCACACTTGGACAACTCTTTGGGAATGATTCAAAAATATCTAAAATAAATTCCTGAATGGTTACTGGGCCTCCCAATTCTTGAGCTACAGATGGAACCTGTTACCTACAAGAGAAATCTGAGAAATCAGGTGGTCGGAGGTGGGTGCAATAAGACTGTGTGATTTATGGCAAAATGTGGGTATAGTAATGAACATGGAACACATCCTTCCGGAATGCCTGGCACTGATAGACCATACATATTTCTTGCTGGGTAGATTTGTACATAACTCTCTAGCGCTAGATGAGGAAATCTCTTCACCCTTATTTCGAGTGGGAACTGTCGTTACAATTGGTGTAGTCAAAATATATTACATCAACAAATCTCATTTTATGTATCTGTTTGTTTTAGGAATGTATTGTGTTCCTTTGTTATTTTTTAAATATGAAACGATTATCTTAATTATATTTATTTAAATATGTTTTTTAATGTGCAAGGTTGAGTATAAAAAGCCAATAACGCAATATAAAAACATATATTTACCTATTTATATTGTTCAATCTAGCCACGTCTATGTGCCATATCATGCCATGTAGATCCTCAGCCCTGTGCCACAGAAAAGCCAAGAATCCAGCCAGTGAGTAGAACAAAAATATATTTATTCATGAATCGGAAAATTCATATTTGTACAAAATCACATATCACTCCACTTCACTCTGTGGCCCAAATGCTTTTCTTTCCTAATAATTCACTTTTCACACACATTCACACCAATAGCTGGTTTAGGATAACACAGGTCAGAGACTATTTAACCCCAGAACATGCACAGTTGTCCTTCTTTGGTGATTTCCACCCTGGTTATATAGGAATACAGGTCTATAGAATACTTCAGATACCTGAGTCACTCACAAAATACTCTGAATGTACATAATTGTGCAACACCCTGGACGTGATGGTGCACATTAACGTCATCATATCCTTTGCATGGGGTTCACGTTATAACATGTAGCACCTTGAAACCTGACTGGATCATACCCGTGGCAAAACAATCTGCATGAAGTTTAATTTAAATAACAGGCAATACTTTTCTATTGACAAAAGCAATTTCACACTTGCAGAGCTCTTTATTTCTAATCTCCCTGTGACCTTGGAAATGCTAGCAATGTTGAAGCACAACACTTTTAAAAATAAAACAATGGCACGGTCTGGGGAAAATGGAGCAGTTGGGAATTTCATTTTTATGCACCCCTCCCTTTAGGGCATTTTTGGGGTTGGAAAAAGAAATAGGAGTATCGAATTACTTTAACATACTATATTTCTATCCACAATGGAAGCAATGTTTTTAATTTTTTATTTCAACAAAATCAGCCTGTGTCCGTTGGCTATAGGGGAATTATTTAAATTGCTACTTTGTAAAATTATGAAGGAATCACCCAATCAATAAGGGAATATATTAAATCGAACAGATGCCTACAAGACTTGGTATGGTTGGACAGGTTACTTACATAGAATATATTTGTGTTTTGTGCTCAGGAAAAGTGATCAGGGTTCCTGAATCATTTTATGGGCTACACAGGGTGCTGATTAGATGGCCTCTCCAGGGTCTGTCATGGATATATCCAGAATCCATCCCTTTATTTGCCTCTCCAGTTTCAGTGATGGATAACTCCAGAATCCTTCCCTTTATTTGCCTCTTCAGGTTCAGTCATGGATACCTCCAGAATCCACCCCTTAATTTGCCTCTCCAGGTTTCCTCCAGATGTGTAGTCTTCCTCCTGCTCTAATCCACCTCCCAGGCAATGTTAGTTATCCAGCAATTGTTCTCAGCAGTTCCAACTCAGATGATTTCAGAGAGCTCTCCCCTATTGCCATTGTGTGTCTCCTCACAAATCTTTATCTAAATGATCTGGTGCCACCTTATTGGCTCTTGATCTGGATTGGACATCTACTGTCCGACCCCTTTCTCTGATTAGTCCCTTTCATTACTAAGCATCATCCCTGTCAGTTATAACTCCACCCCTTTGAAAATGCTTTTTAGACCACTTCACTTTTGCAAATAAGAGTCACAAATTATATGTTTCCGAAATGGGAGTTGTATTATCAGATGGGGAGTTTTGTACATTATCCAGTGATTTATGTCCCATTTATCAGTGTCAAGGTTCCAAAGATAATGGACAAGGCATGGTCCTCTATCGCACCTATGGTAATCTCAAGTCATATGCATAATTTGAGTTCCATAAAAATCACATTTCTTTCTTCCACTCATAAGTAGGTCCAGCCATCTTCTCCTTTGTTGACGCGGCCTACAATCAAAGCATTAGCTCCTTTCAATTTTAACAGCCAGGCTATGGGTCAGTTTATCTCATCAAGCAGATGGGACACCCCACCGCTTTACTCATGGAACCCCTGCTGGTGTCTCTCGAATGTCATCAGCTCAGGGAGAGGGACCACATTTACTTGAATTTTGAGGAATTATTCTGAGTTCACATACACAAGCTGCGTCATTGCTTTTACAGGGGCCATCTGTTCACCGCATAAACTCTTAGTCTGGCACAAACCCTGCCCCTTTTCTTGGCTATGTTAGCTTAAAAGCGATCCTTGCATAAAGTGAAGAGCAGAGCCTACTCCTTGTATCTGTTGGTGGAAAGTAAACAGTTCTTGGCCTTTGAATCTCCTTAGAAATTGTCTTTTGAGCTGGGCCCAGTTTTTCTTCATGCACAGAAAACTGGTATTTTTGAATGTTGCAATTCCTCTACACATGTAGCCTTTTTTTAAAATGTAATTGCATGAGGCCATCTATGTCCAACATCACATTATTAATCAATATGATATGATATGAAATGGCATTTGTATTCAATCAATACTTCATTTGGCCGTAAGGCCCTGAAAGTACATAAAACACAAGTAACTGTAACAAAAGTATTCAGGAGATTTACAAATGAATCATGGAGCAATTTGAGGCCAGTACTACCTCCCACCAGACTAATCCCACTTGCATTTGGCCCACTATCCCAAATCCCTATCGCAGGTCCACCAAATGCCAACTTCCATCAGGCTTAAATGGTTCTTTTACCCAGTTCAAGAGGAACTCCCCTGGATCCGTCTCCCCAGTGGCAACGCATCTACCCCCAATGATACAGAGGTTTAAGACCTGACAGCAGGCCGAGAATCTATTTTGGGGTCCGAGTAAGAACTCATTTAAATTGAGTCGTTGGTTGATGGAGTGCTTTTCGTAATAATGGCCAAAATGCTACCAACTATACCAGGGTCCCATAAGTCCACCTGAATGAAATCGTAGCTATTCTTCCCCTGGTAGTGGAGTCTGGTACAGTTTGAAATGCTATCTTGGGATACTATGAAACAGCAACAAACGGTGTGCAACCAGTGTAGACATTTATTTAGCAACTTCTCCCAAGATTTGTGTTGATTTTTGGAGATTTTAGGAACTTGATGCAAATATGCCGTACCTCTCCTTGGGCCCTTCCCAGTATGTCAACTGTGGGCCATACTGCGAGACAAATAGATGGAGTTATTTTGCACCATGAAGTCAACTCCGGCCCATGACTTGTTGGTAAGTGATTGGATTCTTGGGACCTGGGCTGTATCCCTACACATAGGCCGCTGAAGCATAGGTACCGCTTTGCTCAATGATAGTAAAAGCAGCCCAATGGACTCAGTCCCGTCTCTGTCCATTTGCTGCTTAATCAAGGCTTCTACAATCCCGGTGAGATCTTCCCTTGCACAACCTTTCCACATCCCCATTCCATCCAAAATCGTGGCATATATGGGAGTAGCCGATGTCAAAAGAGAAATTATATCGTGCCTCCTATTGCATAAAATGTATGTATATTGGCCTACGCCAAGCTGCTTGTAAGTCGTTTGCGAAAGAATCCGTGTCGCAAGGTCCTGACCTTTGAATCAATGTAAGCCGCCATTTTAGGTAAATCCGCCATTTTAGATTTCTTATTTGTAAAGTCACCCTGTGAGTCAAAATGGTGGACAATGTCCTTCCGAAATACAACGTGGTCGTCTTGACCTCTGTATGTTGCTAATGTGTAACTTGCCTGCAGGCCACTTGTTGAGGTCGTGGACTGAGACCTTGTCCTTCGTTGACCTATGGATCAAGGGATTGCTTGCAACGATAATGTTAACCTGTGAATACAATACTTTTTAAACATTGTACGCAAACATCTGTTGACCTACATTGTAATGCATGTATAAAGAGGGATAGACTAAATCTAGAAACTATATTGTTACCATCTTATGCTGTCAGTAAAATATATTAGGAATAACCCGTATGTACGAGATATGTAAATCAGAAATGAACCTGGCACGAACCCTAGTCCAGTGTATGATTAACCTGTAGAGGGCTGGATATAGCTGTTAAAAAACGTATAAATACACTGATGTCCAGATGGTAATTCCTGCTCACTGCCCACATTGAATTGCTGGTATTCTCTGTGGTGTACTGACGGCCAAATAGCTGTTTGTGTACTTTGTTTTTTTAACTGTTCAGTTTTGTAATAAAGATTCTGGGAATCTTTACAAGCCTGTGTTGGTGTATTTCTCTTTGCATGGTGTAAAAGCCTAGATATTTTGATTTCTGCTTTCACAGTTGGCGCCCGAATAGGGACCCTCAAGATTGAAGTTGTTTCGTTGAGGATTGGCACGGCTATCGGACCGGGATCGGACGGTGACAAAAAGGGCCCTCTGGACGAGACACGAACTCCTCGACAGTACTGCACAATCAGATCACTGAACGATGAGCCGTAGCCCGAGACGACGTCTTGACGAGGGTCCATATATTGAGGTGGGTAAATTTGCCGAAATCACCAAACACGTGGGTCCTTAGATTATCCTTAGTAACCCGATCGGGCCTCCCAGTCCTTTGATGAGAACAATTACCACCAGGTAACACCAGTATTCTGATATGCCTGAGAAATTGTCTGCCTGTTTCAGGGCATTACTCCACAGAGCCAGACAATCTTTGATATTTAGCCGACCAGGTGCCTTAGGAGGGGCCACTGGCATTTCTATGAACTGTAAGAACGGCATTTGGAAGTAGAGCATTGATAGATATTTGGCACAGACAAACTAGATATGTTTTTGAATTTTAGAGGTCATATCCACGGTAGTTTTGAGGCTACGCAAATAGGACATTCAGAAATGATCAATTTCAGAAATAAATAGGAATATGTACATCGTTATATAAATCCTAAAAAAAAGTAAGCATTTTTATGATCAATGCGAACAGTCACCGTCTGTTAAACATATGGAGAGGGTTTTTCTTCAGCTTGATGTATATGAAATATCTCTTTCTAAAAGATTTCTTTTACTTAGATTGATTGTTTAATGAATTTATTAATGAATAAAGGTCTGGTGCCGCTGCACCACCTTCTTATGTATCTACTTCTGATGTTCTTTATTTTTTCTTCTCGTTGTGTGCTCCTTCTCCTGTAGCACTTTTCGTTCCTTTTGTTGCTTCTCCACTAACTGGTTATTGTTTTGGTGGAATCGCCCTTCTTTTTCCTAGTTGTGGTGTTTTGTTATTTTTATATAGGATTTCTTTTCCAAGCGGTTCTGCTCCTCTTATAGGCGGACGCTGAATCAGATATCTCCAATTAGGAGATTCGTGTTTCTTAGAAGATGGGGATACATGTAGTCGAAATATGGAATAGATTTACGGACACAGGGGTCCCACAGAGGTTGAGGGATTTTTAATGTTTCGGATTGTTCAAAGGGTTCTGCGGAGAAAGTATACAGGGGAGTCAGAACGGTTATGGAATGATGAAATAGATAGTAATAGTTTGGACGACCTTTTTGCGCAGGAACGGTTTTGTTCCTTCTTGAGAGTTAAGGAGTGATGGAATGTGAATTTGTGCAAAAGATGCACTTGGGTGGATTTTTGAATGTGTTAATGTCTTCCGTAGAAATGTAGGCTATGTATAGCTAGAAAATGTTGGAGATATAGAAGGTAAGTGTTGTAGGTAAAGGTAGGATACCTGAAGGATGGTTGTATGATAAAGAGATTTGCTGTCCCACAGAATTGATGATTATGTAAATAGGGGAGCCCCTCTTCCCTTCTGTTCCCGATATTGTCCCTGCAACCCTTTGCGCTCGATCTGCTTTTTCCCGCTTATAAGGGTGGGTCCTTTTAGAACCCGGATTCAGATAGTGAGAGGGATGGTAAGAGTATATAGTTTCAAGGTCAGTCTATTCCATAGAGTAATGAGTAGTTGAACTTTATACAAGTCGAAAAGGGTCAATAGTAAGTGCAATGGCTGATCTTTTAGTAGAGGTCAAATATACCTATGGTGTCGCGGATACGGGACCCAGAGGCCGCCCTGGAATAAGGGGTCCTGGGGACGCCAGTTTATGTGAAGTTCTTAGTTCGCTTTTTGAAATAATCAGTAAACCTTACATAAATATTAGAGATATTTTTCCTTTTCAGTACTTGTACTGTTTTTCTTTCCGAAAAATTTGTCATTTGACAACATATTGTTTGGTTGGGATGGTTCGAAGTTGAAACCGATGTCCATTCCCATTAGAACAATGGGTTTCTATGAGGAAACATAGGTGGGGAATAGGACATAGTATGAATACAGGGGGCCCAGATATGTTTCGCAGATCATCCAGAGGTCCCAGACTTTCCACTGTAAGGACAGAATAACATAATTTATTGTTCTCCGGATTGAGTGCGTTTGACGATTTCACCTCAGCAATTTTCTGTCTCACACTTTCCAGTTCGGCCTTTGACACCTGAATTTTGAAGTATATAGCTTTTAGTTTTTTGCATCAGGGAGTGATTGAGGCACTTGCGGAAAATCTTGTGCAAATAGCTTGATTCCACTGGAGTACAGGAAAGTGGAAGAAGCGATTCCGCTCCGTTTTTCATTATCAGTTCATGCGCTACTTACGTGAGTGTAACGCTGCCTTTTGTTCCTACTCTCTTAAAAATGCCTCTTTTTGGCATCTCTGTATAAACGAACAGTGGATATTTTGGCTTAAAGTAATTATAGTAGGACTTCGAAAGGACAGGTTAACACATTTGAGGTTACCGTTCGCTCATTCAGTTTTCTTTCTATGTAATATTCTGACGACCTTCTCTCTTTTCTTTTAATTACAGATTTGGAAGGTGTTTATGAAGAGAATACTGTGTTATTTCGTATTCAGTTAGTAGGACATAAAACATACGGCTTCATCCAATAGCGTATATGTAGTGTTTTTAGTGCTGTTGGCAGTAAATCGCCTGAGTAGGCTATAACCTGTCAAAGGAGGGATTATGACGCCTCTGACGCCTGAATAAATTCATGAATATAAGCATTTCTAGCATGTCTGTCCCAAATACATAGGAGGAAGTTAGTACCGTGATAGGTGTAGCTTTTTACCATAAGATAAGGGATCCCAAAGCCAATGTTGGAATTGACAGAGAGGGGCATTTCTTTTGTCATTTCCATAGAACTTGGCACACCAGTAAAACCTTTGAGCTGCTCAAGACTGCATTGTGTTCAGTACTAGTTTTGATCACACCAAAGTACAGTAAGGCCTTTGTGTTGTATGTGTATGGATGTGACGAATGTGCTTTTGGCTGTATTACGCAGGAGTATGGAAGGGTGGCGAGAATAGACCATGCAGTCATTTTTCCCCCATTTCTTGATCCTGTTGCATGCGCTTTTTGCTGAATTGCTTGAAAGCTGCTGCTGCTGCTGCGTTTGTAATGCAGAGTGAGGAATTGGTTCATGGCCATATTCCCTTTTTTGTGACAGAACACTTCACTCTGCAAATGTTCATGAAATGGAACACAGAATGCAACACCTTATTTTGGTACGACCTTATGTGCCGCATACCCAAAAATTTAGGAGGTGTTGCATATTAAATTCAGCTGAATCAATTTCCCTCTCGAAAAAATATTGTTTGCAATGACGAAATGTCATATGCCCATTTTTCCTGTACTGAAGACTAAGAAATTAAAGACCAGATTACTTTGTATAATTTGTACCTTTTGAACGATCTACAAGGGGAGCTGTCTTTTCAATGGGTCCCGTTTTTGTACCTCCACTACTACTTATGCTTCCATCAAAATAGACATGGTCGTGGAAGCTAGGAAAACTCTTGCATAACTCTTAGCAGGCCGTAGAGATTACTGCACCAATTAAGCTTGTGAAATTCTCTTTCTTTTATTTTAAGAAACAAATTTAGAATAAATATTTGTAAGTAATGGGTATACCTTTGAAGTGGTTTATGATCTGGGTTGACGAAGGGTACAACACGGTTTCATGACCTCGTATGAGAAATGGGAAAATAAGGAGGTCAGCACAGTACCCTGATGGTTTTAGCTACTCTCAGCACTTACACTTTCTACCCAACTAGTGATCATGAAATGCATAAAACGTCGAGGGGTAGCAAATGATGTGGGGAAATGAAATGCTTTTGCTGGCAGTACAACTAAACAGATTATTATTATTATTTTTTTTGCACCTAGAAATGTATGTTAGGAAATTGTCCACAAATATATGTATGATAGAGGACGGGGTTGATTTGGTAAAGGGGTATGCAAGCTGATGTCACTTCGAGGGAATTTAAGACACTGGAGTACTGGGTTTGGTGGATTGTGATAAAGAAAGGCGTTGGGTTGTGATCACAATGGCTTGTGGTCTCATTCATACGATGATCAAGAAACAGTTGTAAGGTATTAGAACTTCTCTGGGTAAAAACAAAAGAGGGCATCCTTAGTAATTTGAAATAGTGCTCTATTCCTCAAATAGATGACCTCCCCAAAGGAGGGGGTGGAAAAACATCTCCGAATGAAAGCAAGGAGGGAAGGCCAGTTAGTATTTGAACTTATCAATAAGACATAGAATATAAAATGTATGCGGAGTATTTGTCTTGAATTAAACATCGTGACCAGTTAACTTAAAAAAAATATATTTTGTTTTATTAATAGATGCGAGAAATTCGCCTTGCCTCGCATTCCGTTGACGGGGCCCATATCAAGCTCTTCTGGTCACACAGCCTACTGTGCGAGTGGAGAACCTGAAGCACTGGATCCACGCATCCTACGTCAAGAAGATTCTACACCCAGTGCCACACGTTACAGGAGATACAGAACCCCTTACCAGTACTGCAACCAACGATCCCAAAGCAGTGAGTAGCGCCAAGAGTGTGTCGGAGAATGCCCCTGAGCCCGTGAGGCTTGGTGAAGCTGCCATTTTGTCTCCATACTCTCCCAAAGTTTTGCATCCGGAAACTGCTGTTTCAAATTCGGCATCTCCACTTGTCTCTGATACATTGCTCCCAACAGGAAGTGACGACACATTGTTTCGATCAATCAGTACCAGGAAAAGTAAGGTACGACATGTGCTGAAGGAAATAGACTTACTGCACGGTTTGGCTGTGCCTTCAAAGAAAAATCATCAAGGGCTTGCCTTTTTGGCCCAATTATTTGTGTAAAGGGGATTCTGTTGGCAAGGGTTGTGAAGGGACTTGAGAAGGCACGCGACCGAGGTGTCGCCAGCAACGAACATTGCGGTTATCCGTTTGAAGACTACAATGCCTGCAGCCGCTTCGACTCGTACCGAACTGATAAGAGACTGTGTGACCAGCTACGGAAATGAACATTGGAATGTGTGGGCACTGAAGACGTATTACTGTTTAGTGAGAATGTTGAATGATTTTATAATGGTCATTGCCTTGGGATTCTGGTACCTGAAGTAAAAGAGCATCCGCTTGAAAATATGTTACCTACTGAAAAAGTGTGCCCACTGTTCTTACCTTTATATATACATATATACTTGCATACTTTGTGTCCGAGAGATTCCTAGCATAGATAGAGTTGTCTCAACAACACTTTATTACTTATCATGAACACTACGCATTTCGATCTTAAAAGGTCTAAAAGTTGGATTTGTTTGTATTTACTGTGACACAGGGATAAGGGGCTAGATTGACATATGCATTCTTTACTTCTGAGAACTGCATATTAGGTTTCTCACAGGGCACTATTTTTTGGCCGTTAGAAGTACGGTATCTCAGGGAATTTTGAGGGTTTAAATCTGAATAGTTTTCACAAATATGTTTGTTACTTCCCTTGGATGCTTGCTCTTTGCAAATGGGAATAAATCAAATGTTGATTCTATTAGGCCTTCGGATAGATTGACCCGTCCTTTTCAGACTTCAGGTTTTCTCCCTGCACACAGAGGAATGGTACACGGTCAATGGGCGACTTTTAAGGTTGCGCCAACGTTGCGAATTTGGCTAGTGAGAACAGACCTTTGTATGTAGGCAAACCTGTCTATTTTATTTTTTTGGTAATATAGTATTCTCATGGTTACCCAGGAACTGAAAGAGAACCGGATATTTCAAGATTTTGTTACTCAGGCTATTCACTATTAGTACTGTCTGATCTGATGGCAATAGATATTTCGGACAGTGATTCAGGGTGCATGGACAATGATACATGGAATTTTGTTTTTTGTAAAAAGATCCAAAGTTGTTTTTTAGCACTTGACGTAGGCCAAAAGTAGGGTTTGTCAAAAGAGAAATTATATCGTGCCTCCTATTGCATAAAATGTATGTATATTGGCCTACGCCAAGCTGCTTGTAAGTCGTTTGCGAAAGAATCCGTGTCGCAAGGTCCTGATCTTTGAATCAATGTAAGCCGCCATTTTAGGTAAATCCGCCATTTTAGATTTCTTATTTGTAAAGTCACCCTGTGAGTCAAAATGGTGGACAATGTCCTTCCGAAATACAACGTGGTCGACTTGACCTCTGTATGTTGCTAATGTGTAACTTGCCTACAGGCCACTTGTTGAGGTCGTGGACTGAGACCTTGTCCTTCGTTGACCTATGGATCAAGGGATTACTTGTACAATAATGTTAACCTGTGAATACAATACTGTTTAAACATTGTAAGCGAACATCTATTGACCTACATTGTAATGCATGTATAAAGAGCGATAGACTAAATCCAGAAACTATATTGTTACCATCGTATGCTGTCAGTAAAATATATTAGGAATAACCCGTATGTACGAGATATGTAAATCAGAAATGAACCTGGCACGAACCCTAGTCCAGTGTATGATTAACCTCTAGAGGGCTGGACATCGCTGTAAAAAAACGTATAAATACACTGATGTCCAGATGGTAACTCCTGCTCACTGCCCACATTGAATTGCTGGTATTCTCTGCGGTGTACTGACGGCCAAATAGCTATTTGTGTACTTTGTTTTTGTTTAACAGTTCAGTTTTGTAATAAAGATTCTGGGAATCTTTACAAGCCCGTGTTGGTGTATTTCTCTTTGCATGGTGTCAAAGCCTCGATATTTTGATTTCTGCTTGCACACCGAGGTGGGAAATGTAAGCACCCCCATCAGAGCGTTAGGCCCCATACCGACACTGTCATCTTCTTTTCCTCTGGGTGGCCCCCACGGGGGTGGCCCTCTCTCCCGGTCCTCCGTGAAGGCCAATAGTAGCCTCTTTACTTCGCAAAGTTCAAGCAAAACCGACCCACAGACACACGCACAGGATTTGCAGATTCCCTCATCAGTGGGCGCGTGGGTGATCAGGGTGGATGGAGCAGGTGTTGATTGGATGCTTGAATGAATGAAGACCTGGGTCAAGGTTTTTCTAGAGTATATCACACATTGAACCGAGAGTGCGGTTTGGGTGCTGATTTTAAGTACTGTTTCGTTTTCTTCGCTCTGTTTGACCTCAAGAGTTTAAAGAGGTTCACGGCCAGAGACCATGTTCGCTTTGGGCTTAATTGACTGAGGATCTAAGTCCAACGGCACCAACACATTGATGTTCATGTTCAAACTAGGACCCATTATAGGTGGAGTAATGATATCATTGGCATTTGGGCAGAGCTGGTCTTTTGAGTCAGTCCTCAAGGCATTCCCGGTCATCCTGGGCATCGCCCCCTCGCCCACAAAGATTATGTTCGAATTTGCCGTGGTAGTACCAGGTATTGTGCAATTTGCATCCAAACCCACTGGTGCTACGTCATACTCTATTTCTGTTTCGGGCGCTAGATTAATCAAATTCATTGTATCCACTGCGCGTTGCTCCCAGAAGCACCCTTATTCACAGGATATGTGCCTAAGAACTGGTTTATTTCCCTGATCAGGGACTACTCTTTCCCTGTGATCTTTGTATCGCCCGCGGGGAGTTTCCTTCCAGAGCAGGCATCTGGGCCTGCCACCAGATTGCGTTTGACTAGCAGTATCTTTCTTTTGGAGCCTGCTTGCTACTCCCCATAACGGTGCAGCTGAATGAGAAGTCAAAGGCAGCTGGGTCAGGAGGATCAGTAATCTCGGTGCTATAGTTAGAGCTTCTCACCCGTGGGCCCATTTCCTGTGCTGCAGTCTTCATTGTTAAGCGCATCCTACGCCAGTAGCGGGACCTCATCCCTGGGTACGTGTGACTCCCTTCCGGATGCCAAACTCCTGCACCCTTTCCCCACAGGCTTCACCCTGCAGGGGAATGTCGTGACTGAAGTATGGTTGGGGCGTGGTTGGAGGTGTGGTCCCATGGAGCTTCCTGCTTTAGCTGTGGCTGGGTCAGGAGGACAAAGCGCCAGATTCCCATGCCATCTCCACGCGGGCTTCACCATGCTGCGGGAAGCCGGGACTGAAGTATAGTTGGGGGCGTGGTTGGAGGTGTGGTCCCATGGAGCTTCCTACTTTAGCTGTGGCTGGGTCAGGAGGACAGAGCGCCAGATTCCCATGCCATCTCCACGCGGGCTTCACCATGCTGCGGGAAGCCGGGACTGAAGTATAGTTGGGGGCCTGGTTGGAAGTGTGGTCCCATGGAGCTTCCTGCTTTAGCTGTGGCTCGGTCAGGAGGACAGAGCGCCAGATTCCCATGCCATCTCCACGCGGGCTTGACCATGCTGCGGGAAGCCGGGACTGAAGTATAGTTGGGGGCGTGGTTGGATATGTGGCACAACTGACCTTCCTGCTTCCCGCTTTAGCTCTGGCTGAGTCGGGGGCACAGTGCGCTTTACATGTGATTTTAACGAATCACAAAACAACAAATTCATTGTTAACGAACCAAAAACATCTGAAAAAAAGAACACATTTTATGTCATTGTTTTTGGGGGTTGCTCCCCTCCAAGCCCACTGTTTTTAATTCATACTTTTCCCCCAACTGCCAAAACTACTTTTCCCATTCCCAGCTACATATATATCATTTTATTAAATGAGTTATTTTTTTGTTGGATGTTTTCGGCTCTTTAAAAATTCAATTTGTTGTTTTCAATTGGACAAAATCACTGCATACCGGCCAGAGCGCCAGACTCCCGTGCACGTTCCCCCACATTATAACATACATTTGAATGGTTCAGCCCAAGGAGGTTCCTCTGTGAACAGTTCCTTTGAAACCAAACTGCAAAATGTATTAATTTGTCCATAATGTAGAGAAAGGTAAACATGATTTATTTTCGGGCTTGTCGTTTGCAGAAATAGCACCCTTTAAATGTTGTCTTCCTGTTTCTGACGACACTGCTGGTGTATTTGGCAGTGTTGAAATGTCCATGCTGGCTTCCTGTTCTGCCAATTAAAAGTTTGCTTTCAAATTACAGGAAATGTTTCTGCATTTTATGTCCAACATGGCCAGGGCAGTCATCGGTCTTGGGGCTATATTTAAACCCATACTGCACTGATTCAAATATTGATGAATTTTTTGATCGATGCTGCAATCAGTGTGCTTTGTGTGTCTCACCTGTTTTGACGTTTAAAACATAGTATATTCAATTGTAACGCAAGCATTAACGTGTTGATACCTCGAAGACGGTGTGCAAATCTTTACATTATTTACTGTCTTGCAAACACCCCAGGTGGTATGTGTAGCTGGACCAATGGGGGCGGCCCCCAATGATGCAGGCACACATACCCAGTGGAATAATTGTTTGCAGTACAGTTTGTAAATATGTACGTGCAGGTGCCATTCATTGGAGCACACCTTAAGAGGAAGAATTGTTTGCAAGACAACACATAATTTAAAGGTGTGCACACCTTGTTATGAACATCTATTCCTTTGAGGATCAGTGCATGACATATTGCATGTTAGCACATCACTGATGCACTGTGCCAAGCCAAGCATAAATCATATGCGCAGAGAAATGACACCAGTTTCAAATGTTGCTATGCCATTGCTAACCAAGGGCAGCACATTGTCATGCAGGTTTCTGCATTGCCCATGTGTTACTACTGACTTCTGCAATTGTATTCGCTCTCCCCTCTTGCTTCTCCACTCTTTTTGACTGCTTACTCTCTGTTCTATCCTCCTCTCCCTTTCTCCCTTTTCCTATCTCCTCCCCTCCTCCTCTTACTTTCTTCGATGCACTTACTCGGTAAATCGTCTGTCTCCTCCCCCCTCCGCTTACTTGTTTTTTTTCTTGCCCGCCTGCAGCACTATCTGAAATGTCATCAGGCCTAGTGCGATAGTCACTTGTTTTGTTTTGTTTTGTTCCTTCCCTCCCTTTCTGCACCCCTCTCCCTCACCTTCTGTTTTTCTTCCCACACTCCCCCTCCCTTCCTTATCTATGTCTTAGCTCTTGCACTATCTGAAATGTTGTCAGGCCGAGTACGATAGTTAATTTCACATCCTTACTGTTCATGGCCTGTAAGGCTGTCATTGTATTTTCCCTTGTTCTCTCCCTTGCCTTGAAGCGCTTTGAAACACATTGTGTATAGGCGCTATATAAATAAACTATCATATATCAAGAGTGTGGTGCCAATCACAAAAAACCTATGCTAGCTTTCCCCAAGTAAACATATCACCATGGTGGTTTCTACATTGCCCCCAGAAAATGTTGATCCTTGTACCTACAAAGGCATGAACATATTGCCATGCTTAGGCACATCACCATGGTAGGTAACATATCCTGAGGCTACAGCAATGTCCTCTTCACATTGCCCCCAGAAGAGGTGCCACGATGCTTTCATCTGGCCTACAGAAATGTGTCCTCTGGCCCATAATATTTCTTCCACACGGTCCCCTTGTCAATTTCACATTGTGCCAATAAAGTGCTCCCATGTTCCCACAACATTTCCTCGTATGATTTAGGCGCTGTTACTTTCAGATTGTCCTCTGTAGGTTGCATGGTGCATCTTCACAAGAGCCCAGAAAAAACCCTATGCCGACTTCATATTAATTCCAAACCATGCCTATTTCATCAATCCCAGAAAAGTGCTTAACTTCACACCACACTGCCCCAATAAGTGCATCATGCCCCGTGAAATTACCCCAACAAGACCTGCCTGTCCATTTCTTCGTATGTCAATATCTTGGCATATGGCCATCACATTGCCCTCAAAGGCCCCTTTCACATTGCTCCCTGGATGTTGTCCATTTCCCCTCCATGCTTCTCCAGAATAAACCCTGCTCCCCTTTCACATTCCCCAGGTGCCCCCTGGGGCATTAGACATTGCATAACAACAATGCACAGTGCCCCTTCCACAAGACACCCAGACGTGACACGCCCCCGTCATGTGCTTCAATAAATGGCGCCACATGCCCATCAAATTGCTCCCAGACGGTGTACAGTGTTCTTTTAATATTGAACCCGAGAATGCCCTATTTCCCTTTCACAATGCCCCCACAAGCTGCCCCATGCCTCATGCCACATCACATTAAATCCAGAAAATGCCTGATGCCAGTTTCACATTTCTCATAGTAGGTTGCCCCCAGATACCCGTGGCCCCTTCACATTGCCTCCATAAGTGAACCCCATGTTGCTTTCACCTTGCCTCAGAAAGAAGCCTGTGCCACCTCCTTACCCTTGAAGATGCCATATTTCACCTGTGAACTGTCCCACAGCAGTGTTCTATGTCCTTTTCAAAGTACCCCCTGATGTCTCCTGGCCTTTATCATTGGTACCCATTGGTGCCCCGTGTGCCATTGCATTACTCCAGGAAGATGCCTTTGTCCCATTCTCATTGCCTCTAGTAGATGCCCCATGCCTCTCTCAGATTGCCCCTAACATGTTTTCCTGTGATCCTTTCCCTCAGCCCTAAGAATGGTTCCCTGTTAATATGAAATAACCCCCACATGACATATGCCTGTGGCACATGGACCCCAGAAGCTGACCCATGCCCCATTATATTGGCCAAGAACGTTGCCCCAAGCTGTACTACATTGCCCCAGAGAATCCCATTTCCCCTTTGATATTTCCCCCATGCCATTATCCAATTCTCCTCCACGTTTCCCCCATACATGTGTCCAATACTTCTGTTATGCTTACCCACATGCCTAACGCATGCAGCCTGGTACAGAACCCTTACCCCTTTCATAGCAAGCTGGAAGGTTAGCCGGTGCCACCCCACATTGCCCTTAGAGGATGTCCTTTGCTCCTTTAATACGGCAGAGAGAATGTTGCCCCCATACCGATGTCAAGAATGATGTGTCTTGCCCCATCGCATTACCTCAATACACTTCAAGCTGCCCCTACAAGTTCTCCATTCTCCTTTTACATTTTCACCAAAATAGTTGCCCCATGGTCTTTTCACATTGCCCGTACTTGTCTAATGATGTCTTCAAGGAGCCCAAAAATGCCCCTTTCCCTTGACCCGCAATATGGTCTCAGACTCCCATCACATGCCCCTTTTGACATATCCTAAAGAAGAAGCAAAATTGCACGTGCATATTGACCTCACAAAGTTGCCACATGCCCCGATCACATTGGCATGACAAGGGTACACATGCCCCTCCCTTATGTGCGCTCTGAATATGCCCCGTGCACCAATTACCTGGTCATCAAAAATTGCCCCAGGATATCATTCCGAGTCCCACCAGACGCAAAGGTCAGTATCTCGGTTACCTGCCATTGGCCTCAGCAGGGTTGAAGTGCGTCATTTCGTCGCCATGCGTGTCCTGCTATTGCACCAGGAAGCACACGGAAGGGGGCTCTGTACACCCCCCAAATCCCCACTGCTTTCTGTTTGTAGAGTGTGCCACACGGCTCTGATTCAATTTTCCCGATGGAGCATTCACAGGTAGGAACATTCTGTCACACCTGATGTCAGGGATGTGCAAACATTGCGTATGTAGATGCTGTGCAACTGTTGCATATGTAGATGTTTTGCAACCGTTGCACATGTGCATGTTGTGAAAGCATTGCATATGTAGATGTTGTGCAATCGTTGCATATGTAGATGTTGTACAACTTTTGCATATGTAGATGTTGTGCCACCACTGCATAGGTAGATGTTGTGCAACCGTTGCATATGTAGATGTTGTGCCACCACTGCATAGGTAGATGTTGTGCAACCGTTGCATATGTAGATGTTGTGCCACCACTGCATAGATAGATGTTGTGCAACCGTTGCATATGTAGATGTTGTGCCACCACTGCATAGGTAGATGTTGTGCAACCGTTGCATATGTAGATGTTGTGCCACCACTGCATAGGTAGATGTTGTGCAACCGTTGCATATGTAGATGTTGTGCTACCACTGCATAGATAGATGTTGTGCAACCGTTGCATATGTAGATGTTGTGCCACCACTGCATAGGTAGATGTTGTGCAACCGTTGCATATGTAGATGTTTTGGACTACACATTTGACCAGTCCTAGCCAGCATGGTCAATGGTGTAGGATAAGGGCTTAGTAGTCCTAAACATCTGGAGTAGCGCAGGGTGCAGAGCCCTCCCGGGGATCTTTCATGCCCTGCTCTGTCCTTCTTCACTCTCTACTAGTCTCTTTCTGGCGCTGCGGGGATAGATTGCGACCTCTTCATCCCGGTTGGATGGAAGTGTGTTTGTCATTGACTTGTATGTGATGAAGGCCATTTTGAAAGCGGTCTGGGCTTGTGGGGGGCCCAGTGGAGGTCTCCGAGGGTTCCATTGCTTCAGCCCTGTGATGCCATGGGCCGCGGCGTGCTGGGCAGCCTCCAGGGAGGAGGTTGAGAATGCTGCCTGCGCCCAAGGGATAAAGGACCAGGGTGTGGATGCTATGAAGAGGGAGATAGGAGAGAGCCGGCCCCAGGCTGTCTGCGTGCTCTTTGCAAAGTGGTTGCTGTCGCTGATGAGGCTGAGAAGACCACGCTAAAACATGCCCACCCTAAGCCTGCCGCCACACCACCCCACTCCGGGGGCCTCAATGAAACTCTTCCCTGTGAGGAGCCTTAAACTCAATGTGCTGCTGGTGAGGGGATTGAGGGCTGGTGATAGGCACAGCTAACTCAACACTGGAAATCCCCCACCCTGCAAGCTTCATTCGCGAATGTTACCGTCCTTTTTACCTTTATCGTCCGTTTAGTTACAGTCTCTATACCCGCCCAGTGGCCGCCAGTGCAGAAAAGATCACCTGTTTGTTTCGAAAGCTCGGAGAACGTACGCGCCTCGAGCGCCCTCCTTGCTTTCGCTTCTAATTTATTTCACTTCCCATAAAACCCGGTGATGCATTTTTGAGGTCCCGGCTCCCCGCATAAATCAATTACATTCATACATGACAAAGAGAGCCGTAAATTCACTTAATGTTCCTGCCTATGCCTTTACCAACACAACGCGGGCGCGCAAGACGTGATTGTGTTTGGAGGCAGCGCGCGACGCCACCTCTTCTCCATTCCAAAGCGGGGCGCACGGCGGCCTCCTGGTAATTGGATTTCCGAGGGGGTGCAACACTTATTCGCCCACACGCCCCCAACAGCCCCCGCTCGAAGCTCCAGATGCACACTGTTAAATATTCATACCAGCACGGACAGGTGTTTTTGGAAAATCAGAAATTGAAATTTAAACATTATGCCAAAATGAAGTGTTGGGGGTGCGGGGTTCGTCTACTTAAATCACAGCGCTTATCATTTGTCACGTGTGCTCGGATGGGGAGTTGAAGGTTGTTCACTTATCAGTCTTGGCTTTTCGTTGGGGCTTAATCGACATTTATAAAACGAAACTGTGTTGCAGTGACTTCCATATAGCAGGGGTGTGGGAACATGGGGGTGCTAGGGGACTGACAGTTTATGGATGTTGTTTGGTTATTTACCCACTCATTCACTGATGGTGGTGGGGGGTGCTTTCAAACCCTAAGGCTAGTCCCAAGCACTACCTGCCTCTCCTCACCCAAAACACGCCTCCCCAGTGAAATCTTTGATCAAGCTCTATCATGCAGTAGCATCAAACTTTCCAATCACCAGTGAATAGATTTCCCCCCCCCACCCCCTCGTAGAGCGTTTTCTTTAATGTGGAGAACAGCATTCTAGAACTCAGAGTACGTTGCGCAATCGCGTACATAGTCCTCCTTCTCTGCTGGTTCTGCTATGGATGTCGCTGGCTTCATTACGTGACATCTAACAATTTTGATCGCTGGGTTCGAAATAATCATCTCATAACCTGACGCTCTTTGCGTAGTCAATGTGATTTAAGGTTTCTCTGAAATAGCAAATAAGGAATGCTCGTCTGGTATAACGCCACTGAGCATCCCATTGTAATACTTGCAGCTTTTTCAATTATAAAAGCAGCAGCAGCAGCTAATGCTTTTTGTAGGGGTAATGCCCTCCCTTTAGTGGGTCTAAAATCCCACTGTAATAAGCCAATGGCTTGTGTCCACGTCCTAATGTTGTCTTCTGCGTAAGGACTGCTGTTATTGCCACTTCATTAAAATGCAAGAACATCTATTGAGTGTGCATGTGTGAGGTGCTTATACAGCAAGACATTGTGTTTCAAAGCACCCACAGGGGAGGGGAGGGAACATGTGATAAAGGCAATAGAGTGCAATAATGAACAGGATAGAGGTGGTCCTACTAGGCCTTGAGTGCATTCGGATTGTGCAAGTGCAGAGAGAGAGAAAGGGCAGGGGAAGGGGGGTGAGGGAAAAGTGCTAGGAAGATCCCCGCAAGGGGAAGTGCCAGGGAGTAAGTTGCCGGCAACCAGAAAGTGCTTGGCAGAGGTCACATAGTAATGAATGGTCATTTGCCATTATAATAAGTGCAGTCCTGTCAGGGAAGACATGCCAGTGAGTCCCCAAGGAGAACACAACTTACAAATACCATAGGGTATGAATAGACTCTCATTGCACTAAACAATTTTACTATGCAAATGCGATCTTTTCCATAAGGACCAAACTGCTTATGAATGATCAAAAATATTCTTTATTTAGTATACTGCATGAAAAACAGTGTAACAATATAAAAAAGATTTAGTGTCATTAGAAATACATCGCTAAATCTGTAGCTCAACAGTACATTTTAATTATACAAAAACACACACCCAACTGTGATCCACTCTCTGACTCATCCAAACCATACACATTAATTCCATATCTAGTCCATTCATACTGTGCAAACGACGCAAAGGAGTTAATTGATAGTAAAAAAGTGGGTCTCACAATTCGACCTCAGATATAGAGTGCTGTTCTAACGTTATATACACCAAATGTTTTTACAGGATTGGCATTTAGCGATATACAGTTTTGATAGAAAGATTCTCTGCAAACATCATAAGGACTGTCTGATTTGTTGGCCAATGGATTTTGTAACAAAAAGTGTCGACTCTGGTTTCGGCTCGGTACTGATATCGATGTTCATAACAGAGCTATCTTGAGGACATAAAAGGAATGAGTTTGTGATCACATTGGTGTGTGTTGACAAATTAGACAAAGAGTATCTGCATTACCAATATCAAAAAAGCCAGACAAGGGAAAAGCCGAGCGAAAACAAGAAGGGAAAACACAGGGAAGGCAAAGAGACAAAAAAACTAAACTTTTTCATTATTAAAATCTAATTACAGATATCATTGCTAGTTTTACATTGCTTATTTACGTATTTCAAAAAAAGCAGTTTCAAAAAAAATTAACACAGACATTGTTGACTTACACAAAATTTCAAACCATAATTAAGTTCTGGAAGAACGAAAAAGGTTGCAACCACCTCACTTCTCACCCCTTACTGTCTCTCACATGTAACACCCAAACAATGGCACGCAATGAATGATTCAAGCAAGGAAGCAACTCCTACATTGGATGTGCTCAATAGACCAGAAGGTGACACAAAACATGCACCTACCTTGCCCAAAACTCAAGACACACCCGTCATTAATGCACTATCCGATGAATCTATCGTGAGGAGCCTACTCTCCATTCGGCACACACCACACCTACTAGTCGAGCTCTTGCAATGCTGAACATGCTGGACATGAACATGATTACACCCGAAGTTGCCTGCGCGTTTGTCAGTTCATACTGCACCCAACACACCAGCCTAGGCCCATAATATTCACTTTTGGCTTACTGCACAAAAACCCAGACTCATTTATAGCTGAAAAGGTTGCTTTAATGTGACAAGCCAAAGCTTACAAATAACCGCTTACCTGGCTCCCTGGCCTTACAAACTAACAAACTATTTTAAACAACCAATTAATAATTCAACACTTTCATTTCTCCAACAATTAAATAATTAAATAAATCCACTTTCTCCCTAACTATCCCTTGGTCCCTACCGTCTCCTTACCACTTCTCCAGGCGTTTCTCCCTTGGGCCATGCCCCTTCAGGTTCAATACCTGTTCCCCCGAGGTAGCCTGTTTGTGCAAACAGCACCACCCCCATCCTTTCCCGTGCCATTCCCTCATTGTGCTTCACTCCCCCCACATCTAAAGGGGCCATGCCCCCGGCAACCAAGCAACCTCCCCAACCCATAAAAAACTCCCCTCTTCACCAATCTCCCCCTTCCTATGACCTGCAGCCAGTCTGACCTACCACATAAACAACAGATATTTTACAACACAAATTCCCCAACTAGTGGCCCAACCTGTCACACAAAACTACCGAAACAATACAGACCTTAAACAGAGACTAAAAACCTGTGAACATTTTGAAAAGAAATAATAACCCAGAGAAACCAAATTGAAGGGCCCCCAGGAAAATAAAACCAGATACCTGACATAACCCAAAAAAGGGGGTGGGCGGGCGGGTCAATCTAAAGTCCCAACCGTCGCCTGCTTCCCGAACCTTCCCTGCCCCTTAAATGTCCGCCCGGGGCGCTCTACGCGCTGGCCATCTCACTGGCCTGTGCAGCGCCAAAATAACCCCGGGGGGAAATGCTTTGCGTTCCCCCCTGTGCCCCCCTTTTGGCTTACTGCACAAAAACCCAGGCTCATTTATAGTGGAAAAGGTCACTTTAATGTGACAGGCCAAAGCTTACAAATAACCGCTTACCTGGCTCCCTGGCCTTACAAACTAACAAACTATTTTAACAACCAATTAATAATTCAACACTTTCCTTTTTCCCAACAATTAAATTATTAAATAAATCCACTTCCTCCATAACTATCCCTTGGTCCCTACCGTCTCCTTACCACTTCTCCAGGCATCCCGTTTTCTCCCAGGGGCCATGCCCCTTCAGGTTCAATAACTGTTCCCCGGGGTAGCCCGTTTGTGCTAACAGCACCACCCCATCCTTGCCCACGCCATTCCCCCATTGTGCTTCCCTCCCCCCACATTTGAAGGGGCCATGCCCCCGGCAACAGAAAAACCCTCCACCGAGGTGTTCTTTCTGACCCACGCCCCCCCACCATTCCTTTCTACTTCCAACTCTTTACCATATCTCTCACCAACCAGGTCAATTCTGACAAATAATGAGTATTTCCAAAAACTGACAAATGGACCCCATCCTCTCTAAATATCATGAAGCCTTCATAAACTATTTCTTTGTGGTCCAAAACCTTTACCGCCGCCAACGCACAAAACTTTACCATCTCTCTTTTTATCCCCTTCCTTGCCCGTTCTATCGCTCCCTCACATCTCGCTCCCCTCCAAACTCTCTGTGGCAACGCCGTAGACCAAACTACACATGTTTGAGGCCACATTTCTGGGACCTACAACTAATCCCTTTTCATTTTTCTACTGAGAGCCACACCTGTATCTCTTACCAAGTCATTTTGCCCCTGCAAGAATGATCACCCCCTCTGGAGACCCATTGCGTTCCCTAAACCAAGCCAACATAGGCAGCAGCTGATCCCAGCAAAACCCCCCTAAACTGAACCATCTTACCAATGCCACTTTGTAGCTTCAACCCAATTGCCAGTCAAAAGACTCTTTTTTCTGCCTCCTTCCCTGCCCACTTAACCAAAGTGTGGCCCACAAACCAAGGCAGCAGCATCTCACCCGACCTCCACGCAGCATCTGAAAAAGAAATTACAATTTCACTTTCCATTCACGACCACCCCACCACATTCCGACCTCCCCTGTACCTCTGACCATTTATCAAAACAGCCCCCTTTAACCAAGCCCTAATATACCCTGTGCTTCCCAGACCTCCACCGTCCTAAAGTCTTCACGTTATCAACCGATAAGCTTCAACCAGCTAATTTCAGGTGCCTTACCCATCCTAAATCAATGAGTTCCACCCTCCTCAACCTTTCCCCCACCGCTACTAATACCTTCCTCCGGCAACCCATCCTCACCTGGCCATCTCCTTATTCCCTCTACGGAAACACCCCCGGTCCTCTCGTACCTGTCCCCCTATACTACCCACCTTTACCACCCATCCTTTAAACAAATGCACCTACTCCCACTTGCACTCCCTTTCTCCTCTATCCTATTACCCTCCTGCTCACCCTTGCCCCCCACCTTCCCTCATCTTCCTACTATGGCCCCGTGTTGCCCACCCTGCACCGGGGGCAAACGTGCACCCGGTCCATGCAGTCCCTTTTCCTCATTACTCCTCTCCGCCACTGCACCAGGGGCCAAACTTGCGCCCCCGTCCATGCAGTCCACTCCATATAACTTACTCTTCCAGCACCTTGCGTCCGTTACCCCATTTTTACCACCTGCACCAGGGTCCCTAGTGCACCCCCGTCCATGCAGTCCCATCTCACCATTTCCCCCCGCTGCACCAGGGGCGCTCCCGCACCTCCGTCCATGCAGTCACCTCCCTTCAATCCCCCCAGCTGCACCCAAGTTCAAATGAGCCAAGTTCCTCCCGTGCTGTGCCTACTCAATTACCACCCTAACATGCGCCCTGTCTACTATGAACCGGGGCTACTACCGCAAGCTCGAAGTTGCAATTTCCTCTTAACCTCCGTCATTCTCTGTATTTACTCTGTGCCGCTAATAACCGTCTCCCTTCCCCCTAAAGCTTGCTCACCGTATCGTGCGGCAAGCGTGAGGGCTTCACCACCGTTGTCCGTGCCCTCCAAACGACAGCCACCACCCCTTAACATTTTCAGAGTTACATTCCCCCTTGCTCCCCCGCCCTACCTAAACGTCTTCCTCCTCACTCCTCTCCTACCCTCTTGGGATCACCCCCAAAAACTCTCACCAAACTTTCTGCCTCCCCTCCTTTTCCAATAAACTGAGCCCGACCTACTGGCACCCCCCAGTTTAACTGGCATGTGGTATTTCCCCCCCACCTCCTTGCCCCACTCCTCGCCCTGCCTACTGTCCCCTGCCTGAAAACAATAAGTAATTGGATGCCGACCCGCACACCTGCTGCCCTCATGTTTAAATTTGCACATCACCCTCATTCAGCCTTCTTTATTGAAAGCCCAACATGCTGCTGAGGGCTGACCCCTACCTCCTACCAAGAAAGGGGTGACCAAGAAAGGGCCGGTAAGGCACGGCTAAGCCGCTTGCCGCATGTACCGTTGGAGCTGACCTCGTCGGCGCCATCCATTGCAACCAGAGATCCATATCTATCTCCCCCCAAACCGCCTGACTGTCCTCCGCCATCCTTGCTCTAAACTCCTCATCATAATGCACCCACGCAAAGCCCCCAAAACTCATAAATGCCTTCCTAATCACATCCATATATTTTAGCAGGGCTACGCATCGCTCCGGAAATTTCTCGCAATAGACACTGGCATAAATAATAAATGCTGACGTCCAATTTTCAATTGTCACTGGGACCCTTGGGCGCAAGGCGAGTTCTCTTTCCTCTTCCTCAGACCCCTCCTTAGCTCTCACTTCCCTATGAAGCAGCTTAAAAACGTCCACAGATTCCCCTGCCTGAATATTATCCTTAGTCACTGTCATCAAGTGCGCACCCAAACCCAAAGGTTTCATGATGCCCATGTAAGGTAGCTTTTTCTCTTTACCCTTCACTTCAACCTCTTTTCCCTTTCAAACCTGTACCTTGAGTGCCAATGGCTCAATCACCTTATCCGTTTGTACCTTCACCGAGCGATTTCCTTTTTCACCCACCAAGTCTCTAATAGCCTGTACACCAATCTGCCTTTTTACCCCTTACAAACCAGACCCTTCATTTCCTGCCCCCGTTTTACATCCCCCTCTGCCATGCAGTTGACCAGTCCTTTTCCCGCTCACTTCTTTCTGCCCTGCCATTTCCCGTCTGTGGCTGGCCTCCACTCCGATGCTTCTCCTCTCTTTTCTTACTGGGCTCCTGCTGCGGGGACAAAACATGTCAGCATTCTCACCCAGCCAATTATTCCCCAACCCTCTTGCCCCCAACCCCCTTGCTCCTGTCTTTCACAATCCCACATAAAACCCCTTCTCTCCTTCCCCCTCCTCCTTACTGCCCTATAACCTTCATCCTCCCACTGCCCCACATATTCCTCCATCCCAACTTCATCACCCCTGAAATATCATTGCTGATGCAAGCTCATGCTCGGGTTGAGAAGATTCTCTTCTTGTGAGCCCGTGGGCGCTCGCCCCGCCACTCCTTTGGCGTCTTCTCAGCAGGGCCACAGAAACACCTTCCTGGTCCTCTTCTCTCTGGCGATGTGTGCTCTCCTCCACCCTGTGGTCTTCGTCGCTAGGGGCCGTACTGTGCCCTCTAGACTGTCCTTGCGTAGGTCGAGGAGGGGCCGTTCTTAAACCCTCTCCATATTCTTCCTCTGCAACAGCGGGGGCTGCGCAGTGCCCTCTGCCCGAAATCATCCTAGCCAGGGGGCGTTTCACGCCCCTCCCTCACCTCACTAATTGATAGGGACGTCTCTCTTCTTCTCCCACCTGCAGTCTTCTGCAGGTATTTACCCCCTTTGCCCCTCAGTCCTATCACCCCCATCTGTACCTCATCACCCCCACTGCCGTGACTCCTTTGACCTACACCTTTTTCTACACTCCTGGCATCCCCTTCCTCCCCTTGGTCATTACTAACCACCTCCATAACTGACTCCCCACCCAAATGCATTTCTCCCCTGGCCGCTCTCCTGTCAATTTCCCTCCTCATCTTCCTGCCCCTGGATTCCCAAACCTCCCCTCTTCCCGCCGCCCTCTTCCCGCCGCGGGGGTGCAAGCCACCACTGCCGCGAGAGCGCTATCTGCCGCTGCTCTATGCTGCGGCCTATACCCCCACCTCCCCTGTAACCTCCACCACTGCCCCCTTCCAACTGGGCCTTAGATGCCCTGCTAATAATCTCAAGGGTCTCCCTCAGCGCCCTGACATCCACCAAACCCTTCTTGCTAGCTCCTTGTCCCACCATTGTGCACTAAAAATCTGGCTGTGCACCCAAATATGCCCCTTTGCAGTTCAACTAGCTACACTAAGCCCCCGAGCCAGCACCTACCCGTGGAACTACCCTCAAAATGGAAAGCCCATAAAACAGAAAATGGGCTAAAAAATTAAGAACTCCCTAAAAAGATAAATAAACTCTCATAATTCCCAAATATAAAAATATTAGAAAACTGATTACCTATATTTATTATTAGATTTATTTATGTATTATTTTAACATTTTTTTAATTTTAATTTTTTTACATTTTTTTATCTGCCCCCTAAAATAACCCTTGCCTTAAAGGACCCTTCCCTAAATTCCCGAAATGCACCTTGTGGCCAAGAAAACTACAGAACAACAATGCCCCCTAGCGGCGAGCAGGCCACACAGCAGAGCAAGGAAAAGAAAACAGAATGGTCCATTTAAGTGGACCGCACTGCCTCCCCAGGCCCAACAGAAGCTACTGCGCCACCGCAACGTAGCTCAAGAAAAGAACACTAATGGCCCTTGAAAAACAGCAGTGCGCTCTTACTAACGAGGAACCCCGGCCCGCCTCTCCCCCCACGCCGCACCTAGCTACTCAGGCATGAGGGCCCAATTCACCTGAGGTGAGGGAAAAAGTGCTGCTACTCCCCGGGTTCCCTAGCAGAGCGGAGAAAGTCGCCAGGGAACAATACTGCTGGGCATTCAACAGAGCTGCGCGACACGGGCTGGAAACCTCGCCGGCACCCCCCGCAGGACCCGCAGAGGCTTGAAAACACGAACCGAGCCCAAGATGAAAATACTCCCAACTCCTAGGACCCTGAACCCCCGCCCTCACAGAACTAATCAAGGGACAGAACAAAAGACAGAAATGACTAATGTAAAAATGGAAGTACCTTATTTACGGTACCTCCGGATAAGCAACTTTCTTTTTTTTTTATATAACTAATGCTGCCTGCCTAACCACCTCTTGCTAATGTACCCACTACTCCTCACCTCCACGAAAAACCCCTAACCAGGCCAAATCAGGGAAGGCTCGGGAACAGGCGATCAGGACTGATCAATCTCAAGTCCCAACCGTCGCCTGCTTCCCGAACCTTCTCTGCCCCTTAAATACCCCCCAGGGGGAGCTCTACGCGCAGGCCATCTCGCTGGCCTGTGCAGCGCCAAAATAACCCTGGGGGGAAACACTTTGCGTTCCCCCCGGGACCCCCAATCCATCTGTACCTCATGGGGAAATGTGGCATGGAACTACCGAGCCTCTCCAGTGGAGTATAAGTTAGTTTCTAGGTTCCCAGTGGACAACCTAGCAATAAGTCCTAACATCCTACCTACCCCATGGACTTCCAGCTGGCATTGGAAACCCCCCAGCTGCCACTGTTTGATGGTTTCTGTGGTCCAAATGAAATGGGATCCCGGTGGAGCAGTCTCCCCGGTGCTTAATGCCGAGCTCCTGGCCGTGTCTGCATCTGTGTGCAATTATCTGTAAAACCAACACATGTAGATGTTGTGTGACTGCTGGGTGGGGAACATTAGAAACAATTGCCCCAGACGACCCCAACACACAATCGATTGCAGAAGTAATTACTTTGTAATCACCTCCAAAATGGCAGTTTGAGTGTACAGAGCACTTCAAACCACAGCTCCTCCATCTACCCCGTGAGCGCAATTATCCAGAGTTCAAGGCGTTCCCTTGCGCCGCGCTGGAGAACTCCTCACTATCACACTGCCCAAGCCAATTGAGAAAATAAATGCAACGGTAAATACCCCCTTATTGCATGCACACGCTGCATGCGACTTTCTCCGCAGCAGCTCACCAGTTTTTATCGCGGTCTCTACGGATGTGAAGTAAATCTAAGACATCTGGGGAGGAAAATACATCCACGTCAGTGGAATGGCATGGATCTGTGACCGTGGGTGCAAACACACGATTGTGCACATTAAATGGGGTTCCCAAGGGCAAGTGCTGGGAGAAGGAGGGGCTAAAGGCGATTGGGAGGAAGGCCAGGACCCAGAGGACACATAAAGGCCAAGGCCACCAATATCAACGACTGAACGCTTTAGCACGGGAGGGAACGGGGGAAGGAGGAGGTGAGGAAGAAAGTCTTAAGGCACTTCCAGAATTTGAGGACATCTGGCTAAAGACGGAGAGGGAGGGGGAGGCTGTTCCAGTGGAGGGAGCCAGCAGAGGAAAGAGATAGGCCTCCAGCTCGCTGCTTAGAGAAGCGCTTGACACACAGAGAGTCAGAACTAGAGGCAGTGGTCGAAGTGCACAAAAAGGAGTAGTGGAACTATGTTCACTGCTGTCCTGCCCCGCTCCCCACAAACTCCATCACTGCTCCCCCTACCATACACAATATAAACCCCTGAACAAATGCCACTGCTGTTTAAGGGAATGTTCATTGCAGCGCACTGAAGTGTAAGTTTCAACTTTTTCCTACAATTTTATTTTAAAACGAAACAATTTCAGATCGGTTTCATTTTAAAATAACTGTATATGAACAGTAAAACTTTAAAAAGTAGAGAAGCATTTCTCCCAACCGCTCCCACCCACTCCCACCACTGCACATTACTAATAGTGTTTACAATTCTTTTTGTACAAAAGCAAAAATAGAAACGTCCAGAACTTTAATTTGGTGCTGCGTGTATGGTATGCTGTACTGCTTGGAAGGGTTAAGAAGTTTATTAACCCGGATAAGACTTAATCATCACCATTAAGTCATTACTTTTAAGAAACATGCTTTCAAAAGGCAGAAATTACTGTTTAAAATCACACACATGTGACTGGAATCTAGATAAAGATTTGCTGATTGGCTGAAATTGACCCATCACCTTTCATACGCTGTTTTCTCGGCCTGAAATAGTTTTTAATCACCTAAAAGTGACAAGAATGTGCTAAAGGCCCTCGTACTGAAATATAAATAGATGCCTAAATAAGGGACACTAGAGCTTCAAAAATCACAATTAGTGTTTGAAGTATAAACAAAATGTGAGCGCTGTGCACACTTAAGAACTACTGCTATGATTTGGGGCAGGTGGGGTTACTGTCTGATAATGGCTTAGGCCCATGTTATATGCCAGGGTGGAGAAAGGGCCTTAACATAGGCCTTGGTGCCATTAGCAGGTGGTAAAGCCCCCGCCCCACCATTATGGTAATATCGATTAGTACCATGGGAACATGCTTACGATAAGGCGGTGCTCGGGATATCCTCTGATCTCAAAGGCATGACACTATAACCTGCTTTGTAGTAACGGCTACTCAAAGCCATGTTGGGAAGAAAAGCGCTTGTCATCAGAAATTAAGGAAAGTGAAAAGATGTGCCATGAGACCCATACAAGAAACAATGCACAGGGTGAGGTGACTGTAACCCAGGGAGATATTTCTTTAAGAAATAAAACAGACCAGCGTGCTGCCATTTTGTGAGCACAAATCTGCCCAGATTTGCAGACGGTGGGTTCCACCGAGATGGAGGTCAGAGGCCAGAGGCAGAGAGGAGAACTGGGGCACTGCGAGAGTGCAGGTGAGGGGAGCGGGAAGGGAGCTAGACTCGCTCAAAGAAGGAATAAGGTGAAAAGAAAAGGAGAGGGAGAAAGGAAAGCTGGTGAGGGTGAGCACCCTGTGGCTAGTAATCCGCCAGGGACCTTGCACGGACGTGGTGCCAGTGAAACGTTGTTCTGAGTGGTCTTCAACGGTGTTTCTTTACCAGCTGAAAGAAGAAATAAGGGGGCGGAGGCCCCCCTGCCGTCTTCTTTCCTATACCCATGGCAGGGCCCACACACTACCTGGGAATAACCACTGACCTAGGAAGGATGGCTGCACCCCTTGCCATCCAAACCCCATCTCCATGGGAGAGCAGAACTATCTGCTGGACCCCAAACAAACACATTTGAATAGTCTCCAAAGTGAGGTAAAGCCAGAGCAAGCCCTAGCGTCAAACTGCTTGGGGGTTGGAGATTTCGAAAAGCAAAGATCACGTCCCACATTTATGCTGCAAATTACTTCTAGTGATGAAAAGACAGCAACTCGCTTTCTAACATGAACTAAATGCTGTGGGTCAGGACCTGCGCCAGGGATGTCATTTAGGGGTCGCCAGAGGTTGCAACTGCGACCTCTGAGGGCTCCCTTGCAACCTCTTTGTCTACCTTGTGACCTCTGACCCCTAAAAAAAAAAAAAAAAAATATATATATATATATATATATATATATATATATATATATATATATATATTACACAGCCACAGTAGTGGCTGTGTAGTTATGGTTAAGTTGCTAATTTCATAGGCAGAGCACTTTTTGGGTGGCTTATAACTTCACACCCCCTGGACGAATCCTCACCAAACTTTGCAAAAAAAAGTATATGGCACACTTTGAATATTTATGCAAAGTTTGATGAGGTTTGGTCCAGGGGGGGAAAAGTTATAGAGGGGTCCCAACATTTATTAATGTTCCCATAGAGTGAATGGGGAAAAAGCCCAAACCGCTGGATGGATTTTCACCAAATTTGCGGCAGGAGCAGTGGCTTGGTCCCAAATACGTGCTTTTGTAAATTTGGTGAAAATCCGTCCAGTAGTTATTTTTTAAACGATCAAAAAGTAGGTCTAAAAAAATTAGTGATATCTATGTCCGCTCCGCGGACACACTTCCCTGTTCGCTCCACCTACAGGATATCGATTGGCTGATCGCTCGCGGCATGTCTGCAGACATGTGACGCATTCGCTGATTGGATGGTGAAGTGCGTCAGATTGTTCTGATGCGCCCGCCTTCTTGGATCCGTGTTTTGGTGTCCGCGGACTTTGCGGCAAAAACATATTAAAAAAAACAACATTGTACTTGTTAAATTTATCAAATAATCTCTGGAGAGGTGAGGGGTGATGAGGATGGGATGGGATATGGCTGCAAGAAGCAAAAAAACGTCTGTTTTTTTCACGAAAATCACACAGTACATTTGGAGGTGTTCCAAAATATGTGCGTAAAGCACAGGCAAAATACATTGCATTTTGGCATTCAAGGGATGGAGATGTATAATCATGGAATTGTGGACTTGTAAATATAGATTGTTGCTTCTGCAGTCTGCAATCTCAACCTTACCTTGTGGTATTACAGAGTAATACCACATTCCCAATGCCCGATCTTCTATATTGTTTATATTGGTTGCCCAATATTTATTAATATTAAATAGAAGTCATTTTGGGTTGTTTTCCACTCTTAATTAAAACACTTGGGGGGTAATTCATAGAATTCAGCGCACAAGTGGCGCACGCGGCTGGCACACAGTGTGCGCGTGAAAATCCCTCCGCCAGCCGCGTGCGCCAAAACCCATTTCAGCGCACAGCGTATTCATGGATCCCAGCTACCAAAACAAGCCGTGGCGCACAGTGGCGCAGCGACCCTCCAGCAGTGCCAGTTACGCCCCCAAGAACGCCCTAGCGCAGGGAAAGGCCATCAAAATCCCCAATCCAGCGCAAAGGGCTGTGCCAACCCTGTACCAGCAAGGCAAGCGGGCTACGTGTACCACTGGGATGCGCGGGAAGCACCTCACGTCATTTCAGCTGGGTACGTGTATTTCAGGGGTGCGCTTGAAGTTCCACACGCGATTCCATCAGGGTACATGTACATCAGGGGAGCGCGGGAATTTTCACACGTAAATTCAGCAGGGTACGTGTATATCAGGGGTGCGCGGGAAGTTCCACACGCGAATGTCATGGCTACGTGTATTTCGGGGTGCGCGGGAAGTTTCACACGCGATATCAGCAGGGTACGTGTATTCCAGGGGTGCGCGGGAAGTTCCACATGCGAATGTCCTGGCTACGTGTATTTCGGGGTGCGCGAGAAGTTCTACACGCGAATCTCCTGGCTACGTGTATTTCGGGGTGCACGTGAAGTTACACACGCGAATCTCCTGGCTACGTGTATCTTGGGGTGCGTGTGAAGTTTCATACGCAAAGTCAGCAGGGTACATGTATATCAGGGGTGCGCGGGAAGTTACACACTCAAATCTCCTGGCTACGTGTATCTTGGGGTGCGTAGGAAGTTTCACAGCGAAGTCAGCAGGGTACATGTATATCAGGGGTGCGTGGGAAGTTCCAAACGCGAATGTCCTGGCTACGTGAATTTCGGGGTGCACAGGAAGTTTCACACACGATATCAGCAGGGTACGTGTATATCAGGGGTGCGCGGAAAGTATCACACGCGATTCCATCAGGGTACGTGTATTACAGGGGTGCGCGGGGAGCACCACACGTGAATTGCACGTGTGGGTCCTCCCAGGTGTTCCCTCTACACCCTCCACAGCCCCTGCAGGTGGCTCACACCACAGGGGCCTACCCTGCACATGGCCTGCAGGCACCCCATCCAGCATGGCCATGCCCCCCAGCCAACCCAAATGTCAACTTGCACTACTGCCCACCAACGCATGTCCCCCTGCACCCCCAGCCACCAGGGGCAGCCTCCACCAGGCCTCCACCCATGTCTCCCACCACCCCCACACCCCAGCAGTGCAGGAGCAGCCTCCACCAGGCCCCCACCCATGTCTCCCATCACCCCCACCCCCCAGCAGTGCAGGGGCAGCCTCCACCAGGCCCCCACCCATGTCCAACTCATGTTCCCCACCACCCCCACCCCCCAGCAGTGCAGGGGCACCTGCCAGCAGGCCCCCACCCATGTCTCCCATAAACCCCACCACCCAGCATCCAGGGCACCCTCCACCAGGCCCCCACCCATGTCTCCCACCACCCCCACCCCCGAGCATCCAGGGGCACCCTCCACCAGGCCCCCACCCATGTCTCCCACCAGCCCCACACCCCAGCAGTGCAGGAGCAGCCTCCACCAGGCCCCCACCCATGTCTCCCATGACCCCACCCCCCAGCAGGGCAGGGGCACCCTCCACCAGGCCCCCACCCATGTCTCCCACCACCCCCACCCCCCAGCATCCAGGGGCACCCTCCACCAGGCCGCCACCCATGTCCAACTCACGTTCCCCACCACCCCCACCCCCCAGCAGTGCAGGGGCAGCCTCCACCAGGCCCCCACCCATGTCTCCCATAACCCCACCACCCAGCATCCAGGGGCACCCTCCACCAGGCCCCCACCCATGTCTCCCACCACCCCCACCCCCCAGCATCCAGGGGCACCCTCCACCAGGCCCCCACCCATGTCTCCCACCACCCTCCAGCAGTGCAGGGGTAGACTCCACCAGGCCCCCACCCATGTCCAACTCATGTTCCCCACCACCCTCACCCCCCAGCACTGTGGGGCACCTGCCAGCAGGCCCCCACCCATGACCAACACATGTTCCCCACCATCCCCACCCCCCAGCAGTGCAGGGGCACCCTCCACCAGGCCCCCACTCATGTCTCCCACCACCCCCACCCCCCAGCAGTGCAGGGGCAGCCTCCACCAGGCCCCCGCCCATGTCCAACTCATGTTCCCCACCACCCCCACCCCCCAGCACTGTGGGGCACCTGCCAGCAGGCCCCCACCCATGTCCAACTCATGTTCCCCACCACCCCCACCCCCCAGCAGTGCAGGGGCAGCCTCCACCAGGCCCCCACCCATGTCCAACTCATGTTCCCTACCACCCCCACCCCCCAGCAGTGCAGGGGCACCTGCCAGCAGGCCCCACCCATGTCTCCCATAACCTCCACCCCCAGCAGTGCAGGGGCACCCTCCACCAGGCCCCCACCCATGTCTCCCACCACCCCCACCCCCCAGCATCCAGGGGCACCCTCCACCAGGCCCCCACCCATGTCCAACTCATGTTCCCCATCACCCCCCAGCAGTGCAGGGGCAGCCTCCACCAGGCCCCCACCCATGTCTCCCATAACCCCCACCACCCAGCATCCAGGGGCCCCCTCCACCAGGCCCCCCACCCATGTCTCCCACCACCCCCACCCGCAGCATCCAGGGGCACCCTCCACCATGCCCCCACCCATGTCTCCCATAACCCCCACCCTCCAGCAGTGCAGGGGCAGCCTCCACCAGGCCCCCACCCATGTCCAACTCATGTCCCCACCACCCCCACCCCCCAGCACTGTGGGGCACCTGCCAGCAGGCCCCCATCCATGTCCAACCCATGTTCCCCACCACCCCCACCCCCAGCAGTGCAGGGGCAGCCTCCACCAGGCCCCCACCCATGTCCAACTCATGTTCCCCACCACCCCCACCCCCCAGCAGTGCAGGGGCAGCCTCCACCAGGCCCCCACCCATGTCTAATACCACCCCCACCCTCCAGCAGTGCAGGGGCAGCCTCCACCATGCCCCCACCCATGTCCAACTCATGTTCCCCACCGCCCCCACCCCCCAGCAGTGCAGGGGCAGCCTCCACCAGGCCCCCACCCATGTCTCCCATAACCCCCACCACCCAGCATCCAGGGGCACCCTCCACCAGGCCCCCACCCATGTCTCCCACCACCCCTACCCCCCAGCATCCAGGCGCACCCTCCACCAGGCCCCCACCCATGTCTCCCACCACCCCCACCCTCCAGCAGTGCAGGGGCAGCCTCCACCAGGCCCCCACCCATGTCCAACCCATGTTCCCCACCACCCCCACCCCCCAGCAGTGCAGGGGCACCTGCCAGCAGGCCCGCACCCATGTCTCCCATAAACCCCACCACCCAGCATCCAGGGGCACCCTCCACCAGGCCCCCACCCATGTCTCCCACCACCCCCAACCCCCAGCATCCAGGGGCACCCTCCACCAGGCCCCCACCCATGTATCCCACCACCCCCACCCTCCAGCAGTGCAGGGGCAGCCTCCACCAGGCCCCACCCATGTCCAACTCATGTTCCCCACCACCCCCACCCCCCAGCACTGTGGGACACCTGCCAGCAGGCCCACACCCATGTCCAACTCATGTTCCCCACCACCCCCAACACCAGCAGTGCAGGGGCACCCTCCACCAGGCCCCCACCCATGTCTCCCACCACCCCACCCCCCAGCAGTGCAGGGGCAGCCTACACCAGGCCCCCACCCATGTCTCCCTCCACCCCACCCCCCAGCAGTGCAGGGGCAGCCTCCACCAGGCCCCCACCCATGTCCAACTCATGTTCCCCACCACCCCCACCCCCCAGCACTGTGGGGCACCTGCCAGCAGGCCCCCACCCATGTCCAACTCATGTTCCCCACCACCCCACCCCCCAGCACTGTGGGGCACCTGCCAGCAGGCCCCCACCCATGTCCAACTCATGTTCCCCACCACCCCCACCCCCCAGCAGTGCAGGGGCACCTGCCAGCAGGCCCCACCCATGTCTCCCATGACCCCCACCACCCAGCATTGCAGGGGCACCCTCCACCAGGCCCCCACCCATGTCTCCCACCACCCCCACCCCCCAGCATCCAGGGGCACCCTCCATCAGGCCCCCACCCATGTCCAACTCATGTTCACCACCACCCCCACCCCCCAGCAGTGCAGGGGCAGCCTCCACCAGGCCCCCACCCATGTCTCCCATAACCCCCACCACCCAGCATCCAGGGGCACCCTCCACCAGGCCCCCACCCATGTCTCCCACCACTCCCACCCCCCAGCATCCAGGGGCACCCTCCACCAGGCCCCCACCCATGTCTCCCACCACCCACACCCTCCAGCAGTGCAGGGGCACCCTCCACCAGGCCCCCACCCATGTCTCCCACCACCCACACCCTCCAGCAGTGCAGGGGCACCCTCCACCAGGCCCCCACCCATGTCTCCCACCACCCCACCCCCCAGCAATGCAGGGGCAGCCTACACCAGGCCCCCACCCATGTCTCCCACCAACCCCACCCCCCAGCAGTGCAGGGGCAGCCTCCACCAGGCCCCCACCCATGTCCAACTCATGTTCCCCACCACCCCCACCCCCCAGCACTGTGGGGCACCTGCCAGCAGGCCCCCACCCATGTCCAACTCATGTTCCCCACCACCCCCACACCCCAGCACTGTGGGGCACCTGCCAGCAGGCCCCCACCCATGTCCAACTCATGTTCCCCACCACCCCCACCCCCCAGCAGTGCAGGGGCACCTGCCAGCAGGCCCCACCCATGTCTCCCATGACCCCCACCACCCAGCAGTGCAGGGGCACCCTCCACCAGGCCCCCACCCATGTCTCCCACCACCCCCACACCCCAGCATCCAGGGGCACCCTCCATCAGGACACCACCCATGCCCAACTCATGTTCACCACCACACCCACCCCCCAGCAGTGCAGGGGCAGCCTCCACCAGGCCCCCACCCATGTCTCCCATAACCCCCAACACCCAGCATCCAGGGGCACCCTCCACCAGGCCCCCACCCATGTCTCCCACCACTCCCACCCCCCAGCATTCAGGGGCACCCTCCACCAGGCCCCCACCCATGTCTCCCACCACCCACACCCTCCAGCAGTGCAGGGGCAGCCTCCACCAGGCCCCCATCCATGTCCAACTCATGTTCCCCACCACCCCCACCCCCCAGCAGTGCAGGGGCACCCTCCACCAGGCCCCCACTCATGTCTCCCACCACCCCCACCCCCCAGCAGTGCAGGGGCAGCCTCCACCAGGCCCCCACCCATGTCCAACTCATGTTCCCCACCACGCCCACCCCCAGCAGTGCAGGGGCACCTGCCAGCAGGCCCCCACCCATGTCTCCCACCACCCCCACCCCAGAGCAGTGCAGGAGCAGCCTCCACCAGGCCTCCACCCATGTCCAACTCATGTTCCCCACCACCCCCACCCCCCAGCAGTGCAGGGGCACCCTCCACCAGGCCCCCACCCATGTCTCCCACCACCCCCACCCTCCAGCATCCAGGGGCAGCCTCCACCAGGCCCCCACCCATGTCCAACTCATGTTCCCCAACACCCCCGCCCCCCAGCAGTGCAGGGGCACCTGCCAGCAGGCCCCCACCCTTGTCCCCCATAACCCCCACCCCCCAGCAGTGCAGGGGCACCCTCCACCAGGCCACCACCCATGTCTCCCACCACCCCCACCCCCCAGCATCCAGGGGCACCCTCCACCATGCCCCCACCCATGTCCAACTCATGTTCCCCACCGCCCCCACCCCCCAGCAGTGCAGGGGCAGCCTCCACCAGGCCCCCACCCATGTCTCCCATAACCCCCACCACCCAGCATCCAGGGGCACCCTCCACCAGGCCCCCACCCATGTCTCCCACCACCCCTACCCCCCAGCATCCAGGCGCACCCTCCACCAGACCCCCACCCATGTCTCCCACCACCCCCACCCTCCAGCAGTGCAGGGGCAGCCTCCACCAGGCCCCCACCCATGTCCAACCCATGTTCCCCACCACCCCCACCCCCCAGCAGTGCAGGGGCACCTGCCAGCAGGCCCGCACCCATGTCTCCCATAAACCCCACCACCCAGCATCCAGGGGCACCCTCCACCAGGCCCCCACCCATGTCTCCCACCACCCCCAACCCCCAGCATCCAGGGGCACCCTCCACCAGGCCCCCACCCATGTCTCCCACCACCCCCACCCTCCAGCAGTGCAGGGGCAGCCGCCACCAGGCCCCCACCCATGTCCAACTCATGTTCCCCACCACCCCCACCCCCCAGCACTGTGGGACACCTGCCAGCAGGCCCACACCCATGTCCAACTCATGTTCCCCACCACCCCCAACCCCAGCAGTGCAGGGGCACCCTCTACCAGGCCCCCACCCATGTCTCCCACCACCCCCACCCCCAGCAGTGCAGGGGCAGCCTACACCAGGCCCCCACCCATGTCTCCCACCACCCCCACGCCCCAGCAGTGCAGGGGCAGCCTCCACCAGGCCCCCACCCATGTCCAACTCATGTTCCCCACCACCCCCACCCCCCAGCACTGCGGGGCACCTGCCAGCAGGCCCCCACCCATGTCCAACTCATGTTCCCCACCACCCCACCCCCCAGCACTGTGGGGCACCTGCCAGCAGGCCCCCACCCATGTCCAACTCATGTTCCCCACCACCCCCACCCCCCAGCAGTGCAGGGGCACCCTCCACCAGGCCCCCACCCATGTCTCCCACCACCCCCACCCCCCAGCATCCAGGGGCACCCTCCATCAGGCCCCCACCCATGTCCAACTCATGTTCACCACCACCCCCACCCCCCAGCAGTGCAGGGGCAGCCTCCACCAGGCCCCCACCCATGTCTCCCATAACCCCCACCACCCAGCATCCAGGGGCACCCTCCACCAGGCCCCCACCCATGTCTCCCACCACTCCCACCCCCCAGCATCCAGGGGCACCCTCCACCAAGCCCCCACCCATGTCTCCCACCACCCACACCCTCCAGCAGTGCAGGGGCACCCTCCACCAGGCCCCCACCCATGTCTCCCACCACCCCCCAGCAGTGCAGGGGCAGCCTACACCAGGCCCCCACCCATGTCTCCCACCACCCCCACCCCCCAGCAGTGCAGGGGCAGCCTCCACCAGGCCCCCACCCATGTCCAACTCATGTTCCCCACCACCCCCACCCCCCAGCACTGTGGGGCACCTGCCAGCAGGCCCCCACCCATGTCCAACTCATGTTCCCCACCACCCCCACCCCCCAGCACTGTGGGGCACCTGCCAGCAGGCCCCCACCCATGTCCAACTCATGTTCCCCACCACCCCCACCCCCCAGCAGTGCAGGGGCACCTGCCAGCAGGCCCCACCCATGTCTCCCATGACCCCCACCACCCAGCAGTGCAGGGGCACCCTCCACCAGGCCCCCACCCATGTCTCCCACCACCCCCACACCCCAGCATCCAGGGGCACCCTCCATCAGGACACCACCCATGTCCAACTCATGTTCACCACCACACCCACCCCCCAGCAGTGCAGGGGCAGCCTCCACCAGGCCCCCACCCATGTCTCCCATAACCCCCAACACCCAGCATCCAGGGGCACCCTTCACCAGGCCCCCACCCATGTCTCCCACCACTCCCACCCCCCAGCATTCAGGGGCACCCTCCACCAGGCCCCCACCCATGTCTCCCACCACCCACACCCTCCAGCAGTGCAGGGGCAGCCTCCACCAGGCCCCCATCCATGTCCAACTCATGTTCCCCACCACCCCCACCCCCCAGCAGTGCAGGGGCACCCTCCACCAGGCCCCCACTCATGTCTCCCACCACCCCCACCACCCAGCAGTGCAGGGGCAGCCTCCACCAGGCCCCCACCCATGTCCAACTCATGTTCCCCACCATCCCCACCCCCCAGCACTGTGGGGCACCAGCCAGCAGGCCCCCACCCATGTCCAACTCATGTTCCCCACCACCCCCACCCCCCAGCACTGTGGGGCACCTGCCAGCAGGCCCCCACCCATGTCCAACTCATGTTCCCCACCATCCCCACCCCCCAGAAGTGCAGGGGCAGCCTCCACCAGGCCCCCACCCATGTCCAACTCATGTTCCCTACCACCCCCTCCCCCCAGCAGTGCAGGGGCACCTGGCAGCAGGCCCCCACCCATGTCTCCCATAACCCCCACCCCCCAGCAGTGCAGGGGCACCCTCCACCAGGCCCCCACCCATGTCTCCCACCACCATCACCCCCCAGCATCCAGGGGCACCCTCCACCAGGCCCCCACCCATGTCCAACTCACGTTCCCCACCACCCTCACCCCCCAGCAGTGCAGGGGCAGCCTCCACCAGGCCCCCACCCATGTCTCCCATAACCCCCACCACCCAGCATCCACGGGCCCCCTCCACCAGGCCCCCACCCATGTCTGCCACCACCCCCACCCCGCAGCATCCAGGGGCACCCTCCACCAGGCCCCCACCCATGTCTCCCACCACCCCCACCCTCCAGCAGTGCAGGGGCAGCCTCCACCAGGCCCCCACCCATGTCCAACTCATGTTCCCCACCACCCCCACCCCCCATCACTGTGGGGCACCTGCCAGCAGGCCCCCACCCATGTCCAACTCATGTTCCCCACAACCCCCATCCCCCAGCACTGTGGGGCACCTGCCAGCAGGCCCCCACCCATGTCCAACTCATGTTCCCCACCACCCCCACCCCCCAGCAGTGCAGGGGCAGCCTCCACCAGCCCCCCACCCATGTCCAACTCATGTTCCCCACCACCCCCATCCCCCAGCAGTGAACGGGCACCTGCCAGCAGGCCCCACCCATGTCTCCCATAACCCCCACCCCCCAGCAGTGCAGGGGCACCCTCCACCAGGCCACCACCCTTGTCTCCCACCACCCCCACCCCCCAGCATCCAGGGGCACCCTCCACCAGGCCTCCACCCATGTCCAACTCATGTTCCCCACCACCCCACCCCCCAGCAGTGCAGGGGCACCTGCCAGCAGGCCCCCACCCATGTCTCCCATAAACCCACCCCCCAGCAGTGCAGGGGCACCGTCCACCAGGCCCCCACCCATGTCTCCCACCACCCCCACCCCCCAGCATCCAGGGGCACCCTCCACCAGGCCCCCACCCATGTCCAACTCATGTTCCCACCACCCCCACCTCCCAGCAGTGCAGGGGCAGCCTCCACCAGGCCCCCACCCATGTCTCCCATAGCCCCCACCACCCAGCATCCAGGGGCCCCCTCCACCAGGCCCCCACCCATGTCTCCCACCACCCCACCCCGCAGCATCCAGGGGCACCCTCCACCAGGCCCTCACCCATGTCTCCGACCACCCCCACCCTCCAGCAGTGCAGGGGCAGCCTCCACCAGGCCCCCACCCATGTCCAACTCATGTTCCCCACCACCCCCACCCCCCAGCAGTGAAGGGGCACCTGCCAGCAGGCCCCCACCCATGTCTCCCATAACCCCCACCCCCCAGCAGTGCAGGGGCAGCCTCCACCAGCCCCCCACCCATGTCCAACTCATGTTCCCCACCACCCCCATCCCCCAGCAGTGAAGGGGCACCTGCCAGCAGGCCCCCACCCATGTCTCCCATAACCCCCAACCCCCAGCAGTGCAGGGGCACCCTCCACCAGGCCCCCACCCATGTCTCCCACCACCCCCACCCCCCAGCATCCAGGGGCACCCTCCACCAGGCCTCCACCCATGTCCAACTCATGTTCCCACCACCCCCCACCCCCCAGCAGTGCAGGGGCACCTGCCAGCAGGCCCCCACCCATGTCTCCCATAAACCCACCCCCCAGCAGTGCAGGGGCACCCTCCACCAGGCCCCACCCATGTCTCCCACCACCCCCACCCCCCAGCATCCAGGGGCACCCTCCACCAGGCCCCCACCCATGTCCAACTCATGTTCCCCACCACCCCCACCCCCTGCAGTGCAGGGGCAGCCTCCACCAGGCCCCCACCCATGTCTCCCATAGCCCCCACCACCCAGCATCCAGGGGCCCCCTCCACCAGGCCCCCACCCATGTCTCCCACCACCCCCACCCCACAGCATCAGGGGCACCCTCCACCAGGCCCCCACCCATGTCTCCCACCACCCCCACCCTCCAGCAGTGCAGGGGCAGCCTCCACCAGGCCCCCACCCATGTCCAACTCATGTTCCCCACCACCCCCACCCCCCAGCACTGTGGGGCACCTGCCAGCAGGCCCCCACCCATGTCCAACTCATGTTCCCCACCACCCCCACCCCCCAGCAGTGCGGGGGCAGCCTCCACCAGCCCCCCACCCATGTCCAACTCATGTTCCCCACCACCCCCACCCCCCAGCAGTGAAGGGGCACCTGCCAGCAGGCCCCACCCATGTCTCCCATAACCCCCACCCCCCAGCAGTGCAGGGGCACCCTCCACCAGGCCCCCACCCATGTCTCCCACCACCCCCACCCCCAGCATCCAGGGGCACCCTCCACCAGGCCCCCACCCATGTCCAACTCATGTTCCCCACCACCCCCACCCCACAGCAGTGCAGTGGCAGCCTCCACCAGGCCCCCACCCATGTCTCCCATAACCTCCACCACCCAGCATCCAGGGGCACCCTTCACCAGGCCCCCACCCATGTCTCCCACCACCCCCACCCCCAGGCATCCAGGTGCACCCTCCACCAGGCCCCCACCCATGTCTCCCACCACCCCCACCCTCCAGCAGTGCAGGGGCAGCCTCCACCAGGCCCCCACCCATATCCAACTCATGTTCCCCACCACCCCCACCCCACAGCACTGTGGGGCACCTGCCAGCAGGCCCCCACCCATGTCCAACACATGTTCCCCACCACCCCCACCCCCCAGCAGTGCAGGGGCACCCTCCACCAGGCCCCCACCCAGGTCTCCCACCCCCCCGCCCCCCAGCAGTGCAGGGGCAGCCTCCACCAGGCCCCCACCTATGCCCAACTCATGTTCCCCACCCCCCCACCCTCCAGCACTGTGGGGCACCTGCCAGCAGGCCCCAACCCATGTCCAACTCATGTTCCCCACCACCCACCCCCAGCACTGTGGGGCACCTGCCAGCAGGCCCCCACCCATGTCCAACTCATGTTCCCCACCACCCCCACCCCCCAGCAGTGCAGGGGCTGTCTCCACCAGGCCCCCACCCATGTCCAACTCATGTTCCCCACCACCCCCACCCCCATCAGTGCAGGGGCACCTGCCAGCAGGCCCCCACCCATGTCTCCCATAACCCCCACCCCCCAGCAGTGCAGGGGCACCCTCCACCAGGCCACCACCCATATCTCCCACCACCCCCACCCCCCAGCATCCAGGGGCACCCTCCACCAGGCCCCCACCCATGTCCAACTCATGTTCCCCACCACCCCCACCGCCCAGCAGTGCAGGGGCAGCCTCCACCAGGCCCCCACCCATGTCTCCCATAGGCCCCACCACCCAGCATCCAGGGGCACCCTACACCAGGCCCCCACCCATGTCTCCCACCACCCCCACCCCCCAGCATCCAGCGGCACCCTACACCAGGCCCCCACCCATGTCTCCCACCACCCCCACCCTCCAGCAGTGCAGGGACAGCCTCCACCAGGGCCCCACCCATGTCCAACTCATGTTCCCCACCACCCCACCCCCCAGCACTGTGGGGCACCTGCCAGCAGGCCCCCACCTATGTCCAACTCATGTTCTCCACCACCCCCACCCCCAGCAGTGCAGGGGCACCCTCCACCAGGCCCCCACCCATGTCTCCCACCACCCCACCCCCCAGCAGTGCAGGGGCAGCCTCCACCAGGCCCACACCCATGTCTCCCACCACCCCCACCCCCCAGCAGTGCAGGGGCAGCCTCCACCAGGCCCCCACCCATGTCCAACTCAAGTTCCCCACCACCCCCCAGCACTGTGGGGCACCTGCCAGCAGGCCCCCACCCATGTCCAACACATGTTCCCCACCACCCACACCCCCAAGAACTGTGGGGCACCTGCCAGCAGGCCCCCACCCATGTCCAACTCATGTTCCCCACCACCCCCAGCCCCCAGCAGTGCAGGGGCAGCCTCCACCAGGCCCCCACCCATGTCCAACTCATGTTCCCCACCACCCCCACTCCCCAGCAGTGCAGGGGCACCTGCCAGCAGGCCCCCACCCATGTCTCCCATAACGCCCACCCCCCAGCAGTGCAGGGGCACCCTCCTCCAGGCCCCCACCCATGTCTCCCACCCCCCCACCCCCCAGCATCCAGGGGCACCCTCCACCAGGCCCCCACCCATGTCCAACTCATGTTCCCCACCACCCCCACCCCCCAGCTGTGCAGGGGCAGCCTCCACCAGGCCCCCACCCATGTCCAACTCATGTTCCCCACCACCCCCACCCCCCAGCAGTGCAGGGGCACCCTCCACCAGGCCCCCACCCATGTCTCCCACCGCCCCCACCACCCAGCAGTGCAGGGGCACCCTCCACCAGGCCCCCGCCCATGTCTCCCACCACCCCCACAACGCAGCATCCAGGGGCACCCTCCACCAGGCCCCCACCCATGTCCAACTCATGTTCCCCACCACCCCCACCCCCCAGCAGTGCAGGCGCAGCCTCCACCAGGCCCCCACCCATGTCCAACTCATGTTCCCCACCACCCCCACCCCCCAGCAGTGCAGGGGCACCCTCCACCAAGCCCCCACCCATGTCTCCCACCACCCACACCCCCCAGCAGTGCAGGGGCAGCCTCCACCAGGCCCCCACCCATGTCCAACTCATGTTCCCCACCACCCAGCAGTGCAGGGGCAGCCTCCACCAGGCCCCCACCCATTTCCAACTCATGTTCCCCACCACCCCCACCCCCAGCAGTGCAGGGGCACCTGCCAGCAGGCCCCCATCCATGTCTCCCACCACCCCCACCCCCCAGCAGTGCAGGCGCAGCCTCCACCAGGCCCCCACCCATGTCCAACTCATGTTGCCCACCACCCCCACCCCCCAGCAGTGCAGGGGCACCCTCCACAAGGCCCCAACCCATGTCTCCCACCACCCACACCCCCCCGCAGTGCAGGGGCAGCCTCCACCAGGCCCCCACCCCATGTCTCCCACCACCCCCACCCCTCAGCAGTGCAGGAGCAGCCTCCACCAGGCCCCCACCCATGTCCAACTCATGTTCCCCACCACCCCCACCCCCCAGCAGTGCAGGGGCACCCTCCACCAGGCCCCCACCCATGTCCAACTCATGTTCCCCACCACCCCCACCCCCCAGCAGTGGAGGGGCAGCCTCCACCATGCCCCCACCCATGTCCAACTCATGTTCCCCACCGCCCCCACCCACCAGCAGTGCAGGGGCAGCCTTCACCAGGCCCCCACCCATGTCTCCCACCACCCCAACCCCCAGCAGTGCAGGGGCAGCCTCCACCAGGCCCCACCCATGTCCAACTCGTGTTCCCCACCACCCCCACCCCCCAGCAGTGCAGGGGCACCTGCCAGCAGGCCACCACCCATGTCTCCCACCACCCCCACCCCCCAGCAGTGCAGGAGCAACCTCCACCAGGCCCCCACCCATGTCCAACTCATGTTCCCCACCACCCCCACCCCCAGCAGTGCAGGGGCACCCTCCGCCAGGCCCCCACCCATGTCCAACTCATGTTCCCCACCACCCCACCCCCCTGCAGTGCAGGGGCAGCCTCCACCAGGCCCCCACCCATGTCTCCCACCACCCCCACCCCCCAGCAGTGCAGGGGCAGCCTCCACCAGGCCCCCACCCATGTCCAACTCATGTTCCCCACTACCCCCACCCCCTAGCACTGTGGGGCACCTGCCAGCAGGCCCCCACCCATGTCCAACTCATGTTCCCCACCACCCCCACCCCCCAGCAGTGCAGGGGCACCCTCCACCAGGCCCCCACCCATGTCTCCCACCACCCCCACCCTCCAGCATCCAGGGGCACCCTCCACCAGGCCCCCACCCATGTCTCCCACCACCCCACCCCCCAGCAGTGCAGGGGCAGCCTCCACCAGGACCCCACCCATGTCCAACTCATGTTCCCCACCTCCCCCACCCCCCAGCAGTGCAGGGGCACCTGCCAGCAGGCCCCCACCAATGTCCAACTCATGTTCCCCACCACCCCCACCCCCCAGCATTGTGGGGCACCTGCCAGCAGGCCCCACCCATGTCCAACTCATGTTCCCCACCACCCCACCCCCCAGCAGTGCAGGGGCAGCCTCCACCAGCCCCCACCCATGTCCAACTCATGTTCCCCACCCCCCCACCCCCCAGCAGTGCAGGGCACCTGCCAGCAGGCCCCCACCCATGTGTCCCATAACCCCCACCCCCCAGCAGTGCAAGGGCACCCTCCACCAGGCCCCACCCATGTCCAACTCATGTTCCCCACCACCCCCACCCCCCAGCAGTGCAGGGGCAGCCTCCACCAGGCCCCCACCCAATTCTCCCATAACCCCCACCCCCAGCATCCAGGGGGACCCTCCACCAGGCCCCCACCCATGTCTCCCACCACCCCCACCCGCCAGCAGTGTAGGGGCAGCCTCCACCAGGCCCCCACCCATGTCCAACTCATGTTCCCCACCACCCCCACCCCCCAGCACTGTGGGGCACCTGCCAGCAGGCCCCCACCCATGTCCAACACATATTCCCACCACCCCCACCCCCCAGCAGTGCAGGGGCACCCTCCACCAGGCCCCACCCATGTCTCCCACCACCCCCACCCCCCAGCAGTGCAGGGGCAGCCTCCACCAGGCCCCCACCCATGTCTCCCACCACCCCACCCCCCAGCAGTGCAGGGGCAGCCTCCACCAGGCCCCCACCCATGTCCAACTCATGTCCCCACCCCCCACCCCCCAGCACTGTGGGGCACCTGCCAGCAGGCCCCCACCCATGTCCAACTCATGTTCCCCACCACCCCCACCCCCCAGCACTGTGTGGCACCTGCCAGCAGGCCCCCACCCATGTCCAACTCATGTTCCCCACCACCCCCACCCCCAGCAGTGCAGGGGCAGCCTCCACCTGGCCCCCACCCATGTCCAACTCATGTTCCCCACCACCCCCGCCCCCCAGCAGTGCAGGGGCACCTGCCAGCAGGCCCCCACCCATGTCTCCCATAACCCCCACCCCCCAGCAGTGCAGGGGCACCCTCCACCAGGCCACCACCCATGTCTCCCACCACCCCCAGCATCCAGGGGCACCCTCCACCAGGCCCCCACCCATGTCCAACTCATGTTCCCCACCACCCCCACCCCCCAGCAGTGCAGGGCAGCATCCACCAGGCCCCCACCCATGTCTCCCATAACCCCCACCAAACAGAATCCAGGGGCACCCTCAACCAGGCCCCCACCCATGTCTCCCACCACCCCCACCCCCAGCATCCGGGGCACCCTCCACCAGGCCCCCACCCATGTCTCCCACCACCCCCACCCTCCAGCAGTGCAGGGGCAGCCTCCACCAGGCCCCCACCCATGTCCAACTCATGTTCCACACCACCCCCACCCCCCAGCACTGTGGGGCACCTGCCAGCAGGCCCCCACCCATGTCCAACTCATGTTCCGCACCACCCCACCCCCCAGCAGTGCAGGGGCACCCTCCACCAGGCCCCCACCCCTGTCTCCCACCACCCCACCCCCCAGCAGTGCAGGGGCAGCCTCCACCAGGCCCCCACCCATGTCTCACACGACCCCCACCACCCAGCTGTGCAGGGGCAGCTCGACCAGGCCCCCACCCATGTCCAACTCATGTTCCCCACCACCCCACCCCCCAGCACTGTGGGGCACCTGCCAGCAGGCCCCCACCCATGTCCAACTCATGTTCCCCACCACCCCCACCCCCCAGCACTGTGGGGCACCTGCCAACAGGCCCCCACCCATGTCCAACTCATGTTCCCCACCACCCCCACCCCCAGCACTGTGGGGCACCTGCCAGCAGGCCCCCACCCATGTCTCCCACCACCCCCACCCCCCAGCAGTGCAGGGGCAGCCTCCACCAGGCCCCCACCCATGTCTCCCACCACCCCCACCCCCCAGCAGTGCAGGGGCAGCCTCCACCAGGCCCCCACCCATGTCCAACTCATGTTCCCCACCCCCCACCCCCCCGCAGTGCAGGGGTACCCTCCACCAGGCCCCAAACCATGTCTCCCACCACCCCCACCCCCCAGCAGTGCAGGGGCAGCCTCCACCAGGCCCCCACCCATGTCTCCCACCACCCCCACCCCCCAGCGATGCAGGGGCACCTGCCAGCAGGCCCCCACCCATGTCCAACTCATGTTCCCCACCAACCCCACCCCCCCAGCAGTGCAGGGGCACCTGCCAGCAGGCCCCCACCCATGTCTCCCACCACCCCCACCCCCCAGCATCCAGGGGCAGCCTCCACCAGGCCCCCACCCATGTCTCCCATAACCCCACCACCCAGCATCCAGGGGCACCCTCCACCAGGCCCCCACCCATGTCTCCCACCACCCCCACCCCCAGGCATCCAGGGGCACCCTCCACCAGGCCCCCACCCATGTCTCCCACCACCCCCACCCTCCAGCAGTGCAGGGGCAGCCTCCACCAGGCCCCACCCATGTCCAACTCATGTTCCCCACCACCCCCACCCGCCAGCAGCGTGGGGCACCTGCCAGCAGGCCGACACCCATGTCCAACACATGTTCCCCACCACCCCCACCCCCCAGCAGTGCAGGGGCACCCTCCACCAGGCCCCCACCCATGTCTCCCACCACCCCCATCCCCCAGCAGTGCAGGGGCAGCCTCCACCAGGCCCCCACCCATGTCTCCCTCCCCCCCACCCCCCAGCAGTGCAGGGGCAGCCTCCACCAGGCCACCAACCATGTCCAACTCATGTTCCCCATCCCCCCACCCCCCAGCACTGTGGGGCACCTGCCAGGAGGCCCCCACCCATGTCCAACTCATGTTCCCCACCACCCCACCCCCCAGCACTGTGGGGCACCTGCCAGCAGGCCCCCACCCATGTCCAATTCATGTTCCCCACCACCCCCACCCCCCAGCAGTGCAGGGGCTGTCTCCACCAGGCCCCCACCCATGTCCAACTCATGTTCCCCACCACACCCACCCCCAGCAGTGCAGGGGCACCTGCCAGCAGGCCCCCACCCATGTCTCCCATAACCCCCACCCCCCAGCAGTGCAGGGGCACCCTCCACCAGGCCACCACCCATGTCTCCCACCACCCCCACCGCCCAGCATCCAGGGGCACCCTCCACCAGGCCCCCACCCATGTCCAACTCATGTTCCCCACCACGCCCACCCCCCAGCAGTGCAGGGGCTGCCTCCACCAGGCCCCCACCCATGTCTCCCATAACCCCCACCACCCAGCATCCAGGGGCACCCTCCACCAGGCCCCCACCCATGTCACGGAGACCACCCCCACCCCCCAGCATCCAGGGGCACTCTCCACCAGGCCCCCACGCATGTCTCCCACCACCCCCACCCCCAGCATCCAGGGGCACCCTCCACCAGGCCCCCACCCATGTCTCCCACCACCCCCACCCCCCAGCAGTGCAGGGGCAGCCTCCACCAGGCCCCCACCCAATTCTCCCATAACCCCCACCCCCCAGCATCCAGGGGGACCCTCCACCAGGCCCCCACCCATGTCTCCCACCACCCCCACCCGCCAGCAGTGCAGGGGCAGCCTCCACCAGGCCCCCACCCATGTCCAACTCATGTTCCCCACCACCCCCACCCCCAGCACTGTGGGGCACCTGCCAGCAGGCCCCCACCCATGTCCAACACATGTTCCACACCACCCCCACCCCCCAGCAGTGCAGGGGCACCCTCCACCAGGCCCCCACCCATGTCTCCCACCACCCCCACCCCCCAGCAGTGCAGGGGCAGCCTCCACCAGGCCCCACCCATGTCTCCCACCACCCCCACCCCCCAGCAGTGCAGGGGCAGCCTCCACCAGGCCCCCACCCATGTCCAACTCATGTCCCCACCCCCCACCCCCCAGCACTGTGGGGCACCTGCCAGCAGGCCCCCACCCATGTCCAACTCATGTCTCCCACCACCCCCACCCCCCAGCAGTGCAGGGGCAGCCTCCACCAGGCCCCCACCCAATTCTCCCATAACCCCCACCCCCAGCATCCAGGGGGACCCTCCACCAGGCCCCCACCCATGTCTCCCACCACTCCACCCGCCAGCAGTGCAGGGGCAGCCTCCACCAGGCCCCCACCCATGTCCAACTCATGTTCCCCACCACCCCCACCCCCCAGCACTGTGGGGCACCTGCCAGCAGGCCCCCACCCATGTCCAACACATGTTCCCCACCACCCCCACCCCCCAGCAGTGCAGGGGCACCCTCCACCAGGCCCCCACCCATGTCTCCCACCACCCCCACCCCCCAGCAGTGCAGGGGCAGCCTCCACCAGGCCCCCACCCATGTCTCCCACCACCCCCACCCCCCAGCAGTGCAGGGGCAGCCTCCACCAGGCCCCCACCCATGTCCAACTCATGTCCCCACCCCCCACCCCCCAGCACTGTGGGGCACCTGCCAGCAGGCCCCCACCCATGTCCAACTCATGTTCCCCACCACCCCCACCGCCCAGCACTGTGTGGCACCTGCCAGCAGGCCCCCACCCATGTCCAACTCATGTTCCCCACCACCCCCACCCCCAGCAGTGCAGGGGCAGCCTCCACCTGGCCCCCACCCATGTCCAACTCATGTTCCCCACCACCCCCGCCCCCCAGCAGTGCAGGGGCACCCTCCACCAGGCCACCACCCATGTCTCCCACCACCCCCAGCATCCAGGGGCACCCTCCACCAGGCCCCCACCCATGTCCAACTCATGTTCCCCACCGCCCCCACCCCCCAGCAGTGCAGGGGCAGCATCCACCAGGCCCCCACCCATGTCTCCCATAACCCCCACCAAACAGAATCCAGGGGCACCCTCAACCAGGCCCCCACCCATGTCTCCCACCACCCCCACCCCCCAGCATCCGGGGGCACCCTCCACCAGGCCCCCACCCATGTCTCCCACCACCCCCACCCTCCAGCAGTGCAGGGGCAGCCTCCACCAGGCCCCCACCCATGTCCAACTCATGTTCCACACCACCCCCACCCCCCAGCACTGTGGGGCACCTGCCAGCAGGCCCCCACCCATGTCCAACTCATGTTCCGCACCACCCCACCCCCCAGCAGTGCAGGGGCACCCTCCACCAGGCCCCCACCCCTGTCTCCCACCACCCCCACCCCCCAGCAGTGCAGGGGCAGCCTCCACCAGGCCCCCACCCATGTCTCACACGACCCCCACCACCCAGCTGTGCAGGGGCAGCCTCGACCAGGCCCCCACCCATGTCCAACTCATGTTCCCCACCAACCCCACCCCCCAGCACTGTGGGGCACCTGCCAGCAGGCCCCCACCCATGTCCAACTCATGTTCCCCACAACCCCCACCCCCCAGCACTGTGGGGCACCTGCCAACAGGCCCCCACCCATGTCCAACTCATGTTCCCCACCACCCCCACCCCCCAGCACTGTGGGGCACCTGCCAGCAGGCCCCCACCCATGTCTCCCACCACCCCCACCCCCCAGCAGTGCAGGGGCAGCCTCCACCAGGCCCCCACCCATGTCTCCCACCACCCCCACACCCCAGCAGTGCAGGGGCAGCCTCCACCAGGCCCCCACCCATGTCCAACTCATGTTCCCCACCCCCCCCCACCCCCCCGCAGTGCAGGGGTACCCTCCACCAGGCCCCCAACCATGTCTCCCACCACCCCCACCCCCCAGCAGTGGAGGGGCAGCCTCCACCAGGCCCCCACCCATGTCTCCCACCACCCCCAGCGATGCAGGGGCACCTGCCAGCAGGCCCCCACCCATGTCCAACTCATGTTCCCCACCAACCCCACCCCCCAGCAGTGCAGGGGTACCTGCCAGCAGGCCCCCACCCATGTCTCCCACCACCCCCACCCCCCAGCATCCAGGGGCACCCTCCACCAGGCCCCCACCCATGTCCAACTCATGTTCCCCACCACCCCCACCCCCCAGCAGTGCAGGGGCAGCCTCCACCAGGCCCCCACCCATGTCTCCCATAACCCCCACCACCCAGCATCCAGGGGCACCCTCCACCAGGCCCCCACCCATGTCTCCCACCACCCCCACCCCCAGGCATCCAGGGGCACCCTCCACCAGGCCCCCACCCATGTCTCCCACCACCCCCACCCTCCAGCAGTGCAGGGGCAGCCTCCACCAGGCCCCCACCCATGTCCAACTCATGTTCCCCACCACCCCCACCCGCCAGCAGCGTGGGGCACCTGCCAGCAGGCCGACACCCATGTCCAACACATGTTCCCCACCACCCCCACCCCCCAGCAGTGCAGGGGCACCCTCCACCAGGCCCCCACCCATGTCTCCCACCACCCCCATCCCCCAGCAGTGCAGGGGCAGCCTCCACCAGGCCCCCACCCATGTCTCCCTCCCCCCCACCCCCCAGCAGTGCAGTGGCAGCCTCCACCAGGCCACCAACCATGTCCAACTCATGTTCCCCATCCCCCCACCCCCCAGCACTGTGGGGCACCTGCCAGCAGGCCCCCACCCATGTCCAACTCATGTTCCCCACCACCCCACCCCCCAGCACTGTGGGGCACCTGCCAGCAGGCCCCCACCCATGTCCAATTCATGTTCCCCACCACCCCCACCCCCCAGCAGTGCAGGGGCACCTGCCAGCAGGCCCCCACCCATGTCTCCCATAACCCCCACCCCCCAGCAGTGCAGGGGCACCCTCCACCAGGCCACCACCCATGTCTCCCAACACCCCCACCGCCCAGCATCCAGGGGCACCCTCCACCAGGCCCCCACCCATGTCCAACTCATGTTCCCCACCACGCCCACCCCCCAGCAGTGCAGGGGCAGCCTCCACCAGGCCCCCACCCATGTCTCCCATAACCCCCACCACCCAGCATCCAGGGGCACCCTCCACCAGGCCCCCACCCATGTCACGAGACCACCCCCACCCCCCAGCATCCAGGGGCACCCTCCACCATGCCCCCACGCATGTCTCCCACCACCCCCACCCCCAGCATCCAGGGGCACCCTCCACCAGGCCCCCACCCATGTCTCCCACCACCCCCACCCTCCAGCAGTGCAGGGGCAGCCTCCACCAGGCCCCCACCCATGTCCAACTCATGTTCCCCACCACTCCCACCGCCCAGCACTGTGGGGCACCTGCCAGCAGGCCCCCACCCATGTCCAACTCATGGTCCGCACCACCCCACCCCCCAGAACTACAGGGGCACCCTCCACCAGGCCCCCACCCATGTCTCCCACCACCCCCACCCCCCAGCAGTGCAGGGGCAGCCTCCACCAGGCCCCCACCCATGTCTCCCACGACCCCCTCCCCCCAGCAGTGCAGGAGCAGCCTCCACCAGGCCCCCACCCATGTCCAACTCATGTTCCCCACCACCCCCACCCCCCAGCACTGTGGGGCACCTGCCAGCAGGCCGACACCCATGTCCAACACATGTTCCCCACCACCCCCAGCCCCCAGCAGTGCAGGGGCACCCTCCACCAGGCCCCCACCCATATCTCCCATCACCCCCATCCCCCAGCAGTGCAGGGGCAGCCTCCACCAGGCCCCCACCCATGTCTCCCTCCCCCCCACCCCCCAGCAGTGCAGGGGCAGCCTCCACCAGGCCCCCACCCATGTCCAACTCATGTTCCCCACCCCCCCACCCCCCAGCACTGTGGGGCACCTGCCAGCAGGCCTCCACCCATGTCCAACTCAAGTTCCGCACCACCCCACCCCCCAGCACTATGGGGCACCTGCCAGCAGGCCCCACCCATGACCAACTCATGTTTCCCACCACCCCCACCCCCCAGCAGTGCAGGGGCTGTCTCCACCAGGCCCCCACCCATGTGCAACTCATGTTCCCCACCACCCCCACCCCCCAGCAGTGCAGGGGCACCTGCCAGCAGGCCCCCACCCATGTCTCCCATAACCCCCACCCCCCAGCAGTGCAGGGGCACCCTCCACCAGGCCACCACCCATGTCTCCCACCACCCCCACAACCCAGCATCCAGGGGCACCCTCCACCAGGCCCCCACCCATGTCCAACTCATGTTCCCCACCACCCCCACCCCCCAGCAGTGCAGGGGCAGCCTCCACCAGGCCCCCACCCATGTCTCCCATAACCCCCACCACCCAGCATCCAGGGGCACCCTTCACCAGGCCCCCACCCATGTCTCCCACCACCCCCACCCCCCAGCATCCAGGGGCACCCTCCACCAGGCCCCCACCCATGTCTCCCGCAACCCCCACCCCCCAGCATCCAGGGCACCCTCCACCAGGCCCCCCACCCATGTCTCCCACCACCCCCACCCTCCAGCAGTGCAGGGGCAGCCTCCACCAGGCCCCCACCCATGTCCAACTCATGTTCCCCACCACTCCCACCCCCCAGCACTGTGGGGCACCTGCCAGCAGGCCCCCACCCATGTCCAACTCATGTTCCCACCACCCACACCCCCAAGAACTGTGGGGCACCTGCAGCAGGCCCCCACCCATGTCCAACTCATGTTCCCCACCACCCCCACCCCCCAGCAGTGCAGGGGCAGCCTCCACCAGGCCCCCACCCATGTCCAACTCATGTTCCCCACCACCCCACTCCCCAGCAGTGCAGGGGCTCCTGCCAGCAGGCCCCCACCCCATGTCTCCCATAACGCCCACCCCCCAGCAGTGCAGGGGGCACCCTCCTCCAGGCCCCCACCCATGTCTCCCACCCCCCACCCCAGCATCCAGGGCACCCTCCACCAGGCCCCCACCCATGTCCAACTCATGTTCCCCACCACCCCCACCCCCCAGCTATGCAGGGGCAGCCTCAACCAGGCCCCCACCCATGTCCAACTCATGTTCCCCACCACCCCCACCCCCCAGCAGTGCAGGGGCACGCTCCACCAGGCCCCACCCATGTCTCCCACCGCCCCCACCACCCAGCAGTGCAGGGGCACCCTCCACCAGGCCCCCGCCCATGTCTCCCACCACCCCCACAACGCAGCATCCAGGGGAACCCTCCACCAGGCCCCCACCCATGTCCAACTCATGTTCCGCACCACCCCCAACCCCCAGCAGTGCAGGCGCAGCCTCCACCAGGCCCCCACCCATGTCCAACTCATGTTCCCCACCCCCCCCCACCCCCCAGCAGTGCAGGGGCACCCTCCACCAGGCCCCACCCATGTCTCCCACCACCCACACCCCCCAGCAGTGCAGGGGCAGCCTCCACCAGGCCCCACCCATGTCTCCCACCACCCCCACCCCCCAGCAGTGCAGGGGCAGCCTCCACCAGGCCCCACACCCATGTCCAACTCATGTTCCCCACCACCCCCACCCCCGGCAGTGCAGGGGCACCTGCCAGCAGGCCCCCACCCATGTCTCCCACCACCCCCACCCCCCAGCAGTGCAGGCGCAGCCTCCACCAGGCCCCCACCCATGTCCAACTTATGTTCCCCACCACCCCCACCCCCCAGCAGTGCAGGGGCACCCTCCACCAGGCCCCCACCCATGTCTCCCGCCACCCACACCCCCAGCAGTGCAGGGGCAGCCTCCACCAGGCCCCCACCCATGTCTCCCACCACCCCCACCCCCCAGCAGTGCAGGAGCATCCTCCACCAGGCCCCCACCCATGTCCAACTCGTGTTCCCCACCACCCCCACCCCCCAGCAGTGCAGGGGCACCCTCCACCAGGCCCCACCCATGTCCAACTCATGTTCCCCCACCACCCCCACCCCCCAGCAGTGCAGGGGCAGCCTCCACCAGGCCCCCACCCCATGTCCAACTCATGTTCCCCACCGCCCCCACCCCCCAGCAGTGCAGGGGCAGCCTTCACCAGGCCCCCACCCATGTCTCCACCACCCCACCCCCCAGCAGTGCAGGGGCAGCCTCCACCAGGCCCCCACCCCATGTCCAACTGATGTTCCCCACCACCCCCACCGCCCAGCAGTGCAGGGGCACCTGCCAGCAGGCCACCACCCATGTCTTCCCCACCACCCCCACCCCCCAGCAGTGCAGGAGCAACCTCCACCAGGCCCCCACCCATGTCCAACTCATGTTCCCCCACCACCCCCACCCCCCAGCAGTGCAGGGGCACCCTCCGCCAGGCCCCCACCCATGTCCAACTCATGTTCCCCACCCCCCCACCCCCCTGCAGTGCAGGGGCAGCCTCCACCAGGCCCCCACCCATGTCTCCCACCACCCCCACCCCCCAGCAGTGCAGGGGCAGCCTCCACCAGGCCCCCACCCATGTCCAACTCATGTTCCCCACTACCCCCACCCCCCAGCACTGTGGGGCACCTGCCAGCAGGCCCCCACCCATATCCAACTCATGTTCCCCACCACCCCCACCCCCAGCAGTGCAGGGGCACCCTCCACCAGGCCCCACCCATGTCTACCACCACCCCCACCCTCCAGCATCCAGGGGCACCCTCCACCAGGCCCCACCCATGTCTCCCACCACCCCACCCCCCAGCAGTGCAGGGGCAGCTTCCACCAGGACCCCACCCATGTCCAACTCATGTTCCCCACCTCCCCCACCCCCCAGCAGTGCAGGGGCATCTGCCAGCAGGCCCCCACCATGTCCAACTCATGTTCCCCACCACCCCCACCCCCCAGCACTGTGGGGGCACCTGCCAGCAGGCCCCCACCCATGTCCAACTCATGTTCACCACCCCCCCACCACCCCCCAGCACTGTGGGGCACCGGCCAGCAGGCCCCCACCCATGTCCAACTCATGTTTCCCCACCACCCCCACCCCCCAGCAGTGCAGGGGCAGCCTCCACCAGGCCCCCCACCCATGTCCAACTCATGTTCCCCACCACCCCCACCCCCCGGCAGTGCAGGGGCACCTGCCAGCAGGCCCCCACCCATGTGTCCCATAACCCCCACCCCCCAGCAGTGCAAGGGCACCCTCCACCAGGCCCCCACCCATGTCCAACTCATGTTCCCCACCCCCCCCACCCCCCAGCAGTGCAGGGGCAGCCTCCACCAGGCCCCCACCCAATTCTCCCATAACCCCCACCCCCCAGCATCCCAGGGGGACCCTCCACCAGGCCCCCACCCATGTCTCCCACCACCCCCACCCTCCAGCAGTGCAGGGGCAGCCTCCACCAGGCCCCCCACCCATGTCCAACTCATGTTCACCACCACCCCCACCCCCCAGCACTGTGGGGCACCTGCCAGCAGGCCCCCACCCATGTCCAACACATGTTCCCCACCACCCCCACCCCCAGCAGTGCAGGGGCACCCTCCACCAGGCCCCCACCCATGTCTCCCACCCACCCCACCCCCCAGCAGTGCAGGGGCAGCCTCCACCAGGCCCCCACCCATGTCTCCCACCACCCCCACCCCCCAGCAGTGCAGGGCAGCCTCCACCAGGCCCCCACCCATGTCCAACTCATGTCCCCACCCCCCACCCCCCAGCACTGTGGGGCACCTGCCAGCAGGCCCCCACCCATGTCCAACTCAGGTTCCCCACCACCCCCACACCCCCAGCACTGTGTGGCACCTGCCAACAGGCCCCCACCCATGTCCAACTCATGTTCCCCACCACCCCCAACCCCAGCAGTGCAGGGGCACCTGGCCCCCACCCATGTCCAACTCATGTTCCCCACCACCCCCGCCCCCAGCAGTGCAGGGGCACCTGCCAGCAGGCCCCCACCCATGTCTCCCATAACCCCCACCCCCCAGCAGTGCAGGGGCACCCTCCACTAGGCCACCACCCATGTCTCCCCACCACCCCCAGCATCCAGAGGCACCCTCCACCAGGCCCCCACCCATGTCCAACTCATGGTTCCCACCACCCCCACCCCCCAGCAGTGCAGGGGCAGCATCCACCAGGCCCCCACCCATGTCTCCCATAACCCCCACCAAACAGAATCCAGGGGCACCCTCCACCAGGCCCCCACCCATGTCTCCCACAAACCCCACCCCCCAGCATCCGGGGGCACCCTCCACCAGGCCCCCACCCATGTCTCCCACCACCCCCACCCTCCAGCAGTGCAGGGGCAGCCTCCACCAGGCCCCCACCCATGTCCAACTCATGTTCCACACCACCCCCACCCCCCAGCACTGTGGGGCACCTGCCATCATGCCCCCACCCATGTCCAACTCATGTTACGCACCACCCCACCCCCCAGCAGTGCAGGGGCACCCTCCACCAGGCCCCCACCCCTGTCTCCCACCACCCCCACCCCCCAGCAGTGCAGGGGCAGCCTCCACCAGGACCCCACCCATGTCTCCCACGACCCCCACCCCCCAGCAGTGCAGGGGCAGCCTCCACCAGGCCCCCACCCATGTCCAACTCATGTTCCCCACCAACCCCACCCCCCAGCACTGTGGGGCACCTGCCAGCAGGCCCCCACCCATGTCCAACTCATGTTCCCCACCACCCCCACCCCCCAGCACTGTGGGGCACCTGCCAACAGGCCCCCACCCATGTCCAACTCATGTTCCCCACCACCCCCACCCCCCAGCACTGTGGGGCACCTGCCAGCAGGCCCCCACCCATGTCTCCCACCACCCCCACCCCCCAGCAGTGCAGGGGCAGCCTCCACCAGGCCCCCACCCATATCTCCCACCACCCCCACCCCCCAGCAGTGCAGGGGCAGCCTCCACCAGGCCCCCACCCATGTCCAACTCATGTTCCCCACCCCCCCCACACCCCCGCAGTGCAGGGGTACCCTCCACCAGGCCCCCACCCATGTCTCCCACCACCCCCACCCCCCAGCAGTGCAGGGGCAGCCTCCACCAGGCCCCCACCCATGTCTCCCACCACCCCCACCCCCCAGCAGTGCAGGGGCACCTGCCAGAAGGCCCCCACCCATGTCCAACTCATGTTCCCCACCAACCCCACCCCCCAGCAGTGCAGGGGCACCTGCCAGCAGGCCCCCACCCATGTCTCCAACCACCCCCACCCCCCAGCATCCAGGGGCACCCTCCACCAGGCCCCCACCCATGTCCAACTCATGTTCCCCACCATCCCCACCCCCCCAGCAGTGCAGGGGCAGCCTCCACCAGGCCCCCACCCATGTCTCCCATAACCCCCACCACCCAGCATCCAGGGGCACCCTCCACCAGGCCCCCACCCATGTCTCCCACCACCCCCACCCCCAGGCATCCAGGGGCACCCTCCACCAGGCCCCCACCCATGTCTCCCACCACCCCCACCCTCCAGCAGTGCAGGGGCAGCCTCCACCAGGCCCCCACCCATGTCCAACTCATGTTCCCCACCACCCCCACCCGCCAGCACCGTGGGGCACCTGCCAGCAGGCCGACACCCATGTCCAACACATGTTCCCCACCACCCCCACCCCCCAGCAGTGCAGGGGCACCCTCCACCAGGCCCCCACCCATGTCTCCCACCACCCCCATCCCCCAGCAGTGCAGGGGCAGCCTCCACCAGGCCCCCACCCATGTCTCCCACCCCCCCCACCCCCCAGAAGTGCAGGGGCAGCCTCCACCAGGCCACCAACCATGTCCAACTCATGTTCCCCATCCCCCCACCCCCCAGCACTGTGGGGCACCTGCCAGCAGGCCACCACCCATGTCCAACTCATGTTCCCCACCACCCCACCCCCCAGCACTGTGGGGCACCTGCCAGCAGGCCCCCACCCATGTCCAATTCATGTTCCCCACCACCCCCACCCCCCAGCAGTGCAGGGGCTGTCTCCACCAGGCCCCCACCCATGTCCAACTCATGTTCCCCACCACACCCACCCCCCAGCAGTGCAGGGGCACCTACCAGCAGGCCCCCACCCATGTCTCCCATAACCCCCACCCCCCAGCAGTGCAGGGGAACCCTCCACCAGGCCACCACCCATGTCTCCCACCACCCCCACCGCCCAGCATCCAGGGGCACCCTCCACCAGGCCCCCACCCATGTCCAGCTCATGTTCCCCACCACGCCCACCCCCCAGCAGTGCAGGGGCAGCCTCCACCAGGCCCCCACCCATGTCTCCCATAACCCCCACCACCCAGCATCCAGGGGCACCCTCCACCAGGCCCCCACCCATGTCACGAGACCACCCCCACCCCCCAGCATCCAGGGGCACCCTCCACCAGGCCCCCACGCATGTCTCCCACCACCCCCACCCCCAGCATCCAGGGGCACCCTCCACCAGGCCCCCACCCATGTCTCCCACCACCCCCACCCTCCAGCAGTGCAGGGGCAGCCTCCACCAGGCCCCCACCCATGTCCAACTCATGTTCCCCACCACCCCCACCGCCCAGCACTGTGGGGCACCTGCCAGCAGGCCCCCACCCATGTCCAACTCATGGTCCGCACCACCCCACCCCCCAGCACTGCAGGGGCACCCTCCACCAGGCCCCCACCCATGTCTCCCACCACCCCCACCCCCCAGCAGTGCAGGGGCAGCCTCCACCAGGCCCCCACCCATGTCTCCCACGACCACCTCCCCCCAGCAGTGCAGGAGCAGCCTCCACCAGGCCCCCACCCATGTCCAACTCATGTTCCCCACCACCCCCACCCCCCAGCACTGTGGGGCACCTGCCAGCAGGCCGACACCCATGTCCAACACATGTTCCCCACCCCCCCCACCACCCAGCAGTGCAGGGGCACCCTCCACCAGGCCCCCACCCATATCTCCCATCACCCCCATCCCCCAGCAGTGCAGGGGCAGCCTCCACCAGGCCCCCACCCATGTCTCCCTCCCCCCCGCCCCCCAGCAGTGCAGGGGCAGCCTCCACCAGGCCCCCACCCATGTCCAACTCATGTTCCCCACCTCCCCCACCCCCCAGCACTGTGGGGCACCTGCCAGCAGGCCCCCACCCATGTCCAACTCATGTTCCGCACCACCCCACCCCCCAGCACTATGGGGCACCTGCCAGCAGGCCCCCACCCATGACCAACTCATGTTCCCCACCACCCCCACCCCCCAGCAGTGCAGGGGCTGTCTCCACCAGGCCCCCACCCATGTGCAACTCATGTTCCCCACCACCCCCACCCCCCAGCAGTGCAGGGGCACCTGCCAGCAGGCCCCCACCCATGTCTCCCATAACCCCCACCCCCCAGCAGTGCAGGGGCACCCTCCACCAGGCCACCACCCATGTCTCCCTCCACCCCCACCACCCAGCATCCAGGGGCACCCTCCACCAGGCCCCCACCCATGTCCAACTCATGTTCCCCACCACCCCCACCCCCCAGCAGTGCAGGGGCAGCCTCCACCGGGCCCCCACCCATGTCTCCCATAACCCCCACCACCCAGCATCCAGGGGCACCCTTCACCAGGCCCCCACCCATGTCTCCCACCACCCCCACCCCCCAGCATCCAGGGGCACCCTCCACCAGGCCCCCACCCATGTCTCCCGCAACCCCCCCCCCCAGCATCCAGGGGCACCCTCCACCAGGCCCCCACCCATGTCTCCCACCTCCCCCACCCTCCAGCAGTGCAGGGGCAGCCTCCACCAGGCCCCCACCCATGTCCAACTCATGTTCCCCACCACCCCCACCCCCCAGCACTGTGGGGCACCTGCCAGCAGGCCGCCACCCATGTCCAACTCATGGTCCGCACCACCCCACCCCCGAGCACTGCAGGGGCACCCTCCACCAGGCCCCCACCCCTGTCTCCCACCACCCCCACCCCCCAGCAGTGCAGGGGCAGCCTCCACCAGGCCCCCACCCATGTCTCCCACGACCCCCACCCCCCAGCAGTGCAGGAGCAGCCTCCACCAGGCCCCCACCCGTGTCCAACTCATGTTCCCCACCACTCCCACCCCCAGCACTGTGGGGCACCTGCCAGCAGGCCCCCACCCATGTCCAACTCATGTTCCCCACCACCCCCACCCCCCAGCACTGTGGGGCACCTGCCAGCAGGCCCCCACCCATGTCCAACTCATGTTCCCCACCACCCCCACCCCCCAGCAGTGCCAGGGCAGCCTCCACCAGTCCCCCACCCATGTCCAACTCATGTTCCCCACCACCCCCACCCCCCAGCAGTGCAGGGGCACCTGCCAGCAGGCCCCCGCCCATTTCTCCCACCACCCCCACCCCCCAGCAGTGCAGGAGCAGCCTCCACCAGGCCCCCACCCATGTCCAACTCATGTTCCCCACCACTCCCACCCCCCAGCAGTGCAGGGGCACCCTCCACCAGGCCCCCACCCATGTCCAACTCATGTTCCCCACCATCCCCACCCCCCAGCACTGTGGGGCACCTGCCAGCAGGCCCCCGCCCATGTCCAACTCATGTTCCCCACCACCCCCACCCCCCAGCAGTGCAGGGGCACCCTCCACCAGGCCCCCACCCATGTCCAACTCATGTTCCCCACCATCCCCACCCCCAGCAGTGCAGGGGCAGCCTCCACCAGGACCCCACCCATGTCCAACTCATGTTCCCCACCACCCCCACCCCCCAGCAGTGCAGGGGCACCCTCCACCAGGCCCCCACCCATGTCTCCCACCACCCCCACCCCCCAGCAGTGCAGGGGCAGCCTCCACCAGGCCCCGACCCATGTCTCCTACCACCCCCACCCCCCAGCAGTGCAGGGGCAGCCTCCACCAGGCCCCCACCCATGTCCAACTCATGTTCCCCACCACCCCCACCCCCCAGCAGTGCAGGGGCACCTGCCAGCAGGCCCCCACCCATGTCTCCCACCACCCCCACCCCCCAGCAGTGCAGGAGCAGCCTCCACCAGGCCCCCACCCATGTCCAACTTATGTTCCCCACCACCCCCACCCCCCAGCAGTGCAGGGGCAGCCTCCACCAGGCCCCCACCCATGTCCAACTCATGTTCCCCACCACCCCCACCCCCCAGCAGTGCAGGGGCAGCCTCCACCAGGCCCCCACCCATGTCTCCCACCACCCCAACACCCCAGCAGTGCAGGGACAGCCTCCACCAGGCCCCCACCCATGTCCAACTCATGTTCCCCACCACCCCCACCCCCCAGCACTGTGGGGCACCTGCCACCAGGCCCCCACCCATGTCTCCCACCACCCCCACCCTCCAGCAGTGCAGGGGCACCCTCCACCAGGACCCCACCCATGTCCAACTCATGTTCCCCACCACCCCCACCCCCCAGCAGTGCAGGGGCAGCCTCCACCAGGCCCCCACCCATGTCCAACTCATGTTCCCCACCACCCCCACCCCCCAGCAGTGCAGGGGCACCTGCCAGTAGGCCCCCACCCATGTCTCCCATAACCCCCACTCCCCAGGAGTGCAGGGGCACCCTCCTCCAGGCCCCCACCCATGTCTCCCACCACACCCACCCCCCCCCAGCATCCAGCGGCACCCTCCACCAGGCCCCCACCCATGTCCAACTCATGTTCCCCACCATCCCCACCCCCCAGCAGTCCAGGGGCAGCCTTCACCAGGCCCCCACCCATGTCCAACTCATGTTCCCCACCACCCCCACCCCCAGCAGTGCAGGGGCACCCTCCACCAGGCCCCCACCCATGTCTCCCACCACCCTCACCCCCAGCAGTGCAGGGGCAGCCTCCACCAGGCCCCCACCCATGTCTCCCACCACCCCACCCCCCAGCAGTGCAGGGGCAGCCTCCACCAGGCCCCCACCCATGTCCAACTCATGTTCCCCACCACCCCCACCCCCCAGCAGTGCAGGGGCACCTGCCAGCAGGCCCCCACCCATGTCTCCCACCACCCCCACCACCCAGGAGTGCAGGAGCAGCCTCCACCAGGCCCCCACCCATGTCCAACTCATGTTCCCCATCACCCCCACCCCCCAGCAGTGCAGGGGCAGCCTCCACCAGGCCCCCACCCATGTCCAACTCATGTTCCCCACCACCCCCACCCCCCAGCAGTGCAGGGGCAGCCTCCACCAGGCCCCCACCCATGTCTCCCACCACCCCAACACCCCAGCAGTGCAGGGGCAGCCTCCACCAGGCCCCCACCCATGTCCAACTCATGTTCCCCACCACCCCTACCCCCCAGCACTGTGGGGCACCTGCCACCAGGCCCCCGCCCATGTCTCCCACCACCCCCACCCTCCAGCAGTGCAGGGGCACCCTCCACCAGGACCCCACCCATGTCCAACTCATGTTCCTCACCACCCCCACCCCCCAGCAGTGCAGGGGCACCTGCCAGCAGGCCCCCACCCATGTCCAACTCATGTCTCCCACCACCCCCACCCCCCAGCACTGTGGCGCACCTGCCAGCACGCCCCAACTCATGTTCCCCAGCCAACATGTCATCACAATCTAGATCCCTGGTCCCTATGGTCAGCCTCCAAATGCAAAACACCCACCCGAGTATTGCATCCACCCACTCAGAAATGGCAATTACATGACAGAACACCAATTGCAAGTTTCGAAACAACACATGTCCCTCACATACAACCAATGGGTGTCAGTGAATCTCAAAACCCATATCATGATATGCATGAAACCAATGAGATGATACTACACATTGAAGTTCGATCAAAAAATATGTATTAAAGGAAACATAAATAGATTCAAACATAAAGAAACAGAAATGGGAATGTACAAAAATGAAAAGAAGCATGTCCGTGAAAAAAAGCAAAACCAAAACTCATAATCCAAAGGAATGGTGTCCAAAGTCACAGTCCACAAAAGAAAATCCAATGGGAAATAATAATTGAAAGCCATTGCTCCATGGGTAAATTGTGAACGAAAAAGAAAATCCAACAGTGAACTATGTACAGACGAACAAGCCAGGGTCCATTATCCCAACAAAAGAAATGAAACCTATCTAAAAACACTAACTAATAAAATAAACTATATACAAAAATGTGGCCAATGTCCAAAGGGTCCAAAATAAATCCAAAAACAAAGGAAACCTAACACTACCTACATAACTATGTACAAGGGCAGCGGGCTAGTCTGACGGCTCACTTTTGGATGTCCCGGGCCAGGGCATCATCGAACTCCTGCTCAATGTCCCGGAGGCAGTCCTCCTCCATGGCCCCGAGGGTCCGCAGGGCCGTCGACGTGTCCACCTCCAACCCCCTGTGGATTGCCTCGAGGCACTCGGCCCGCCTCAGGGCCCTCCGCATGGAGTTCTCCGCCCTGACCATTGTGAGCCGTGCCTCTTCCGCCCGCTGCCGCTCCGCATCTATGGCGTGGCCCAACCGCTGCCACACGGAAGACACTCTCTGTCCTGGGTCCTCCTGCCCTCCGGCCGATGCCTGCCCCTCCGATGTTGAAGGCCCCGAGCCTTCATGGCTGCCACCACATTGCTGCTGCTGCTGTGCCTCTGCCCGTGCACTGCCTCCTGCTGCCTGCACATCCTCCGCCGGCTGGGGTGCAGTCGTTGATTTGGCCACCCCTGCTGGACGTCCGACTCCCGACTGTGGCAGGGATGCCTCCTCCACCAGCCTGGCCGCACCATCAGAGGCAGCTCCACAGGGCACACAGGTGACCGATGGGTGGGAAGATGGCACTGAGGACGACTGGCGCGTAGGGGGTTCATTTGAGGAGGGGGTCATAGCAAGCCCCATCAAACGGAGGAATCTGGCCTGGGTGACCTGTCCCAGTAGGCTGACATGGTCAACGAGCCATTCGAGATGACGTGCAGTCTCCTCATGAAAATACTGCAGGTCACCTCGCATGGCCCGTTGACGCAACGCCACACCAGTCAGGACAGGCTCAACCCGGACCCGGATAGCCACGTCCGCAGGCAGAGGAAGGCCAGTTGTCGTTCGCTCATCCCCTGCCTGAAAACGGGTCTGGACGTAGGCATCACTGCTGGTGCAAGATGATGCAGGGACAGGATCAGGGACAGGATTGCACACAGGCACCTCCGCGGCGGCCTGTGCTGCCTCCTGTCCCTGGTCCTGCACTGCACCACTAGCACCAGTGGGATCCCCACCTCCAGACCCCTTCTCTGTTGCTTGCACGGCCTCCTCCTCGACCAAACCCCCCAACAACCTGGATGATTCTGTGCCATCTTCCCCCTTGGGCCCTGTGGGGTCCCAGCTGCCATTCTGCTGCCGAGGAGTCCAACTCCAACCTCCGCCTCTTGGACCTCCCCCTGGCAGCTGCGGCCTGGGACGCGGCACCGGACTCCTCACTCCCCGACGAGATGACAACCTGGGAGGGGAGCCGGGCCTTGCGTCTCCAGCTGGCGGTGGGATCCCCGCCGCTTTGCTCCACAGCACCTTCTCCGCCCTCTTCATCAGTTGATGCTGCAGACAGGGAGAAATAAAACACAGGCATCAGGGCACTGTACAATGGACACATACACACATGACAGTTGTACATGAGTGGCATTGGCAAACCTCAGACATGCCATCACAATCCCCAACACACATGTCATTTCAACTCGCTCACATGAGCCATACCACAGCCATATCGCAACTGCCAGCACCATCCATACACATACAACAGCATGAGCAGGCAAAGCTGAGCCAGACATCACATGCAACACAGGAAGTGCACCACACATGTACACACACCACCACACTTGCATGCATGTGTACACCTCTGCCAAGTGTCGCAGTGTTCAGATGGGCATCCATGTCACATCTGCCAATCAGGCTTCCACATCCCGCTGTCACATGCATCCATGTTGCATCACTGTTGCACCCTTGTCAAATACACACAAATGCACATGTACACAGTGCTGATACATGCAGCTGAAAACAACATAAATGCGTGACATCACGAACATGTCTACTTACATACACATTCATCCAAACATGTGTGCCCACACAACTGCATTTGGCATGCAAGCCTACACACATAAGCACCATCCATGTCTCACACATTACAGCCCTCGCATGTGTTAGCCTCACGGCCCTGTACACCCGCACCCATACTCGACCCCATACAAACAGATGTGCAACCTGCACACTACTGAAACATCACCACACGCACAGCTCACAATCAGGATGCATGTACACTTACCGCTCGACTCCAGACGGGTCTGCCTCTCAAGGACCTGGACGTGGAGCGCTGGGGATATGCGTTCCAGGACCCTCATCTGATCTTCCGACAAGTGGCCCCGGCACCCCTTGGCATCCGCTGCCTTCAAGAGGCGCCGGGCCTTGTTCAGGGTCCTGGACCTGAAGTCCTCCAGAGCTTCTTGACATGTTGGAAGTCGCGGAATGCCACCCCCTCCGCGTTGATGGCAGTCATGATGTCAGTCCAGATCTGAGTCCGTCCTTCCTTGTCGGCGCGGGAACTTCCGAAGAGGGCATCATATTGCCCCAGGACTTGCTCCACCAGGACACCAACTTCCCTGACACTGAAGCTGGTGCCCCTCTGCCTCTCCGGCCGGGGGTTGTCAGTGGTGCCAGATGTTGCAGTGCCCGACATGACAACCCCAGAGACAGGAGTGGGTGGGCAACTGGGTCCTGGGGCTGGGCTGTAGAGCGATGGAATCCCAGTCGGGAGTCTTCGGTTCCAGCAGGGGTGGTCACAGCAACGGCACCCCTGGCTGATGTGCAGGCAGCAAATGGCAGGGCACGTGGGCAGCAGGCAGCAGCAGATGGCAGGTGTGAGGGTGCCTGGGGCTCTGGGGGGCAGTAGTTCGGCCTTCTGGGCAGGAGCGTGGTCTTCCGTGTGCCTACGCGTGGCCAGCTTGATACGGAGTGATTTGGCACGTGAAAATTCACCACGTCAGCGTGTAATTCGAGGAAAGGCCCTTAGCGCATAAGCGCGTCTGAACGCATACGCAAATTCATTGGACAGAAGGCCCTTCAAGCGCAAGCGCCCCTGTGACGTGACGCGCACAGGCGTGCATGGGCATTTCAGCACGCGTGAAAAACTGCACGTCCGCGTGTAATACGAGGAAAGGGCCCATGCGCGTAAGTGACGTGACGCACGCGTGCGTTTCCCTCAGCACGTGTTAAAGGTGAGCGGGCCCAGCAGTTCGCTGTACGTGCCTTTCGTGGAGACCGACGTGTGTTGCTGCTTCCTGTTGTTTCGCGCGCCATCACAACTTCACAGCTATCAAGGACGTATCTATTCTTTTGGCTGGTGTATTGGCTACGCGAGTTTTTCTGCATCGCGCTAGTCAGACGGTGAGTCGCACACGCTCTTTTTCGCACTGCGGGTGCCCCTGTGTATCGGACCCATTTTGATGTCATAGTAGCCTGCGTGTCCCACGCGTACGCGTTATTCGTGTTACTGGGTTCCAACCGCGTACTGTGGGATGTTGAATCCACGCACGTAGTCTGCAGGGTTGCGTGCACAGTTTTACTGCAGTTTTGGGGTGCCTGAGCGTTGCGTGACCCGTCACTACATCACCGGGGTCACATACAGCCTTGCAGGTACAGGGTGGCTGTTAACATCTTGCTTCCCACCCCCTTCACCCCAATTGCCCAGGTCAATTGTGGTGTACACCTCCCATTGGCACCACTCCATCTGTGCCGGCACTACTACATCTGTGCCATGGTTGGGAGGCCACCAAAGGTGAGGGGCACCTCAGCTGGGCGTACTCCTCGTGGCGGGTGTGGTCAGGGACGTGGCCGTGGTGACCAGGGAGTAGGTGGACTCCAGGGTGTCCAGGGCAGCCACAGAGGGGGAAGAGGCAGGGGTGCGCCACTTGAGCACAATGTTGTGCCATGTGTCGGTGCAGTCATGCCACCACCCCCTGTGGTTCCGGGGGATGCAGCTTCTGCATCTGGCACTGGCGCCCGTGTGACCCGGCAGTCCGTTCCATCAACTGCCACGGGCCCAAGGGTAGTGGTAGCTGCAGGTGCAGCTGTGGACACCGCCAACCAGGCTCGGGGTCTGCTAGCGCAGGCTGCATTGGCACTTGAAGAGCCCTTGGTAGATCTCCAACAGGCCAGGGGGGAAACCATAGGGGCAGGCCGGGCTGCTCAGACCAAGACACGTGTCCCTGGGGCAGTCATGTCATCTGCTGCCCCGAACAGCCGGGAGTTGGCAAGTGCAGGGGCAGATGCACCCAACAGCACCCCGGTTGTGAGTCTGCCAACCAGGACCGTTGCGGTCAATGACCCTGCCACAGCTGATGTTGCTGTGCAGGGTCCATTAGTGGGCACCCAGCTGCCACTGACACAAGTCAGGCCTTTGGTCATCCCTCCACCTGCCACTCCCTTGGCTCAATCCACCAAACCCACTGGCCATACTGGTCAGGGCGGCATTAGCCAGCCAGGGTCTGGGCCACAGTCCAAGAGGAGGAAGGTTGCACCTACAGCACAGGCTGGGACCCCACACACAGCCACGACCTCCTGCACGTCGAGGAAGAAGCCTTTCTGTAAGCAGGAACTGGACTTCCTCGTGGACTACGTGCAGGGCCACAGCCGTGACATGCTAGTGGGTGCCAATAGTCAGACTACGGCTGCCCAACGTGACACCCACTGGAAGCATGTTGCGGAACATGTCAGTTCATTCGGCCATGAGGTGCGCACGGCGCAAGAGTGCAAAAAGCGTTGGAATGACATCAAACGCAGCACTAAGGCTAAGCGTGCCTCTAATTACAACTTGACTCTGGTGACTGGCGGTGGGCCTGCACCAGAGGAGGAAGAGCTCACTCCGCATGGGGCACTCATTGCGGAGTTCATACCACCTGAATTGGTCGAAGGAGTGGGAGAGATGCTGGACTTTGATGCCCAGTCCAGTGAGTGTTGATGCGTGTTTGTTGAGGACGTGTGTGTTTCACTTGTGGGATGTGTTGTGCATGATTGCCGCTACATGTGACGTGTACATGGTTCTGATGTGTAAGTAATGCAATGCTTCCGTCATGCATGTCTCCTCTGCCTGCATGCGGGGACTCCATGTAGGCATGCTCCCTTGCCCCTCCTCCACCACTCTGCACCCCAGTTCCACCTTTGCACTGGTGTTCTTCAATCTTGCCAATGTGTACTTTCTTGTTCATGCGTCCTGTGTAGATGCTCACTTCCAGCGTAGAATCTGCCAAACACATTCCGTGTGGTACAGCTTTAGTACTTGATGCAGGGTATCTCACTTGTACTGTGCATAGGTCAGATGTCCCGCAGGGACATGAGTGCCCATTCATGCTCCATGTGCATTGCACGCATGCCCCTATGTGTCCTTGACTGGATGATCACTATAATACAAGTCCGTGGTTACATACATTGCCTGACATCTCATCAGCCTTCCCATGTCAACTGTGGCTCAGTCCTGCGTTGCACACATGTTTAGGGTCTGACAATCTGTGTGGCTCACAGGCCTCAGCCTGTTCAATGGCCAATGACTCAGTCCAACTGTTGTTGTGTCTTCTTCACACATGGGCGGAATCCAGAGTTTTCATCATGTGTCCTGCTTACTGTCCCAGCATCTTTTGCAGTGTTGTCACTTGAATCACATTAAGCTGTTGATGCCAGTCAAAACTGCCTTTCAATACACAGTTGTATGGTCAGCCTTTTGATACCATGCTAGGCATCCCTGCTTTGGTACTGGGGTGGAGGAGTGCTTGGCTTCTAGATATGGTACACATTGAATGCACAATGCACGTGATGTCTGAATTTGAGATTGCTCTGCCTTCACATTTCCTGGCACACACCATGGAGTCCTTGTACATGTAGGTAGTGAGTGGCGTACACATTTTCTGCACTGCATAGACCCACTTCCATGGAAACTGCCACCTTTCAACAGGTCTGATCACAGAAGCAATTCAAAGTTGACCCAGCATGCATGCCAGGTTATATGTTGTGTGTCACATGTCTGCCTGATGCGTTTGCTGTTGGTGTGTGTGTGTGTGTTGTGTGCTTCTGACATGTGTAGTGACCGTTTTTCTCTCTATTTTTCAGGTGATGACGCAATGGAGGTGGAGGATGGTGTTGTCATGCCAGACACAGGGTTGTTACCACTACATCAACCCGGCACTAGTGGGGGTCGTGGGGTGGTAGGCCACGAAAACCCCCAAGTGCTACAGTCCATCTTGTCTCTTGCTGCCTAGGAGTCCAGCCTTGATGACGACTCTGACGTCCATGTTGAGTTGGATGAGCATCAAGTCCATGTGTCAGGGGTGAGTGATTCTGATGTGGACACTCCTCTGTCTGCGACACCTGCACTGAGGGATCAGACAGTCTTGGTTCCTCCGCCCTTGGTGGATCGGGACGCAGGGTCACCCTCCACACCAGTCACTGATGTGCCTGGGACATCACGTCGACGGGGGCATGTAGTCGTGCAGCCGCGGGCGGTGCCAACACAGCGAGGACCCCCGGTCCTTGGGTCCCGCAGGGGTCAAGCCCGGCAACGCGATCGCCGCGCGCAACCGCAGTATTCTGAGTGGGAGCAAGACATGACTGCCAATTCAGAACGGCAGGGGGCAGCAATGGAGAACATCGCTGAGAGCATGGAGCGTGTGGCCCGATCTGTGCTCCCCCTTGCTAGGCAGGTGCTTCTCCAGCAGCAGGCGGCACGATCCACGGCCCGCTCGCTCAGGCTGAGCATGGCGGCCTCAGACAGGGCACGCCAGGCTGAAATGTCGTCTCTGCGTCAAGCAATTGCTGCTCACGCAGAGGCGCACATGGATGCCCTGAGGGAGGAGTATGCTTCCCTCAGATCCACTCTGGGTGTCCTTATGATGTCCCAGAGGCAGCAGGCTGAGGAGAGGTTTGCACAGCTTGAGCGTACCATCTCGGCTGAGCTACAGGCTTGCCGGGAGGTGCAGAGGTTGTCCAGCCCAGCCTTGCAGGAGGAACTCTGTGTTACACGTGCTACCTTGCAAGAGGAAGCACGTATATCACGTGAGGTTCTGCATGCAGACCTACGTCACATCGCCACACAGAACCAGGCTCACCCGTCCGGCAGTCTTGCTGCCGACGAGGGGCAAGCTGCGGCTAGGCGTGGCCAGGCTACTGTGCCACATCCTCCTTTACAGGATGAGCCAGACTCGGACGGCCATCTATCTCCCACATAGGTCGGGCTGTGCAGGCGTTGAGCCCATGGAGGTTTTTTTTTTGGCTCAGCATCATTGCATGTGGATGTTGAGCAGCACCCTGTACCTCCCCCCTCCTGGGCACCTCCCCTCCCCCCGGGTCGTATGTGGCCGTTTTTGATTTTAGTTTAGTTAGTTAAGTTTCTGTTTGATAGTTAGTTTAATTAGGTAATGTAGGTTTTTGATAGTTAGTGTAATTAGTTAATATAGTTTAAAATTGCTTGTCTATTGTGCTTTCATGTGAAGGTGCGGTGCTTTGTGGCTTTTGAAGGCATCCACTTTCTGTTCCAGCTGGGCCCTTCAGGCTTGTCTTGTGTATGTGTTTGCTGCTTGGGGTCCTTGACTCACATATGCCACTGCTGCCTCTCTTATCCATGGGCTTGCAAGGATGGTTCGGTGTCACAACCTTTTACACAAGGGCTTTGGACTGTCATATCTGTGGCATGTCTGGTGCTGTGTGACTTGTGTTTACACCCCTAGTGGGGATGATTTCGGTGTTATTGTCCACTGTTCAGCTTTTGCTAGATGGGGTGTTTCATGATTAATGTGTACATTCATTGCTATGCATTGTGTAGTATGTTTCTTATCTTTACTGTACATGTGCTTGTTGCAATTCATGCCGTAGATAGTGTGTTCCACACTTTGGATGTGAAAGACCGACTGATGGTGTGATTTATGATGTGACTCTCTGACATGGTCAAGTAATGAGATGCCTGATGAGACACACACAGATAACTTTGATGCATTAATCATGTGTTTCATGCCCTTTCTGCAGGGGGATGAGCCTCCAGAGCACCTTTGACAGCAGACATCGCCCATTGGACGACGGAATACTGGACACGTTTGTTGGTGCCCACATGCACATGTGTGCACAAGCAGAGGCACAGGGATTGCAGACCTACATCCTAGAACTGCTGACGTGTTCCAAGGAACTCCAGGCAAGGTAAGCAGCACAGGGGGGCCACAACACAGCAAAGCTTGCACCAGGCGAGTTGCACATGCAGGCTTAGTCACAGCACTGAGGGTGAGCTTGGACGGATATTGGTGTTGAAGCACACAATGCAGCTCAGATGTGTTGGTGCACTGATGGCTGTTGATTGTAAGGTTGTCTGGGTCACTGCAGGGGCAGTGGCACATACCCTCCGGTACACCAAGGTCCATCGAGGCACTTGTATCAACTATGTAGCCTTCCGAGACATGGAAAGGGGCAGCTCACAGGGACATACAGCAAGGGACATACTCGGGTGCAGTGCATTTCATTTGCATGTACTTTATGATGAATGCACTGCCAACTTTGTTTCGGTCATGGAGGTACGCAACTTGTTCTGAAGTCATGGCTTACTATATGGGTCTGTCTGCTTACCCAGGGAACATTGCATGTTGTGTGAATTGTGACACATTGGTGTTCCATTTGCCACGCACCCACCGGCGGCTGACTTACTGCATTGACTGTGTATGACCCGTCATAGGGGTAATGTTATATATGGGTACGAAGCATCTACACCAGATTGTCTGTTTGTAGAGTAGTTTGTTGCTATGGGGCATGTTTGGTGGTGTGTTTTTGTGTAATTGGCACGTACAGGTTGTTGACTGTGGCTCTCTTTGCAGCATTGCAGTGCTCCTGTAACCGGACCTGAGAGTGCACAGGCAGGAGGCCAGCACTCAAAACCAGAGCTAAGTGTCTTGTTGTTTTTCTTTCAAACTGCTCTGCATAGGCTTGCTGGGGGGTGCACTAATGCATGGATGTATGTGTGATTCAATTTGGTATGTTTTTTCCCCCTAATCACCCAGAATCCTATTCAATTTTGAACCCTGTACCCTCTACCGGTTGTTCCTGCTTCCCGTACCTATCCAAGCAACGTTCCCTAACCCTCTTTCCCCGCTGCGGTTGCGGATGCCTGTGTAAGCCCCAAACTTGCAGGCGCCAAAACCCTAGAGGGGGTGGTTGGTTCATACCACTCCTAAGCCTGGACTACAGAAGGCCATGACAATGATGTCCAAGTTTGTTTGGATTGTGTATGTGTTCATGCAGGTAGTACATTTTCGCGCATTCCCTACTTTCATGTGTCATTCCTCCTCCCCTCTCCTGCCACTCATTCCAGTTATCCAGTGTGCCAACACCTGTCCCGACTGCATATCCCTGACCCTCCTTTCCCACCAGGGTCTCAGGGGCCTGTGTGAGTTTGACCTTGCAGGCACCCGGGACACAGTGGGGGTGGTTGTTTCGTGACACTCCTGTGCCTGTTCATGGGACCTGTGACAGTACACATCCGTTCATGGTGCATCATCCTATGTTATGTACCACACATGGTTCACATCCTGTTGTGGCATTGTTTTACTGTGCTACCTTGGTTGTTGCATCTTTGTGGTAGTACTTGGACTTTGTGAGGTACTGCTACATCAAGTCATCTACTGGAGGGTGTTCTGGTTTGTTTTTATGGCTTGGATTTTGTGATTTTGGAAATGAGTGTGGATTCTGAGGGTGCAGGCACCTTTTTACACACAAGGTGGGAGATGGTGACGAAGGGTAAAGGTGATCCTGTGGCCAAGTGGAATTGAGGGTTGAAGGCTCCATGACCCAGGTGCAGCTGTTCAGTGGGTCATGGTCATTTGTGAGGTTGTTGTTGATAGTTGCCTTGCCCTGCATTGTGATGGGAACTCTGACATTGTAATGGTGGTATCCTATGTACATGTTGTGTTCTGCTGATCAATGCCTGTTCATGTGTTGTGTTTACCTTTCAGGTGCGAGGGGATAGTTGTGGTTTGACATGCTGGGGTGCACACACGGTGAATGTTCACATGTGATGTGTAGAGAACACTGATGGTCACTTGAGTGCACATGCATACGTTGAGTGCATGTCCTTGCAGACCCACACACTTGCACTCTGATGCACTACATGTACTCCCACCCTTGCATATCCACGTGTACACTGTTTGCCTTCTGGTGGCCACTGTGTCTCTGCAGCACATGTTCTGTAACCAATTATGGATCCTGTACATGCCTAATTTGCTTTTTGATGTCGTCTGTCGCTTAGATGTGATGCTCAGGGTGTGCATCACACACAATGGCTGTTCACTGTGCTGTGCGCTGAGCAGTGTGTTGCAGGAGTAGGACACAGCACACAGAAGCTGCAGTGTTGATTTTGCAATGCACAATGTGCATGTAGACAGGCATTCATTGTTATGTTACGTCTACAACTCTTGTAATGCATTTTGAAATGACTTATTTTGGGTGGGAGGTTGTTGGTCTGTCATTTCATCTGATTCCAGGTCAGGCATCATTGTCTGATGCCACTGTACATTTTGGACATGGCAATGTGTACCTTATTGTTACTGTGTTGGTGTATGGGTATTGCTTGCCATGTCATGTTGTGGTTTGGGAGGGTTTGAGTGACATAACAGTGATGGCCATGGCCTGTTTTGCAGGTGTGTGTGATGCACACCTTGCATGTCAGGGTCATCCGCTTCTCAGAGCAACTAGCTGGGGGTAGATCTCTCTCCGCGGCAGGGCCCTCCCTCTGGAACAGCCTTCCTGCCTCACTTGAACTTGAGGGGAACCATCTCCGGTTTGGGAAGCACCTCAAGACCTTCCTCTTTGCTTCTGCTTTCTCTCTGCCTCTCCCTTGCGGAATTCTTCGCTGGAACTGCACTGGATCTGCAACTGGGCCACTCTCACCGACCTCGGTCCCTGGCCCAGCCACTCTCCACTTATTTTGGGTGGGAGGTTGTTGGTCTGTCATTTCATCTGATTCCAGGTCAGGCATCATTGTCTGATGCCACTGTACATTTTGGACATGGCAATGTGTACCTTATTGTTACTGTGTTGGTGTATGGGTATTGCTTGCCATGTCATGTTGTGGTTTGGGAGGGTTTGAGTGACATAACAGTGATGGCCATGGCCTGTTTTGCAGGTGTGTGTGATGCACACCTTGCATGTCAGGGTCATCCGCTTCTCAGAGCAACTAGCTGGGGGTAGATCTCTCTCCGCGGCAGGGCCCTCCCTCTGGAACAGCCTTCCTGCCTCACTTGAACTTGAGGGGAACCATCTCCGGTTTGGGAAGCACCTCAAGACCTTCCTCTTTGCTTCTGCTTTCTCTCTGCCTCTCCCTTGCGGAATTCTTCGCTGGAACTGCACTGGATCTGCAACTGGGCCACTCTCACCGACCTCGGTCCCTGGCCCAGCCACTCTCCACTTGCACTGCCTCCCTGGCAACCCCTGCACTGCGGTACTGTCTCTCTATCCCTACAGCCCCCCCTTCCCAGCACTTGTCTGCACTTACCTTTGCAGTTGCTACCAGCTGACCTATGTATTTGTTTTTTGGTCTTTTTCCCTTGTACTGCACTCCCCCCCTCCACTTCCCCTTGCACTTTTCCCTTCCCCCTACCCCTGCACTTGCACAATCTAAATGACACCTGGCCTAGTAGTACCGTTGTCTGTCTTCCCTTGTTCCCCCCTCCCTGCCTCATCGCACCTTGAAATACTTGTGCATGATATGATATGATATGATATGATATGGCATTTGTAACGCGCCTATACACAAGTGTTTGAAGGCGCGAAAAATAGGCCATATCATGTCATATGTCATATGTGTGCCTTTTGGTCACACAGGATAGCTTGTGTTTAAGTAGCTAGGGATGCAGACGATGTGGCACTTCCATGGCAACTATCTCAGGGTGGTAGGGTTGTGACAGTTGACTGTCTCTTTGTCATTATCGATTGTCACCTGGTATGTGCCAGGCCTGTGTGCACTCCGCAGGGGTGGGAGTTTAGGTGAAAAATGTGGCCACAAGCTGGGTCCGGGCTTCCTCGCCACGTGCCCTGTCCCCTCCCATGGGCAGTGCCTGTGTCTGTGGTTGGTGATGTGGGGGCACCACCATGTCCACCGGGACGCCCTGCCGTGTTGCAACATTGTGCAGGACACATGCTGCCACAATGATCCTGCACACTACTGGTGGTGCATAGAGCAGTTGCCCGCCAGAGCGGTCAAAGGAGCGGAAACGTGACTTGAGCACTCCAAATGTGCGCTCCACTATGGCCCTGGTTGCAATATGGCCGGCGTTGTATCTTACCTGGGGTGGTGTGGTGGGGTTCCGGATTGGCATCATCATGTGGTTGCTCAGAGGGTAGGCACTGTCCCCTGGGGAGGTGATAATAGTTGAGATTATTAGGGTTTGGGTATTTGTCTGTGTGTGACTTGCATGCATGTGCAAGGGCATTTGTACTCACCTAGGAGCCATGTGTCGCCATGCTGCCCAGCTTCCAGGGCCCGGCTCAGGGCGGACATTCTGTATATGAAACTGTAATGGGTGGAGCCAGGGTAGTTTGCATAGACAGAGGTGATGATTCCCTTTGCATCGCATACCACCTGTACATTGATGGAATGCCAATGCTTGCGGTTTTGGTAGATGTGCTCAGTGGCCCTAGGTGGACGTAGGGCCACATGGGTGCAATCTATGGCACCGAGCACTTTGGGGAAGTGTGCCACCCTGAAAAAATCCAGGACAACGGCCTGCCTTTCTGCGGGTGTTCTGGGCATTTATATGTGCCTGCGGACTGAGGGGCGCGCTGTCATGATTGCCAGTACCTGATGTAGGCAGCATGACTGCGTGGCCTGTGAGACCCCCCCACTATGGCAGTAGTCCGCTGAAATGACCCAGTGGCCAAAAAATGCAGGACATTGAGCACCTTCTCCAAGGGGCTCAATGCTTGGGAGCAAAGGGTAGGGGATGTAAGGTCATCTTCCCAATCCCTGACCAGGTCTAGGATGATGTGGGGTGGGAAACCTATACCTGCCGTAGACCTGGTCGTCAGGCATCCCAAAAAGGCTTGTCCGTGGTGCGAAAAAATGCGTGCCCTGGCTATTCTCCTCCTCCTGCGGTGTCCCACGATCAGTGCTGCGACAAATGGGGCATTCATCGTAGCTGTATATACGTGTTTGTTGTTTGCGCGCACTTTTGTACTGTGCGCGGGGACGCTTCCGCCTGCCTTCATGTGGCGGACGCGTTGACGCCTGTGTGCGTCTTTTGCCGTGCACGGGTTTCCCGTATTCGGATCCATGAATACAGGTTGTTCGCGTGCGTGTGGGCGTTCCGTGTAGTTCCCTGCAGTACTTCCCCAGTTACGCCTTCTTTTTCACGCGTTATTCCCCATTTCGCGTGTTACGCCCACTGTTCCGCCCACTTTGGTTGTGTGCGCCGCGCTATGTGCGCTTTTGCTGTGCACGTAGCGCACGCAGTGTATGCCTGCGTGTGCCATGGCTGGATTGGGCGCACGGACAGCGGGAAACACGCGCAGCGTCTTCCTTGAATCGCACGCGTGCACGTGCGCTGCGTTTCTCATGCTTGCGCTCCCTTGTGCCTGCTTGCGCATGGATTTTCGGCGCACGTTTGTTCCATGAATCGGCCCCTTGATGTTTATAAATTGATGTGATGATGGTACAACCAGAGCATGGCAAATAAAGGGCTAATGTGTCTGTGTTAAAATGTAATTAAAATATGAATGGAGTCAGACTGGCGCCCCCTACAGCCTGGTACGTCAGGCAGCCACCGGCAGTGCCCGATGGACGAGGATGAGAATAACACTTCTCATGGATGCGGTTAGGCAAGTTGTTGCAAAGTGAGAATGTATTTTGATTCTGAGTGACGGTCACCAGCTTTGAATTTTTGGTTGCGAGCTAAGGAAGCCCACGCATGGGACACACAGTATACGGTTCAATTGTTTTTTGACCTTGAGAGAAAGGGACCATTACGGAAGGAATGCAATGAGAGGAGGTTTGTAATAATGAGCCCTGAGTGCAAAGGGCTGAGGACACTGCTGTTTGCTGTGGCGAGCGTTTACATTTGTTTTGGAGAAGAGAAGGAGAAGGAAGGGAAGAAAGAGAGGTGCGTGTGCCGTACCTTTAACAGCCTGCCTGCTGGTGTCACCTGACCCAGGCGATTGGGTACTTAAGGCCGCCTCTTCCGCCCTTGTGGCGCTAAGCCCTGAGTGCAAAGGGCTGAGGACACTGCTGTTTGCTGTGGCGAGCGTTTACATTTGTTTTGGAGAAGAGAAGGAGAAGGAAGGGAAGAAAGAGAGGTGCGTGTGCCGTACCTTTAACAGCCTGCCTGCTGGTGTCACCTGACCCAGGCGATTGGGTACTTAAGGCCGCCTCTTCCGCCCTTGTGGTGCTAAACCCTGAGTGCAAAGGGCTGAGGACACTGCTGTTTGCTGTGGCGAGCGTTTACATTTGTTTTGGAGAAGAGAAGGAGAAGGAAGGGAAGAAAGAGAGGTGCGTGTGCCGTACCTTTAACAGCCTGCCTGCTGGTGTCACCTGACCCAGGCGATTGGGTACTTAAGGCCGCCTCTTCCGCCCTTGTGGCGCTAAGCCCTGAGTGCAAAGGGCTGAGGACACTGCTGTTTGCTGTGGCGAGCGTTTACATTTGTTTTGGAGAAGAGAAGGAGAAGGAAGGGAAGAAAGAGAGGTGCGTGTGCCGTACCTTTAACAGCCTGCCTGCTGGTGTCACCTGACCCAGGCGATTGGGTACTTAAGGCCGCCTCTTCCGCCCTTGTGGCGCTAAGCCCTGAGTGCAAAGGGCTGAGGACACTGCTGTTTGCTGTTTGGGGAGCGGCGTGAGGCGCAATAAGACACTGCTGCCCTGAGGAGTAATGGACCCACCTAACCAAAAGTTTCCTAACCCGATCTCTAGAACAAGAGCCCAAATGAAAAGGGCTGCTAACTCTGATGAAATACATGGGAAACGATTAAGAACGAAACAGAGTGAATATTTTTCTTGTGGTTCAACAAATGAAATAACACAATCAGCTGATTGCTCAGCAACAAAAATAGCCACAGAACTGATGGAAGAGGTGTTTGATCCTCCAAAGAAAAAAGAGGAGAGTCAGGTGCCAAATTATGGCACGGAGACGCCTTTGTGTCTGTACACACACTCAGAATCAACCTCTCCGGTCATAGTGTCCCCTCGGCTGGTTATACAGATGGAGGGAGGCCTATCACTCACTCACGACAAACCTTTTGAAAAGACCGAAGAAGAACCAGGTTCAACGTGCACCACGGAAAGTAACTTACTGGCTGGTGATCTCCCGTGTGGATGTGCTGGGTTGACTGGTGCGCTGCATGAAGCTGGAGACGCTGCAGCAGCGGAGGAGCTGGCCCGTGTGCTGGACTCGGCGCCGGTCGATGACGCGCGAGAACAGGGGGAGTGGCCTGTGGAAGTCGTGAGAGAAGAGGACTCCGCACAGCCCTGCACAGTCTCACTGGACGCGAGCGTGAGTCCCTCTCGAGTTGGGTCCACCAGTGTTTCGTCAGATCGAACACCCGATAAGGCCGTCGCCGTTGGGGTGAGTGCAACCTACGTTTCACCTTTAACGCTGAAAAATGCAGTGATTGGCATGAATACTAATTTGAATGAAATTCTGCCCGCTACCGCTCATGTTGTGAGCGATAGCTACAAACCGCTCAGTTTAGACACCACACTAAACATTTTTCAAGTAAATAAAACAGGGCTGAAGGGAACCACTCAGCATGAGATGGAAAAGCCCTCTCCCCCTGCGACCAGTGACAAAAGAAATTCGCTTGAAATAGTTTCAGCTGTTTTACAAAATTTGATATCTTTGAACAAATCTAGAACCCGTGATCGATTGGTATCTTCCACACCAATAACTGCACCAATAACTGCACCTTCACAGAAAATTGCCCAGAAAAGATGCTGTACGCATGTTACAGATACCAACCGAGATATTTGGGGTTCTGAAAATTATAAAAGATATAAATCAAGAGAGCATGTGCCCCCTGACAGTCAAGCTCACTCACAGGGGGAATTTATGGCTGACTCCCAGAAAAGGGTGCCTATCTATCATCAGACCGGCTCGCTCAAAAGGAAAACGATGCCGACAAACAGAAGTATGATTTCCTGCAGTGATGACTCATCAGATGAATCTGAAACTACAGACTCCTCCATTGGTGAACGTCCATTCCCAAAGATTAGGAGAGGAGGAGAACGGTCCAGACAAAGCGCTCAAGAGATACACGAAATAGAGAGAAGTAGGTACCCTGCTTCGTGCGTCCACGTCCCCCTAAATGACTTACTAACAGCACTAACATCTGCAATGGCAATCTCCCTCACCCCCTTTACCAAGTTATACGAAACATTAAATGACAACTTGAAGGACGTTACAACGCTGTTAGCAATGATGAACTCAAAACTGGTTCAGCTAGAGGTAAAACAGGGGACGGATGGTCACAAACAAAACGAAGTGATCCAACAAATAGTCTCAGGCATGCAAGCACTGAGAGAAGGTAAACAGAACGATATGATTGACAAAAAATTATTCGCAGAAGTAGCTAAGGAAGCGCTATCCTTATTTCATAAGTCACACGTAACGCAAAAATCCGAAGTGATGAAGACGGATGGAAAACAGAAAGATTCGGGCAACAAAGTAGCAGTTTCAGAATCCAGTGCTATAGGAAACTCTACAAAGAAGCCCAGGAAGTCTAACTCACAAGCACAGACAGTACATCTATACAATTCTACCTCCCAAGCTAATATGCCAACTGAAACATCGCAGACAGAAGTGATTGACCTGGTTAACGAAGGAGACAATATAGTGGCTTCAACGACAGAGATGGAGGCGGCAAATCCAGTGATGGCCAACAAATCATATGAGAAAAATGATAGCCAAACGAACCAGCTTGAAACTTCGTTCAACTCTGCTTTCCTACAGGCTCAAAATGTATTGAATCCAGCCTTGGCGAATATTCAACTTCCGTCTGGTTCATCTGTTAGTCAGAAAACTGCTGACTTGGTTGACTTGGTTGACGTCCCGCAAAAATTGCCACTTATAACATCAAAGCCAGCAGGCTTATTCTCGATCTTTGGCAATTCAAACGCAGAACTTCATTCCACTAAAATCGCGGAAACAAAGACAAATTCTACACAACTAAAAAAGCAAAAGAATATGCCTGCTCGGAAAAAATCGCAACAAAAAGGAGCACGAAAATTCTTGCGAAACTTGAACATGTTTCAATTAGTCGATAAAGCTATTTCTACAAGTTTAAAGTTAGCTGATACAATTAAAGAGACAAAAGACGCTCAGCTGCATCGAGAGGATCTAATTGGGAAAGCTAAAGAGAGTTCGCTTAATGAAGAAGAATCGGTAACACATGCGGACCTAATGGAGCTGTCAGTCTACGAAGAGATTGTTGAGGAAGACGTCGAAGAGATGAAAACTCATGTGGAAACAAGCGACACTCAAAGTGTTACCGGTGCCTCGGTGGAACAGAAACTTAACCACCGTAATCAATCGTTAGACGTGGGACAGAAGCAGCAAGCGTTGATAGATAACACAACACGGGAGGTTAAAGGTAGAACGTGTGAGATAATCCCCAGAGATATTCAAGACGGAGATAATGAACCTAAGAGTCCGGAATTTATCACACTACAGGAAAAAAGAGAAAGACAAAGGTCTCAAAAGCTAGCAAATTCTGCACTAGCTGATGGTTCACGACAATGCTTGTGGAATGAGATAAGCATGGAGAAAGGATTCGAATCAGCGGCGAGTGCCAAGTCAAACATTAAAGTATCCAAATCTACGACTTCGGACCTCAACCGTTTGCATCTGCCTATGCAAATTCAGAAACATAGGAACCAGCGACTCCCAGCACGATCAGTGGAGCCGCCGTCCCTGATTAAATTAGTGCTAGAGCGGCTACAGGGAACCGATAAACTTATCCTGAACCGAACAAATGTGTTAAGGCTGTTACATCATGTCCCACGACTCCGTTCGCTCGAATCGAAAGACTTGAAAATCATCGAATTTCCAGATGACTTGTGCACCGATAGGGTTATAATACATCTAAACTCTAACTTAATTGCAAAAGTAATCCTGGATGCAGACGAAGAATTGCTGTCATTGGGCTTTGATACCTATAAAGTGTCGGACTCAGAATGTGGTGGCAAAAAGGATGAGAAAGAAAATGATGAAGGCAAGGTTCTGCTTGATCATAAGAGCGAATCCAAGTCAGTAGAGACTTTGAGAAACAGCGATCAAACGGACCTAAAAGGGCAGCCTCAATGGGACAAGAGGGAATTAGTTCAAAATATTACCCTAACCGTCGCCCCTCTGTACAGATCAGTGATGGGAGCACAGGATACGAATATTAGAACAAACCCCATGGAAAAAATTAAAATCACCATAGACAATGAGAGGTCATCTGATAAATTGTCCTTGTCACAAACTGGCAACCAAACGGCGCACACTCCAGTGGAAGACTGGAACTGGATGGCAGCTGCGTTAAACACGAAATCGACTAGTTAACGCCTAAAGCTTAATATATCCAAGGAATGTAGCTTTGCCTCATGGAATACACGCGGTTTTTCACACCTGCAGAACAACAAGTGGATCAACGACCTACAACTGATATGTCTTCAGGAAACTTGGATGTGTGACCTGCCAACTATCACAGACTTTGAATGTGCTTTGAATCCAGCCGTTAAAGCCGAGAAAGGCCGACCATTAGCCGGACTATTGACAATGGTCAAACGGTCTACGGGATATCGGCTGTTGAAAGCAGTTAATTATACACCTTACATTCAAGTCTGTGAGATAAAGAAACCTGTTGCTATCCCTAAGGCTTGCGATGTGATTTATATTATTAATGTCTATTGGAATCACCAACGAACCGGGACTCAGCTCTTTATCGACCAAGTCACCACAATTCTTGATGAATTGTTAGAATCCAGTCCTGGAAGTGATTTGATTGTATGTGGAGACTTGAATATTGACTTCTTTAAGCCACAGAGTTCCCTTAAAGGCCAGCTAGCAAAATTATGGTCAGACGAAATGAAAGTGAGGGGTCTTTCAATGCTAAATGGCTGCACACAAGGCGACATCCCGGCAAAACCAACGTGGAAGCGAGAAGGACAAAGTTCCATCATTGACTACATCTTTGTGTCTGACACCATGCATGGGAAAACCAAATCAATGGAAATTCGATCAATGAATAACAGTGACCATGATATGCTGGAACTAAAATTCCAAGATTCTAGAGGCGCACAGACGGAAAAATGGAGCGCAAAAATCTTGGTGGAACCAAATCGTTTGCGCTTAAAGCTGGAAGAAAAGGAGGTATTTACAATTTGCAACCAATTTAAGTTATCAGGGAAAGAGATTGACTATGTGCCAATATTGTCACAATTCAAAACAAAAAATATTGGTATGAAAAATTGGTCCTTTAAAAAAAAACACAGCTTTGATATTATGATAAATCAACATAAAAGAACAATGAGAGCTGAAATTCGTAAAAACAACCAAGGCCCAATTGATGAAATATCAAGGAAAAATAAAACAGTGAGACAATCCTATAAAAACTGGATTAAAAGTCATCGAGCGACATTACATCAGAATGACGCTGAAGCGATGATGAGGATTCTAACGGAAAGAAATAGTGGGGAGTTCTGGCGTGTAATCAACGGTATGGAAGCCCCACAAGTCGCCTTACAAACTTGCCCGGTCCTAGAAAAAGATTGGGTGAATTACTTCACAGCTCTGTATCACAAAGATCTCGAGCCAGATATGTCACCCTCCGATATACCATCATGGAATCTACAGTTCCCAAAAGAGGATATTTATGAGACAATCGTGAGAGCAAAAAACTCTCGGGCACCTGGCCCAGATGGGCTGTCGAACTATATGATTAAACAATTTCCTGACCTGTGGTGCGACCTATGCTGCGAATTATTCGCAAGAATTAACTCCCAAAAACAAGTACCGGCATCGTGGAAGACTGGAATAATCGTACCAATATTCAAGAAAGGTAATAGACTATCACCAAAAAACTACCGACCAGTGGCGCTACTTGATGTTTTGGGCAAGATCTTTTCATCATTGTTGCATAAAAAATTGATTACATGGGCAAAATCAGCAAACAGAGTAGATAAAAGACAGGCAGGCTTTGTGAAATCAGTTGGCTGTTCCCTGAACCTGCTTGTATTAAACTTGCTGAAAATGGAAGCCCTTAGAACAAACACGAGAGTGTACCTTGCTTTTGTCGATTTCTCCATGGCTTTTGACATGATTGACCGAGAAATCTTGTGGCAAAAGTTAGAAGTGTGGGGCTGTCCACCTGGTCTACTTGCAGCCATAAAGGAACTTCACAAAGACACCTCGATCTCTATTCGGCTCGATCAATCTGGGACCTTATCAGCCCAAATTAAGACGTATAAAGGTGTCAAGCAGGGGTGCCCGTTAGCTGCGGCAATCTTCAGCCTTTTCATTTCCGATATCGGAGCTTCAATTCAATCCGTGAGATCGTTTCCACCAAAACTAAACTCACTGAAGATAAGCTGGTTATTATACGCTGACGATTTGGTAATACTAGACTTGACACCAATAGGGCAACAACGGAAACTTGAAGCAGTTCATAATTATGTATGTCAGAACAAGTTAAAGATCAATACTTCAAAGACTGAAATACTGATCTTTGAGAACCTAAAAACAAGTTGGCAACAAAAGGATTCACGACAGACTTGGTATTTAAATAATGAGAAATTACAATTGTCGAAAAGCGTAAAATATCTCAGCATGATTTTGAATTCAAGTATCTGCGACGAACCATGGGTAGCAGACTCTAAACGGAAATGTGGTCAGCTGGCTTGTCAAGGCCTAGTGATACATAAAAAATACGGGCGCTTCTCAATGCAACCACTTCGTAACTTTTACGAACAAAAAGTTACCCCAATTCTAGTATATGGAGCGGAAAATGCATTTGGCTGCCCGTCTTCTCACTGGGCCTCTTTAGAACACATGTTCTGGTCTAAGGCATTAAATTTACCTCCTGGAATAGCAACAGCCTGTTTACGTTACGAATTAGCTCTAATATCATTACACGCCAAGATATGTTGGAATCAACTGTCATTGTTTCGGAAAACTAGAGCAGAAGAAGGAATCCCCCAATTTCAGATTTTCCATCATGCGTCGTCTAAAGGGGTTGATATCCTTTCGCAATGGGTAACACGATGTGAAGATGTGCTATCAATGAATAACATCACTTTGGAAACTCTCCTCACAAACCCCACAGCAGTCAAAAAGAAATTATGGCGTGCGGACTGGATAAACACATGTACTGAGCGTAATGACACAAACGCGATGAAAGATTCCCCTGCAGAAGCAAGAGGATATAATATCCTTCAAAAATATCTATCTCGCTTTCCGAATCCAAAAGCCAGAAGATCATTTATGCTTTTCAGGCTAAACGCAATGAAAACGAAAGACAGAATTTGTCATTGGGCGTGCAACGCGAGTCTGAACCCCATCTGTCGGCTGTGTAAAAAAGAATTGGAGTCCCTTAGGCACTTAGTTCTATTCTGCGCAGCACTGAAAGACGTAAGATCAATTCACCTGGGACGATGGAACGATAACAACTTATCAGCATGCGCTGATGAGTGGTGGCAGAGTATGTGGAACGGTGTAGACATGAAATTAATCATACCCTTAACCTCTTTCTTGGTTGACATAGAAGAGAGATTGAAAGACATTAATGAGTGACTAAGGGATGGCGAATTTGATAATGTACGTTTTTAGGCATAAGGAAATGCCGAGTAATGTTTAACCTCGAGTGCAAAAGGGAGGGGGTTAATTAAGGACGAATTGATAAAGTTCAATGTGGTAACTTTTATGTTCTTAAATTGTGTCGTAAAAATATTTTAAAGGTTTTAATCTAAACCAATAAAAAAAAAATAAAAATAAAAAAAAAAAAAAAATAATGAAGATTTGATAAGGTTATGCATTCCAAATGTGTGTAAGGAACATGTAAATTCAGTTTATGAAGAATCTTTGGTGCGAACGCAGTGAGCTTTACGGTCTGACTTACGCCAAGAGAATGGAAATGGTGAATATAATGTAAGTTTGATTTTCAACAATTGTATACCGGAACAAGCATAAACTTATTATTATCTGAAGATTATTTTTGGGTTATATTCTATTCGTCTGTTCTGTGTTGCTTATTGAAATGAAATACAAGTACTATCTTTGTGTGTAGTTGTCTTTTTTATGTGGTTATGGGGAGTGCAGCATCGAGGTCCATGTAGACCACCACTAGGTTCACCTAGGTTCAACGCTAATATTTCATTAAAATGTCATGTATGACCATATCAAATTGTGTATCAGTTTCCACGTTGTTTTCTCTTTTATGAGATTTTTTGATGTCTGTGCTAATCGTTAGTTTAAACTCTATGCCGAATTAATAAGTCAATAGATACATTGTAATAAAGTTCGGGTATTGAGACACATTTTCTGTTATGTTTTCGAAACAGATATATTCTGCCTTTCTGTGATTGTCATAGATTCCAGCTGCCAACTGACGGCTTCTTCAATCGGCAGCTAAACGTAGCTGTCAACGCCTGGATCACAGTGACACTTTTTTGGGATGATCGCCCAGGGCCCATATGCCCTTACGCTGTACTAGCGATTAGGAGTAACATAATATTCTTTACAGTGGTCTAGCCCCAAGTTGATGTAGAAGCCTTGGAATTCACTGTGCGACCCAAGTGGTTCTTTTACCGAAAACAAACCCCTTGTGTACGCAAAAAGATTGCGAAGAAACAAATTAGTAATTTGATTGAATAAGGCAATAGTCGGATGTTCTTGGAGCTTTTATTGTGAAATAAAAGTACTTTACAAATTGTACAGTGTTATTGTTTTCTTTAAAAGTACGGTTTAATATTCCGAATTGTGACGTGCTGTGTTGTTGGTCGATGTGTGTTGATTTTCAGGTTCAACGTCACATCACGTAGGTGATTATGGGCGCGTTTGGCTACGCTGACGAGGAACGTCACCGAGAAAGGTGTAGAATATCACTAGGTTTGGTGATGTGAGGTTCAGGGGTGGGGCATATCATTTAGTGACGTCAGGGCAGTTTACCTTAGGCAGATGCAGCAATAGATAAGAACAGCAGAAGATGGACGCACCCTGCTGCCACATTTCGTATGTTTTTAAGAGAGGAAAAGTGAGGTAAGGTGAATTGGAAATGTTTGCGATAGATCAACGTATGTATAAAAATACATGGCTGAACCCTTGGGACAATAATATTTTATGAGCATTGCACTTGTGAAACTTATGAAATAATGTCTGGGGAGGTGAGGGGTGATGACGATGGGTGGGATATTTCTGACCTGATTTCGAATGTGTTTACAAGGTTTGGTGGGATTCTGTCATCAGGGGGCAACATTAGAGGGGGGTCCCAAAATAATGTAATGGCTTATAAATGAGGTGCCATTTGACGAATCCAGACTTCATTAGGCAAACTGATAATAGATCTAGATATAAATGTTTTTGCAAAGTTTGGTGGTATTCTGTCAAGATGGAGGAAAATTAGAGGGGGGTGTCTCAAAATATTGTAAAGGCTTATAAATGTGGTGCCATTTGACAAATCTACACAAAGGTTTGCAAAATGATTATAGATCTAGATATAAATGTTTTCGTAAAGTCTGAATGTATTCTGTCAAGTGGGGGATAGGTTATATGACAATTGTATGTGAATACATTTGACACTTTTCAAAAAATAAAACATGGGTGGATTTCCAGAAAACCTGCGTAAGGAGCATTAGCAATGCGCTACAAGCATGGTTTTGGAAATGTGCCAGTGTTTTAATTTTTGACAAGTGTCATAATGTAGCTACAAAAAATAGCAGTATACCTTTGGTGACTGAGGTGTAGCCTGTGACCATGGGCAGTGGCCAGATTGTCTGGGTCATGGAATAAGGTCATGATCTGGACAATGTGGCTACTGTCCATGACCACAAGGGACAAAACATAGGATTAAAGTGTCCATGTCCACCTGGGATTGGCTTTGTGGTAAAGTTATTTGAAATTAGGATAGATTTGAAAGGGAATAAAAATGTGCTTGTGGTAATATGGTCATAGGGTTCTCTTTTTTCCTTCTGCAGGCTGCCATGGAAAGCGAAGAGGGGTCCTGTATGAACCCCCGCCTTCCCTTTCCATGGTGGCCATTTTGGAAAAGGATTTTCCTTCCTACACCGGGACGCCACAGGCCAGCATATGGTCATGTGGCACTCTCCGGAAGGTCTGCAATGAAATCAGATGTTCATAGACAAAACGGTTAAGTTGCACTAATAAAAACCTATGAAATTCAATGAAAAAACTTTGTTAAGGGGACGTTATGGTTAAGTTGCACTAATAAAAACCTATGAAATTCAATGAAAAAACTTTGTTAAAGGGACTTTATAGTTCCAAGTAAAACTGAGGCCCACTGACTTGGAAATATGTGCGAAAAACTTGCTGGACTGTCTGTCCTGCAACAGAAAGAGCGCTGTTGTGCTTACGTGTTGAAAAACAACTCGCAGTTCCCACGTGGATCTGGAATCTTCTGCGGCACAATGACGAACACAGTCCAGGGCCAAGCAGTTCAAAGGCAGCAGACTCACTCTGCGCCCAAAATGCACACAACTACACACGTGTATGTAACATCAACAGCGTGTTTAGGCTTGGTCCACGCTTGCACGTTGTAGGCATGTACAGTTACAGAACATGAGCCGCTGCACAATGCGCATGTCAGGGCCCAGGCTAAGCACTACTGCGTGACCCATGGTGCTGCAGCTGTGAGTGTGTGTGCATTTATTGATTTCTCGTTCTACACTTTTATTTTAAAAAGAACCGCTCCAGAGCAGTTTCTTTTAAAAAAAGAAGTATAGGAATTGTAACACTAAAAAAATAAAAGTGCAGGAGCACTGCTCCCAGCTACTCCCACCCACTTTGACCACTGGCCAGAGGAATTTACAGATCTGGGGGTAGGGTATTTGGTGATAGCAAGTTGTAGTGCGTTCCTTGGACCCAGCCTGACTTATGGATGATGTAGAGGGATTTGAATTAAATCCTTCTAGCAACTGGGAGTCAGTGGACAGATGTTAGGGCTGGAGAGATACAGTCCCTGAAGTTGAGGCCAAGGATAAGTCCCAGAGCCTATTCTGGATAAGCTGGAGGGACAGAGAGAAGAAGTGAGTAGATTAAGGAAGAGGCTGGCACAGTAGTCCAGCCTGGAGAGTACCAGCGCTCTAGAGACATTGAGCTTCTGGGGACAAGTGAGGAAAGGAAGAATGCCTCTGAGGAGGTGGAGTTGGAAGTGGGCCTTCTTGGCAAGACCCATGATGTGAGGGAGGAAAGAAAGAGAGGAGTTTAAGATGACTCTGAGGTTTCTGACTCCTGATGAAAGGGAGGGGGCATAGAGGGCTGCCAGAGATAAGGGAAGAAAGTGGGAGCAGGCATCCCGATATTATAATCTGGAGTTCCTAACACAGGTGCTGTACAGATCACCCCTTTTCAATTCTTCAAATCCTTCTGTCATCTCATCTGTCCATGTTATCTCACTTTTACCTGTCGGTGCTTCCTTGATTCCATTCGAAAGTGGTCTAATATCTGTAGTGTAAACAAAAACCCAGGCCCTGCAATAATTACATAGACCTAACAATAGTTTCATTTTTCTTACTGTCTCAGGTCCTAGAGTCTTCATGATTGCTTCTGCTCTCTAAGGGGTCACTTGTCTCCCATCTTGAGAGATGAGCTGTCCTGTGTACAGGACCTCATGCTGGCAATACTGTAGTTTATCTTTGTCTACCTTGGATCTTTTCTCTGCCAATACTGTCATTAGCTGAACTGAATCTTCTCTGCAGTTTTCTTCAGTCTCACTGCACACTAATATGTCATCTACTTACTGAATTATTGTGCTCACAAGGTGTACCTTACCTAGGTCCATACAAAGGACCTTATCCAAGATCGATGGGGACTCACAGTACCCTTGTGGTAATCTTGTATTGTGCCACCGCTGATTTCTGTATGAAAATGAGGTCAAATCTTGGCAGTCCTCATGAAGGGGAATTGGAAAGAAAGCATTTTTTAAATCTACTACTGTGAAATACTTGGCTGTAGCTTGGATATTGCATAATATCATAGCTGGGTTCGGAACCAGAGGAAACTCTGCTTCAACAATATTGTTTCGGGGCGTAGATCCTAAATGAACCACCCTGACCCCCGTTGATTTATTAATTGGGTGCACAGCCGCATTACATGTGGAATCTGACAGTACCAGTATTTCCTGCTGTACCAAAGCCCAAATAGTCTCAAATATGCCATCCTCTGCTTCTCTGGACATGGGGCACTGTTTATCTTGCGGTAAAATTGCACCAGGCTTAAGCTTTATTTTTACTGCTCCCGCTCCACTCAAAAGACCCACGTCATATGCACTGTTGGTCCATAAGATGCTTGACACCTTTTTCTAAATCTTCCTGAAAAAATGGCAGTTTCTTTCTTACCAATGCCATTCTACACAGGAAAGAAATTAGAGAAAGGGCTGGCAATTTTAGAACTTTCGAAGATGTATCAGGAGGAGAAGAAGGACCTGCCACCGCAGGGGTGGATGCTTAATCAGCATAAGAGCGAGGGCATTGAGCCCTTAGCTCCTCTTACCTTGTCTGAGATTAAGAGTGCAACTACAGAAGAAATAGGAGTCTATCCTTCAAAGGAACTAAAAGCAACGGTGGGATAGTAACCCGACATATGAACCCACTACTTACAGTAGTGTCGACAGTCCAGAAGAGAGTAAAAGAAAGGAAGATGCTTGTATGTTTTACGAGATAAGGAAGAAAGAGGCGAGAGGTTGAATCTGTCGACAGATATAGACCAAGAGATTAAGCGATGGAAGGATGGAGAAGGCTAGCGAGGTAACACTCGTACAGAATGAATGGATGGGAGGACAGATATTACTCAAGTTGGATGGGAAAAGCACTAAGGAGTTTAGGCAGAGAAAAGATAAGGACGAGCAAGAAAAGAAGGACAGGGAAGGAGAGAAGAGATTGAGGGAGGATGGACAAGGAAGGAAAAGCAGGGATCAACTGGGAACAGCTATATAGGGAGGAATAAGAGAAAGATGAAAAACGGGCAGAGGAACAAAGGAAGTATGACAATAGACAAAGGGTGGTAGAAGAAAGGGACAGGTAGGAAAGAAAGAGGAGGAAGAAGCACAAAGAGTGAAGGACAAAAGGTTACAGAGAAGGAGAGAGCAAGAGGAACGAAGACAAGGAGTAAGGAGGGAAGAACAAAGGCAGTAGGAAGAAAAAGCTAGAAGAGATGCGCGAAAGTGAAGGGAAGTAGATGAAGCAATAGAACAAAATAAGAGGCAGCGAGGTCTGGATACCAGTCTCATCCACAAGGAACAAATAAGGCAGAGCACAGAAATACGATGGGATAGAGTGAGAGTGATTCTCCCAATAAAGGACATAACGCCAGCAGCACGAAAGTAGTGCTAGAAGAAGAAAGATATGATGCGGAAGGCATTGGAGAAAGGATTTATTTATTTATTTATTTATGCAGTTTTAAAGCGCTCACACAGCCCGCGGGCATTGAGGCGCTGTTACAGGAATGTTTTTCTTTTTTTTTTAGTTGCGTTGTTGTTTCTGTCTTAGTTGCGGATTTATAACGCACTTAAATACCCAGAGGTTTCTAAGCGTGGACCCGGGGACTGAACATGTGTTGCTTCATGTCGTCTTGCTTCCAAGGCGAGCACATTGCCACTGAACTATCCTCCCGCGAATCAATAAGGATCAATAAGGTCTATCAGCAATTAAGACGCGATAGCGAGTATGGAACTCGAGTGAGCGATAATCGATCCCTGATACCGCAACCACAAATTGAGGAGGAAAACATGTTTAGTGATGAACGCGAGCACTGTCGTTGAGTGGATTAAATCTAGATAGAGGCAATGAGGATGATAGTAACACTAGTTGGGGTCTGGAAATGTCAGACAAGGAAAGAGAATTAGGCCGTGAGGCAGAAGGAGAGGGTGCGTGAGCCCCCGTATGGCGTCAGCAGATGGATAAAGAAGTAAGATGGTTGGATCTGGAACATCCTACAGAAAGGACGCCAGATTCCGTAGCATATCTTGAGCTTCCCCGATGACGATCACATTGTGAGAAGGGAGATTCTCCACCATATGTTAGTAAGTGGTTTATAGTGATAGCATCAAAAAAAGTGTCACAAAAGCATCTAAGAAAAAGCATCGAAATCCAAAGCATTAACAATACATATGAAAAAGAAAAAAACACCATTCCAGCGAAAACAAAGCATCGACCATAGAAAATAATTGAACACAATGAAAAATGAAAACGTTCATTTTGCTGCAAATTTACACGTTATGGGTGGTCCCCCCAACCCCCCTATACCCCAACCCTCAAAACCTCCTTCAGGTACACACGAACAACCCAGAATATAAAAACCACCGAATAATTGAAATACCGAGCAACTAGGGGCTAAAACACAGTGAAAGCAACACAAGTAAAGGACCTTATGTTTACGTTGAAAAGCAGCTGACGGTTGAAAACAAACTGACAGGGCGTGACAGGACCCGAAAGTGAAGACAGCTATGAGAAGAATACTAATACTGTGAGGAAAGTGTGACTGGCAAAAAAACATAATAGTCGTAAAATAATATGAAAAAGGAATAAGGAAAAAAAATATGTGACTTATAGTTAATTGATCTTAAAAATTGTATTTCATTTCCTAATTTCAGATACCAGATGTCTGACAGGATTGAGTATGTTAAGTCACAAATGGGCAGAGACCAGTTAATCTATAACGGCTACACCTACAATCTAGAAATGGAGCGAAAAGAAAAGAAATACAATCACATGCCTGACAGAACTGCAATACTAATCAAAAAGACACTGAATGACATAAAAAACAAAGCTGACGAAAATCCAACTGAACCAAGTGGATCACTGATCGGTCGTACATGTGGAAAAATCCTGCTACATGTGGCAGCTCAAATGCCTCAGAAAAGGCTAAAAAAACGTCGCCTAAAGAGAAATAGCAACTAAAGGTAAACCTGCCGATGGCGCAGAGAATATATGAAGAAATCGGAATTCCAGAGATTGTTAAAACAACTGAAAAGGGAGAACAATTTTATTTCAGTACAATAGACATAAAAAAAGAAAAAATACTGATATATACAACACACAAGAACCTATCACATTTTGGAAGTTCCACAATGTGGCATGGAGACGCCACATTTAAAGCATGTCCTCACCCGTTTGCACAATTTTACAGCGTGCGTGGTATGATAAACATAACACTAATACCACTGTTATATATATATTGATACCTGATAAAACAGAAGAAACATACAAAACTGTATTTGGAAGACTGAAAGAAGCCATCCCAGAAAAATATCGTACAAACATGGTGATGGACTTCGAGAGCGAACAAATGAAAGCATTCAATACAATATAGGCAGACACAAAAATCCAAGGCTGTTTTTTACACTTTAGCCAAACTATTTGGTGAAAAACTCAAAAGCTTGGAACTCAATCTAAATATATAGAAAACAGTAACTACCAACATAACATAAAACAGTTGTTTGCATTGGCATTTGTTAAATAAGAACACATTGAAGATTATGAAAAATTGATTGATATAGACTATTACAAAGCTAATGAACAAGATTTTACTGAATTACTAGACTACATTGATACCAACTGGATAGGACAACTAACGCGCAATGGATCAGGAAGACGTGCAAAATATGCAATTCCATTTTGGAACTGTTACTTAGCAGTAAAAGAAAAGAGAGCACGAACAAGCAATATGATGGAGGGGTGACACAACAAGATAAATAAACAATTCAATACAACAAATTCAAACCTATGGCATTTTTTAAAACAATTGAAGATCGAGTAATCAGAACAAGAAGTTAAAATAGCACAAACTATTTCATTAGAACATATGCAAGCAAAAAAGAAAAAATACAGAGAATATGAAGAACGTGTGCAAACCATAGTAAACCAGTTTGAAACAATGGATTCTATGAGCTACCTATGAGCAGTTGCCTATAACTTGTTAAAAAAATAACAAGAAAATGTACTCACCAAAAAGTCTGATATCAGGCACATTAATCCCACGCAAACCAACAAAACAATCAGGAAAAAAATCAAACAGCAGCCTCCAATCCAAAAAAAATGGTTGAAACTTGCCAACATAAATATGAAGATCCAAGGAAGCAATCCAATCGAAGAATCCAGAGTCCAAACTTGTAAAAATAAAGAATCCAATCCAAGATACGAAATACTAAGTAAAAATTCAATCCCAAAGAAAAAGGTCAGTCCATAAGTGAGAAATCCCAAAAAATTAAGCAATCCATGGCGTCTACATACACATTACATAAACATACAACGTTGAATGTTATAAAACATTAGCATACAAGTTCAAGATTAAAAGAAAAGAAAAATGAATACAACAACGCCATCTAGCATTCAAAAACATTGTAACATTTAACTGAACTTTGAAGTTAAAAAGTTGAAAGAACACTTACCTTAATAAATAAATATTTACATATTGTTAAAGTTTGAAAAATAACTTTTAATTAATCAGTTTAATAGTTACAAGTTTAGAAATAATAAAATTAATAAAGAACATATATTTTTGCAATACATATGCCTACATTTCTTTATTATAAAGTGCCTTTGACAAATTGACAAAAGTGCATTTAGATGTCCCCATCGAATATTTTTCAAGGGAATGACCATTCGAAGGAGTGGTATTTCGATGGAAAATATTCAATTGTTTGGCATTAGAGGGTTTATGATTCGATGTAATGACTGGATACCAAGCAGGGTAAGGTCGCGACCAGCAAGAAGACAGATAGGAACGATTACTCCTGCCATTGATAGACTAATAGTGGGATCAGACTATGGGATGGGGTTCAAAGAGTTCCCCCTGCTAGAGAAGTGGGGTCCCAGACCGCAATACATTCCATGGCCACAAATGGACAAGGATAACTTAAAATGCAAGCTCCCTGGTTTGACTTCGGGGGCCGGAAAATGGATATACAAATTAGAGAAAATGAAAGGAGGAAACATGCTGGCCATATGAGACATAAAAGGTCTCCTCGCAGCTATTCTTGGGGAGAGAGCTGATGACATATGGAGAAGAGCAGGGTATTCAAGAGTGACTGCACAAAATACAGCGCGTGACAGAGCGCCATTTAATAATTCTAGGGCAGATGTTTGGAGGGCTCTAATGGTACAGTATCCTAACACATTGGATCGGGGTGCATTTATGACACAAAAAATGAAGGAAAATGAAGACCCTATTACTTATATTTACAATATTTAGGAGAAATGACAGCTTGAAACTTACGAGCTGTGGGAAAAGACAGTGGCACTATTTTACCATATTTTATGTCATGGGTTACCAGAACCATTTCAAAGACAGACGAAAAAACAAAAGGGATGGAAGTGAAGCCATGGGCTGGGATACAATTGACTATAGTACATCACTGTCTGTTGTTAGAAGTGAAGAACAAAAAGATGGATGAGAATAGAAAAATTGAGGAAGCCAAATTAGTTCTGAAAAAATTGACAAAAGGTGCCATAGAAGAGGCAGTATTGACAAGCGGAGAAGGAATGGGAATAGAGGAAGCAGCAGGTACATCACAGGTAAATAATTCACACCCGACGGATATGATATGGCATTTATAACGCACCTATACACAAGTGTTTCAAGGCATGACGAGGCAAGGGAGGGGAACAGAGGGGAGACAGAGACAACGAGCTTACTGGGCCAGGTGACATTGAGATCACGCAAGTGCAGAGGAAGGGGAAAAAATACGAGGGGGAGGGGAAAGGGAAGTGAAATACATAGGATAAACAGTAAATAAATAAAAACAATAAATAAGAACAATACATAAGAAGTGCGGCCAGCTGGTGGCAAGTGCAAGGGTAAGTGCAGCCATCAGATGTCAATTGCTGATAGGGGGCTGTAGAGATACAGAAACAGCCCCAGAGTGCAAGGGTTGCTAGGTGGGCAGTGCAGGAGTGCAACTGGTGAGGAGGTGACCTGGGCCCGAGAACAGAGGGTAGCCAGGTGACCAGTGCAGTTTCAGCCAGGAGTTCAGCAAGGGAGAGGAAGAGAGAAAGCAGAAGCAAAGAGGAAGAACTTGAGGTGCTTCCGGAACCGGAGATGGTTCTCTTCAATTTTCAGAGAGGCAAGGAGGCTGTTCCAGAGGGAGGCCCCAGCCGAAGGAAGAGATCTACCACCTACTTGTTGCTTGGAGAAGAGACTGACCCTGAGGGAGTCGGAGGCAGATGAGTGAAGAGATCGAGAAGGAAGATATTTAGGAAGAGAGAGTTGAAGGTATTGAGGCGTCAGACCCCAGAAGGTCTTGTGGACAATGCAGAGGGTTTTGAACTTAATCCTCACAGCCATTGGGAGCCAGTGCAGAGATTTCAGTCCTGGAGAGATACGATCCCTGGACTTGAGGCCAAGTCTTGCAGTCCTGTTTGGATGAGTTGCAGAGGGTGGAGAGTAGAGGCAGGCAGATTTAGGAAGAGGCTGTTGCAGCAGTCCAGCCTAGAGAGAAACAGAGCTCTGGAGACAGTGAACTTCTGGACAAAGGTGAGGAAAGGAAGAATACCTCTGAGGAGATGCAGCTGGTGGATCTGTGTGATTTATTTGTGGATCAATTTCCCGCGATGGAAATGACCGCAGGTTAAAGGTCCGTTTTTATTTTTCCAGGTTAGCTGCGAGGGTGTCCCCTGCAACCCCCACTCACTATACTGTAAAGTATGGGGAGCGGGGTGTTGCGGGGGACACCTCTGCAGCCCTCGCAGCCTTTTTTTTTAATTTACCGACCCCACCAAAACATACATACCACTAAATGTTTACATTTTTAGTAGTTAGAACTTTTGGTGGTATGCTTTTTATTTCTTTTGGTGGGGTCGGTAATTTGGACTCGGTAATTTTGTACAATTCCCAGCTGGTAGTGTGACCTTTTAGAGACGTCAGCGATGTGAGGAGAGAAGGAGAGTGTGGAGTCTAAGATGACCCCGAGGATCAAGGTGGGTATGGGTTTGCGCCACAAGGCAGAGGTATAGGTTTCAGGGGAAGAGGTGGTGGATTTCAGAACAACAAGGGTGGATTTCAAAACACTTGGAATGACAACCAGAGTGCTCATGGAGGGTTTAACCAAGGAGGGTTTGCCAGAAGGCCACCCCCAGTGTGCTGGAATTGTGGAATAACAGGACATATTGCCCGCATATGCAGGAGCCGAGGGAGTGTACAAAATGGCCAGTTTTCAAGAGGGGGGGGCAGCTTATCCATCACCATACAGCACACAAACAAGAGAGGGCTTTGCCGAGGATCACACATCCTATCAGGCACAGACACTGCAAATACAACAAGCGCAACAGCAGGCACAAGTACAAATGCACCCACTGCAAGGGCAATAGCAGCATGCACCTATGCAGACACAACAATATGCAAATACAGGGTACATACTCATACCGAGGATAGGGGGTGTCAATGTGGTGTGGGGGAGTCCTTTCACAGGGACGGGGATGAGCTTGTACCATCAATAGGACAACTCACAGGGTGACTTGATGTTTTCAGTACTATCTGTGACACCAGACCCCCAAGAGGAACCAAGGGTAGATGTGACGATAAGGGGAACATCCTTTTCTTTTCTTGTAGACAGTGGGGCAACCCGTTCGTGCATGCGGCCAGGAAATTACCCAATGTCAGGTATTGCCATGAATGCTCAAGGGTTATCTGGAGCTATGAATTTAGTTCCTTTTTCTGATAAATTACTGTTCCTTTGTTATATTCACAACAGACACCAGTTCACATTTTGGGAAGAGATTTAATGACAAAACTTAACATGACAATTTCATTTAATGATTAAGGAATAGTGTGCTCCGATCCAGGAATACACTATTTAATTGTAGGAGAGTACATACTGGTGTTCACAAGGCAAGTGGCTCTGCGAGGCGTCCTTTAGCTCCGCGCCTCTTCCTATGGAGTGAGCATTCCATTGAAATGGCTATCTGGGCTTGTAGGGAAGGTTGTGAGAATACCTGACACATTTTTATTTAGACCACAGATACCTACGGATGAGGAAGATGGACAGACTATTCCTATAGAGTTGGAAGCAGCTATAGTACGAGGTGAGATAGCAATGCTGGAAGGGGTAGATGATGAAGGAAGATCATGGAGAACGGTGCTAGCTCTTGAAGAGGGGTACAGGTTGACTGAGATAACAGATGAAGATATGTTCAGAGAAGAACGTATCAATGACAAAGTGGTGTTCTTTATGAGCATTAGATACTGGATAAGGATCGAGAAGAGATAAATTCCACAGCGAATCGCGATAATGTGGCAACGACCAGCAATTTTCCAGGAAGACGCCAAAAAAGTGCCAAGTGTCCTTATGGACCACAGGCCCCTATGATATGCGTTAATTGAAGGAAATAGGGGAGGTTAAAATAAAGCTTAAACCAGGAGCAATTTTAGCCCGAGTGAAACAGTACCCATATCCAGAGAAGCTGATGAAAGAATATTTCATACTATTTCACCACTGATGAATCAGGGGATCCTAGTGCTAGCGGAGTCATTGTGTAACACAGTTGTGTTTGGTTATTTTATTCGTATTTATATAGCGCACAACAGCCCGAGGCATCATGGCACTTGTTACAGTACAAAGCTTAGTTACATGGTCATTAGCAATATATATACAGGTTGCAATATAGTTACATAGTCATTAGCAGTATATATACAGGTTACAATATAGTTATATTACATTTGTGTTATATTACAATATACATGGCAGAAGTGGAGGAGGCAGTCCTCCACTTGCTAGTTGAGGAGAGTGGCCTTGAGGTTGTTGCAGAAGACAAAGATGGAAGTTTCAGCTCTAAGGGTGGCAGGGAGTGAGTTCCAGAGTTTCGGTGCAATAAAGGAGAAGTCTAGACCTCCCGCTGTGGCTCTCTTTATGCATGGTATGTGTAGCTGGTTGGTGTACTGAGCTGAGTTGGTGGGGCGAGTGGATGTGGTCCTTGATATTGCTTCAGATGGGTATGCTGGAGCGGTTTTGTTGATGCACCTGTGAGTGATGGTGAGCATTTTCAGAGTAATACAGTCTTTGACCTGGAGCCACCAGGTTTCACGTCTGGTGTGGGATATATGGGGCCTCATTACGACCCAGGCGGTAAGTTACCGCCTGGGCCGTGACTTTACCACCATGGCGTAAACTACGTTTACGCCATGGTGGTTGGCGGACTTACCGCCCCATTCCGACATTGGCGGGGCGGTAAGTCCCCAATCCCCATTTACCCTTCCCCATTCCCATTTTTGCCCCATAGGGCATAATGGGAGTGGGGAAGGCGTTAATTACGCCACCGTAAATTACGGTGGCGTAATTAACTCCATGGTCCCTTAGCGCCATGGATTTTAACACCTGCTAAAAGCAGGTGTTAAATTCGCCATGGCGCTAAGGGACCTCGTACTCAGGCGGTAAGGGTCGGCGCTGTTTACGGCGCCGTAAACCCCTTACCGCCTGGGTCGCAATGAGGCCCATGGTCTCCTCTAGGGATGCTCATGGCGGCACTGAGGGCGTTGTTTTGTGAGGTTTGCAGTATGTGAATGTTTTTGGCGGAGGTGCCAGCTAGGAGGGCGTTGCAATAATCGAGTTTGGCTCCTATAGTTGCTCTAGCTATGGCCAAGCGGTTGGGGGTGGATAAGTAGGGTTTAATGGCATTGATGAGTTTGGTGCGGAACGCTGATGCAGAGGCTATGGTGCTGACTTTCATCGATAGATTTGCATCAATGTGAACACCTAGAGTCTTGACAGAGGATGATATGGAGATGGTTGTGTTGTCTATGTTGAAGTTGTTGTATTGGGGGTTTAGGTTCGATAATGTGTTTGTCTGGCCAGGATGAGAATTTCAGTCTTCTCCCCATTAAGACAGAGGCCATTGATTGCCATCCAAGCTTGAATAGTGGCATAGATGTTGTGAGGGCCGTGGCGTCTTGGTAATAGAGTGCAGATAGGGGTAAAAGTATTTGAGTGTCGTCTGCATAGTTTGTATATGCAACACCCATGGAGTCAAGTAGGTCGAAAAGGGGTTTTGTGAAGAGGTTATAGAGGGTGGGGGCTGTACAAGATCCTTGGGGGACACCACAGTTTATAGTGGTAGGATCTGCGTTAGCTGTGTCGGAGTAGACCTTCATGGCTCTTCCTTCAAGGAAGGAAGTGATCCAGGATGCTGTTTGATTAGAGAAATGGGCTGCATGGGTGAGGTGGTTGGTGAGTGTTTGGTGATCTACCAGGTCAAAAGGAGCTGATAGATCGAGAAGGAGGAGCAAGGCAGGTTTGCCTTTGCCATGATCTGTGAGATTTGATTTTTTAGGTCTAATAAGGCGGATTCTGTTCCATGCCCAACACGGAAGCCAGATTGTCTTTTGCCTAGTATGGAGTTAGCTTCTATGTATGATTGGATCTGGATGTGAGCTGCTTTGTCCAGGATTTTTAGGAGGAACGGGACTGTCATTATCGGTCTGTAGTTGTTGGGTTACGCTGGGTCAAGTGTGGCCATTTTTAGAAGTGGCCTCACCCAGGCTTCCTTGAGATTGTTTGGGACAGTTCCTGTTTGGAAAGATGCATTAAGGAAGGCAGTAATCAGGGGTGCTAGGTCATTGGCACATTTCTTGATGATTTTGGGAGGGCAAATGTCTGCTTTGCAGAGAGATGGTTTGAGTTTTTTGATGCGATTAAGGACCTCAGGTTCAGTGACGTCTCTGAAGGAGAATTGAGCGTGATTGAGATTACTACGCTCGTCTTGTGTAGGGCGGTTGGTTTTTTGGTTTGGGAGGGCTTTGCAGTGGTGTTGGATTTTGTTCTGGAGGAGTTTTTTTTTTGTTGAGCATGGCGGACTGAATGCTGGCACACCAGGCTTTGTCTTTAGTTACCTCGTCAGCGGTAGTCGGAGGAGTGACTAATTCATTAAAGATTGTGAATAGTTCTTTAGCTTGGGAGTTGGCCCTTGGGATCCTGTCATTGAAGGAGTTGGATTTTGCTGCTCAAATGGCTTTTTTATATTGGAGGACTAGTTGTTTGAAGAGGCTCTTATTTAGATCACTCGGATCCGTTTGCCAGTTTTTAAGCGACTGACGCTTTTGAGCTCGGAGGGTTTGGAGTTCTTCCGAGAACCAAGAGTTACAGTGAAATGATTTCTTTTCCTTCTTGCTTTCAAGTGGGGCTATAGAGTTTATGGCATTGGTGAGAGTATCATTGAAGATAGCTGATAGTATATTTGGGTCCTGAGAGAAAGGTGGTGCTAGGCAGGGGCTTTTAAGGTGGGGACGCAAGTTGTCTGCGTTGAGTTTTTTAGAACTTCTTATTGTGGCAGGTGGTGCGTGGGTGAGAGTCTTAGGTTTAGGTTTGGTGGGGATGAGGAATTCGATGCATGTGTGGTTCGTCCATGGAAGGCAATGTTGGATGCACAGTTGTGATCCATGACCCAGTCAAGGGTGTGGCCGTTGAAGTGAGTGGAGGTGAGGACTCCTTTCGAGAAACCTAAGTCTGCGAGTTCTTTAGCTAGGGTTGCAGCAGATTTATCTTTAGGATCATTGTATCCTAAATTTAAGCCTCCTAATAGTAGGATTTTGGAGGACTTTTTAATGTTGTTGCTGAGTCGATGGGAGAGGTGCTCTTGGAAGTCAGCTGGGAGTCCGGGAGGTCAGTATAGGATGTGGATGTTGATTAGATTATTGGGGGAGAGCGTAAGCTTGGCTGATAGGATATCAGCATTACCACCCCATGTACTATGGTCTGCTAATCTGATGGATAGTGAGTCTTTGTGGATAAGGGCGACTCCCCCTCCAATCTTATCACATCTATCTTGCCTAAATATGGTGTAGCCTGTGGGTAGGGCTAGTGCGATGCCTCGGCAGGAGGCATCATTGAGCCAGGATTCGGTGTTGCAAAGTAGGTCCAGATTAAGTGTGGATAGTAGATCATTTATCTCGAGGGCATGTGCGGGTAGGGAGCGTACGTTCAGTAGTGCACATTTAAGAGATAGGTGTTTTTGTTTGTACTAGTATGGGGTGAAGTGTGCTTGGTGTGGTGTGTGGTAGTGAGGGGCTTAGTGCGAAGTAGTGTAGAGGCATGTTGGGGTGGTGGGGGGAGAGGGGCAGTGCCTATGCTCATCTTAGTATGGGGTAGTGGTGCAGTGTGGTGTAGCCGATTTAACAATCTAAAGGGGGGTCAGGGAGATTTATCCAGGATTTGCGACCTCTTAAAGGAATGGTTCGCCTAATATTTTTATTTCAAAAATAGGCAGTATTTAAAAAAATATACTTGCACTTTTTTTTTATTCCTATATAAAATTTTGAGCTATTCAAGCTCAAAATTAGCAAAAGCAAGCACATGGGCGCATCCATTTTGTGAAATGGATGCCCGCTTGTGCTGGCTTTTGCTTTTGCGGCACTAATGAAGGAAAAGCTAGCCAGCTGTAGTAAACAAAAGCTACCACTGGGTGGCTTTTCCTTCATTGGTGCTGTACGCGGAGGACGGGGACCGGAGACTGCAGGCAGAAAAGCTGCAGCTGAATCTCGGTAAGTGCTATTTTTTAAATAAAAATAAACACTAGCTGCGTTTTATTTCTAAGTTTTCCGGGCTGGAGGAGCCCGGAAAACTTAGAAATAAAACCGCAGCTTTAAAAACGTTGTATTTATGTTTGCGGTAGCTTTTGAAGCGACCGCAAACATAAATACAGCGTTATTGTGTTTGAAAACGCTGCGGTTTTTCTTTCCAAGTTTCTCAGGCTCGGAGGAGCCTGAAAAACTCGGAAAGAAAAACCACAGCGTTTTCAAACACAACCGTGTGTTTTTCTGCCTGCCTTGGCTTTCACTTTGGGTCTCCGGTGCTCACCGGAGACCCAAAGTGAAAGCCAAGGCAGGCAGAAACACACGTGGTTGTGTTTACATGCCGCAGTGTTTCTGCCTACAGCTGATTTCCCATTTGGGGCTCTCGGGCTCCCCACGGGGGGCCCGAGAGCCCCAAATGGGAAATGCTAAATGCTGCAGTGTTTCTGCCTAAATCTGCTTTCCCATTTCAAATGGGAAAGCAGATTTAGGCAGAAACACAACGCAGTTGTGTTTGAAAACGCTGCGGTTTTTCTTTCCAAGTTTCTCAGGCTCCTCCGAGCCTGAGAAACTTGGAGAGAAAAACCGCAGCATTTTCAAACGCAACCGCGTGTGTTTCTGCCTGCCTTGGCTTTCACTTTGGGTCTCCGAGAGCACCGGAGACCCAAAGTGAAAACCAAGGCAGGCAGAAACACACGCGGTTGTGTTTACATTCCGCAGTGTTTCTGCCTACAGCTGATTTCCCATTTGGGGCTCTCGGGCTCCCCATGGGGGGCCCGAGAGCCTCAAATGGGAAATGCTAAATGCTGCAGTGTTTCTGCCTAAATCTGCTTTCCCATTTGGAGCTCTAGGGCTTCCCACGGGGAGCCCTAGAGCCCCAAATGGGAAAGCAGATTTAGGCAGAAACACAACGCGGTTGTTTTCTGCAATGCTAAATGCTGCAGTGTTTCTGCCTAAATCTGCTTTCCCATTTGGGGCTCTAGGGCTTCCAACGGGGAGCCCTGGAGCCCCAAATGGGAAAGCAGATTTAGGCAGAAACACAACGCGGTTGTGTTTGAAAACGCTGCAGTTTTTCTTTCCAAGTTTCTCAGGCTCCTCCGAGCCTGAGAAACTTGGAAAGAAAAACCGCAGCGTTTTCAAACACAATAACGTTGTATTTATGTTTGCGGTCGCTTCAAAAGCGACTGCAAACATAAATACAAAATGTTTAAAGCTGCGATTTTATTTCTAAGTTTTCCGGGCTCCTCCAGCCCAGAAAACGTAGAAAAAAACCGCAGCTAGTGTTTATTTTTATTAAGGTTTATTAAAAAAATAGCACTTACCGAGATGCAGCTGCAGCTTTTCTGCCTGTAGTCTCTGGTCCCCATCCTCCGCGTACAGCACCAATGAAGGAAAAGCCACCCAGTGGTAGCTTTTGTTTACTACAGCTGGCTGGCTTTTCCTTCATTAGTGCCGCAAAAGCAAAAGCCAGCACAGGTGGGCATCCATTTCACAAAATGGATGCGCCCATGTGCTTGCTTTTGCAAATTTTGAGCTTGAATAGCTCAAAATTTTACATAGGATTTTTTTTTTTTAAAGTGTGAGTATATTTTTTTTTAATGTTGCCTATCTATTTTTTAAATAAAATTTTTAGGCAAACCATTCCTTTAACCAGATTGTAGAGGCAGAGTTTCCTTTAGTTCCTAATCCTGCGACAATAGTGTGTAGCATCCCAGTCAAAGCTTAGTTTTTCATGGTGATCAATTTGAAAAATGCGATTTTCTTGATCCCGTTGCATAAAGACTCACAAGAACTGACTTAATTTACGTTTAGACTAAAAAGACTACAACATACTCGGCTTCCTCAGGGGATCCCCAGTGATCTTTAACAGGGTCCTATAGATGGATCTAGGCAATATCAATCTTAAGAGTGCGGTGATACAGTACGTAGATGACATATTGATTTTCAGTAAAACAGAGGATGAATGTAGGTGCGATTCTGTCCAATTGATGACTATTATAGCAGACAAAGGATAAAAGGTTGACAAGGAGAAATTACAGCATTATCAGAAAAAGTGTTGCACATAGGTCAGTTAATTTCACATGAAGGAAAGAAAATGACACCTGAAAAGACTGATGCAATTATGAAAACACCAAAACTGAACACAGTGAGACAGATGCAGCAGTTTCTGGGTTTGTGGAATTACACTAGAGCTTGGGTGTTGGATTACAACACATACACAAAGTCACTTGTGCAAGCATTAAAGAACGCACAGGTTGGCAAGACAAAGATAGAATGGACTGTGGAAATGGAGGAAGGATTTGAGGAGTTAAAAAGAGCAATTTGTACAGCTCCATTTTTAGGGATTTCCAACTATAGTGACAAATTGTATTTATTTTCACACACAAATGGGTCAGTGATAACTACAGTGCTAACACAAAGGACAACATTGGGGTACAAACCTTTGTCATATTACAGCAGGACCTTAGACCCAGTCATGAGAGGACACTTCTTTTGTGAAAAGTCTTTGCTGGCTGATGCATTTGCAATTGAGAAGTCCACAAGTATTGCCACGGGCTGTTCTATGACTCTTTTGTGCAGCATGCCTTATTTGCTATTTTAGAGAAACTGAAGGGCATGTTATCATCCCAAAGAGCTTCAGCTAACAAAGTAATGATTTCCAATTCTGCAATTAAAATCATAATATGTAAAATAGTGAATCCAGCCACATTTGTAGCTGAGCCAGTAGAAGAAGGTGATCATGTGCATGACTGAGCAAATTATGTTGAATTCTATGATGATATACCCGTGTGAAAGAGAATGCTTTGGCAGAGGAGAGATTATTATTATTGACAGTTCTTTGGTGAACTTGAGGTAGTGGCTAGTGCAAGATTACCATCTCACTTTTCAGCACAAGCAGCAGAATTAGTCGCACTTGAGAAACAGGAAGTGACAGTGTACAGTGACTCTGCCTATGTGATATCAACTGTACATGCAGGGCTGTCACGTTGGAAGAGGAGTTGCTATCTCCACGTAGGCGACTCTCCAGTACAACATGCATCCTCATTGGACAGGCTCATTAAGGCATTACAACTCCCAGTATCCATAGTGGTCGTAAAATGCGCAGCCCATACTAAATGGGCTGACTTTATCTCTCGCAGAAACTAAGCCACAGGCATTGAAGCCAAAAGGGTAGCATTTTCCACAGATATTTCAAGTTTTGTTAAAAAAGATATTAAAGAAAATTCCACCAGAAACATGCTAGTACAAGAGTGGTTTAATATGCTGTCAATCACACAACTAATAGAGATTCAGGGGAGAGCCCCACAGGATGAGCAAGAGCTAAGGAAATGAAGGGTGTGTTCTTTATCCCCCACAGACGCATTATGGCGACAGGAAAGTACAGGAAAACCCATAATGCCGACAGCATTATTGAAAGTCGCACTTGAGCAACTGCATTACCTCACGCATGTAACCAGAGAAAGTCTTGCTGCCACTATTTCAGAAGACTGGTTCGTTCCCAATTTGTTGGAACACATTGCACAGTTCATGGTGAATTATATCATGTGTCAGAAGTTTACTGCTGGGCTTCCACTGAGAACAATTAGAGGAGTAATACCTCAACCAAATGATCTGTTTCAGCATTTACATATCAACTATGTCGATATGCTGCAGACATGTAAATACAGGTATCTATTAGTGGTGGTGTGTCCTTTCTCTAGGTGGATTGAAGCCAATCCATGTGCACACTCTGATGCCACTTGCGCAGCAACGTTTTTAGTGCGCAGGTTTTCCCGAGGTGGGGTGTGTGTGAAGTACTAAGATCCAATAATGGGCCTAATTTTGTGTTATTTGAACAGATAGGGCTTCTATTAAACATAAAACACAAGTTTTCTTCTGCTTATCACCCGCAAGCAAACAGTCTATGTGAGAGACTCAACGGCCTCCTCAAGAAACGGATCACCAAGATTAAATTGACTTTAAAGAAGGGATGGCCATATTTCCTACCGCTAGCCTTATATGCCCTTTGCAATCAGCCAAGTTCTGACCACCTGAGAGACTCTGAAGCAGCATTTGGATTCTTTAGGCTCAACCGTGCTCTGTTCAGTCAGTCCAATACATTCTTAAGTTTGAGATTATGGTCGCTAACTGATGAACCCTTAACCAGAATGTCGCCTTGGTAATAGAACACACCATCAATGTTATTACCAACATCCTTCATTACTCTTTGAAAAAATGCAGCAGCGGATATGAGTCCAAATGGCATTCTTTAAAATCTAAATGTGCCTTCTTGAGCAATGAAGGTGGTCAGCTTGATTTGGTGATATGCAGAGGCCAGATCACGGGTGGAAAATACCTTAGCCCCAGATGTGAGACTGTTCAGTTCCTCAATGTTTGGTAGTGGGAACTGATCTACAATGACACTCTTATTGAATTCCCTTAAGTCTACACAGAGTCGGGCACTACAATTGGGCTTTCTAATTACAACTATTTGGGAGCACCATTCAGCCGTCTCCACAGATTCAACAATATCATCCTTAACCAACCTCTTGATTTCTTTGGACACCTCCTCCCTTAAGGCGAATGGCACACACCTCAATTTTTGCAGTAACAGGCACAACACCTCTCTTGAGTCTGATTTTGTGGCACTTACCTTTTAAGCACCCTGGTTTCTCTCTGAAAACATCAGACATGTTGCTTTTGGGGTATGAGGAAATGGTGGTGACACAGCCATGAAACTTGGGGTTGAACCTCAGACCCATGTCACTCTGCTGGTACCACCCCAAATGACACCGCTCTGCCCCTTGTCAGATACATACACTTTAGCTTTGGTGACTTTATTTTCACGCTCAAGGGTCACCAAAAAACACACCACCATCATGATTTATGAGCCACCGTATGCACTAGCGTTGATATGAGAGGGTTTTAAACTGATGCTTGAGAATTTATTGGCCATGTTTCTCTATTGATAATTGTATAGTCAGATCCTGAATCCATCAGTATTGTTTACTACTACACCATTGATCAGTACTATGGAGTGGGGCTTTTCATCCAATCTTTTGGATGGTCCTACCTCACATACGAAGCAACTCACACCACAGGCTTCACCATCAGACTCAGTTTCTTCAATACATTCATAATCAGTGTCTTTGTAAATTTCTTTCACTACTCTGCAAGATATATTCTGACAGCATTGTGTGAACTGCCCTTTCTGCCAGACCTATTACACTGCACCTGGTTTCCAGGACATTCAGTATTGTTTGCTAAGTGTGAGAGGCTTCCACACCTAAAGCATTTCCTGCGTGCTGAGGTGAGTGAGGTCCTGTTAATGGCCTTTTTGCAATCAGCCACCTCCTCACGTTCATCCCTTTTTGGAAGTTGTTTGGTAGAAAGAAAAGGGGTTTCCTTTTTTTACTACTTCATGGTTTTGTGAGGGAATACAGCATACACAGACTCTGCAAACTCCTCAGTATTCAACTCGTTCACATATGTCAACATGCGCTCAAGTCTTTTAGCAATGTCTAATACATCCTATAAACTTGGGTAACCCATGCCAAAATCACTCTCCCTTCTCTTCTCTTTCTTTCCTTTACTGTTAACATGAATTGATCTCTGAGGCATGCATCATATGACGGCCAAACATTGCATTTGTCTGCAAGATCCCTAAGGGAGCTAATAACATTCTCAAAGGACTCCTCTTTAGCATGCTCTCTGGTACTGAAATAATATTCTGTATATGATACTAACTTTCTTCTCATAATGTTATTCCAGCTTCTTTCAAATGACATCATGTGCCGAGGGAAACTCCACACCCTCACAGACACCTGCACAGTAGTGATAAGATCCAGGGGAACTTTCAAGATACACCTCCCTTCATACACCAACCAATCATATGCCTTTCCATGTTAAAATTTGGGCCATGGATGGCCGTTACACAATGCTCAAAATCATCCCTCCACGTGTTGCAGAGTACTATGGACCAGGAGACTGAAGAAAGTGTGAGGGAATATGTGTCATGCTTACAGCGGTCAGCAGGGGACAAGTGTTCATGGTCAAGAGGTAGTTGACCTGTAGTTCAACAGGAGAGGGCAAAAGGCTGCACACAGAAAATAATATAATGAGCCTTCAGTTGCCACAGTGACAGTAAATAATACAGTGAGCACGCAATCTCTGCAATGAAAAAGTGTCTGCTATGGGAGGAATACATAGAGGTTGTGGCATAAAATAAATGAAGGTAGAGGAAATAGCAGTCATTTGTAATTTCAAGCACAACCTTCAACAACGTATGCAAATAAACAGTGTGCTGCGGCCACAGGTCTGGACATGCAGTTGGCTGGGAAAAGTTCAAATGTACAGATCCATACAGAGAGAAACAGTCTGGGGTGATCAGGAGCCAGGACAGTGCAAGGAAGCAGTGGTAATGGTAAGAGTTCCAGCAGGGTAAAAGGCTTACCGGTGACAGCAAGACAGTCCTTGATCCAGCCTGCCGCTGATGTGGACGAAGAAGGCAGAAATACAGGACACGCTGAAAAGTGATGTGCCGCAAGTGGGTCACCGAAATGCTACACTCGGAACATGGTTACTAGGGCGATAGCGCAAAACGGCAAGCACCAGAGGGATTATTGATGTGAGACACCAGCATAGCGTTACGCAGGTGGCATTGTCATCAAGAAATGTGCTCTAGCACCTTGAAACGCCTCTTGGGCTCGATGGCATTGCCAATAAAGATCTCAGACCAAATAACCGGACAGACCCAAAGAATATGGCAAAGATCTACTTTATTCTCAATTTAATAAAGCTTGGAGAACTGACGATCTACAGACTGATACTCAGACAATTACAAACAAACTTGATTATACAGAGATTATATGCCCAAATATGCGTCATCTATGACATCATCCTACATGGCAAACTGCAAAACCTATTGACAGGAAAGATTGCTAAGGGGAACATATGTACCTATGGTATTCGTATGGGTTAGTACTTCATTATGATATGATATGGCATTTATAATACACCTATAAACAAGTGTTTCAAGGCACAACATTGGCTGCCTCGCATCTGAAAGGCAAGCCTTAAACTACCTCTAAATACGTATAATACTGATTTTAGCAGATAAAATGGCAGCAGATTGTTCTATGCAACATTTTATAGCATGTTGCCTCATAGACCATCTGATTGGTCGGCATTCTCACCCAACCTTGGACTTTTGGCTTGTTAGCATCACATAAGCAAAACGAAATCCAGGTGCTTGAGTCACGTCAGATTACTCCCCAGTTTCCCAATTAATCCATCTGCTCTCATCAGTCCAGACATAAGCCAAAGTTTCCCGTCTGTAGTTGACCTTTTAGTTGCTCTCTGTTCTGGGACATTCGAGGGACTGTGAGCACATCACTATATTTATCTGAAGCTTAATGAATATTTCTTGTTTTTGACTTCTGAATCATGTGTAAGGAGACAACAAATTTCTCAATTTGTACCTCCTGTTTACTGTTATTTGATTTACTTACACTGGGTATTCTTGCTCCTCTTGGCCTCTAGAGACTTGCTCACTGCATCCTGTATAGTTCTTATGCATTGTTAATTGTCCAATATTTGGGTCTTGCAAATGATTTCTTCTTATTTAAGAGAAATATGTCTGATGTACATAGCTTATCCATCTTGTGCCTTGCAATTATTCCTTAAAATAGCATCTTTGATCCCAGGCCAACACAGAATCCTCTTTATTTTGCACACAAAGTTATTCCTCCAAAGTCTCCTGACTCTGCATCCCTAGTCTGTCTATGAGGTAGCTGGATTGAGTCTTGACATGAGCCAACATCCATCTTCCTGTTTTGGACGCCATAGCCACGTTATATTTTCCCCCATAGCAAGCTTCTATTTGTCTCATCTACCCTGCGTTACTGTGTACTTACACTTATTGGTCAGTAAGTTACTGCATCTTCTTTGTACATATATGATTACTTTATCATTTTGTACATATTTCTATTGTCACTTCATTTACATTGTTACTCTTAAGTATGTTCATATCATTTCAGTACGTCCTCATATTTCTTCTTCATGACATCACTCTGACCTTGTCAGATTTCACTCTGTGCTACATGTCCAAAGGTGCATGCTGACATCCTTCTACTCTTTCAGTAAGAGGGTACATTCGGTATGGTTGCCTGAGTGCATACCGTCTCTCAAACACTTGATGTTGCATAGGTACAACACATGGGGTCCCACTTATAGCCCTTCTACTGTTGTTCCAGTATGATGGTGGTGAGGGGGTGGGAGCTAGGGAAAACACATTCACCTGCTCGTCTACCGAAACCATGGAAGAGGTGTCAAGGAAGCGTAGACACACAGAAGAAGCAGCGTCACGTGAACGCCGGGCAGCAGAGGGTCCTTTTTTCCTGCTGCAAGTACAACAAACAGCAGATATGGTTTGGAGAAGCCTCAGAGCAGAAAAAAGGATACTTGGCAATGTGGGGAGCCAGGCCATGCAAGGATAAAGGCTACAAGTAGCAGGAGCAGGAGATGCATGCAGCAGAGACAAGCAGAAGCAGGAGAAGCTGCAGGCAGCCGATAAATTGGCAGAAGGGCCTCCAAGGGGTCAGCTCGTCGCCATTCTGAGTAATTCAGAACCAGGAATACAGGTACGTTTAAAGTAGAAGTATTTATTTATATAAAAAGGAGGCCCTCCTGTCCTGGAAGAATACTTCACTGAACAATCACTCAGCCTTATATACACCGTGTCTTGGAACCTTTGACGGTTACCAAGGCAACCTAATAACATGTCGTTCTGACATTGACCACCTGAGTGGCAAAAAGATAAAGAAATATATCTTTGAAAATAGCATTAGTCATAACATGTTGATGTGGGCAGTTAACTGCCCAAAAACATGTTTATTTTCAGTTAGCAGAATGTGATTGAAAAGTACATTTCTCAAAACTGATATTTAAAACAGTAATTTAATACCATATTTACAACAAGATTTGTCTATATAAAACAAGTGTATGCTGCGACGTGGGGTGAGCATAGGAAAATGCACGTGGATTGATCCCACACATTTTCTTGAGGTCTGTCTGCCATCATTCCATTTAGTTAAACATTTTAAAAAGCCGAGGCGAGTGCCCACCCACCGTGCAGTTGGTCGAATTCCTCACTGTGACTGAAGTATTATTATTTCACAAATGTGCTAGATGAAAATGCTATCTAAGGGTCAAAAATCTTGTCCTCTGTGTTGTGTTAGGGAGCCACATTTTTTAAAAAATTATTTATTGCCCATTTATATGCCGCATATACACAAGTGCAAGTGCATGAGGAGGTGGGAAGTGCAGAGGGCGTTAGAGGGATAAATGCAGGAGTGGGGTACCCAAACGGGGGGTGGGCAAGTGCTGTGAAGCCAAGGCAGCAAGTGCCAGGGGAAAGAGAAGGGGAAGGGATGAAAAGTGTGGTGGAAGGAGGACCATGTTAGGGCTAGTCCGGGAAAGTGAGTCCGAGGACAAGTGTTGGCCAGGGATTCTGGGGGGACTGGTAGGTGGTCGTCTGGTTCCTATGTGACTCTGAAGGGACCAGGCCCTAGTTGCAGCGGCAGCCAGGGGAAAATGTTAACATGCAGGGGAGAGGGAAGGAAGAGGAGAAAAGGAAGCTCTTCAGAAGTTTCCAGAACTTCAGAAGATCTAGCTCAAGTCTGAGGGGGGCAGGGAGGCCATTCCAGAAGGAGGAACCAGCCGAGGACAGGGATCTACCTCCCACTCTCTGCTTTGGGAAACATTTGACTGTCAGAGAGTTAAAGCCAGAGGATCAAAGAACTTTGGCCGGGAGGTATTTAGAGAGGGAAAGCTGGATGTAGAGAGGTCCCTGGCCCTAGACAGCCTTGTGGGTGACTCTAAGGGTCTTGAATTTGATCCTTGTGGTCACCGGGAGCCAGTGGCAAGATTTTAGTGCTGGAGAGATGCAGTTTCTGGGCTTGAGGTGAAGGATAAGCCTCACGGGCCTACTCTGTTTTAGGTGAAGAGGGCAGAGGGAGGAGAGAGGCAAATTGAGGATGAGGCTGTTGCAGTAGTCCTGCCTAGAGAGAACCAGGGCTCTGGAGATGTTGAACATCTGTGGGAAGGTGAGGGAAGGAAGAATGCCCCTGGGGAGGTGCAGCTGAAAGTTGAACTTCTTGGCAAGGTCTCCACACCATGTGTGGAGAGAAAGAGGAGTCAAAGATGACTCCAAGGTTGCATGCCTCACAAGTAGGTGAGGGGAGGGTACCCAAGGAGGCTGGCCAGAGAGTGGAGGGGAAGCAAGGAGCAGGTGTGCCAATAAGAAGGATCGCTGTCTTACTGGTATTAAGGCAGAGATCGTTGGCAGAGCACCATGCCTGAATGACAGTCAGGCAGTCAGGAATGAGAGAGGAATGGGTAGAGCATGGCAGCTTGACGGAGAGCTGTGTGTCGTCTGCATAACACTGGAAATGAGGGGAGAAAGTGGAGATCAAGTGGGCCAGAGGGGCCAGCTAGATGTTGAAGAGCCATGGCGAAAGGATATAGCTCTGAGGGACATCGCAGTTAGAGAGTGAGGTGAAGGAGAGAAAATAACCGATTTGCACTTAGGAGGGTCTGTTTGAAAAGAAGGAATTCAGCCATGCCAGTACCCTGCCTTTGATGCCAAGGGAATTATAGAGATGGTTTATGCGGTTGGAGTGGTTGACTGTGTCAAAGACAAAAGAAAGATCAAGGAGGATCAGAACAGAGGGAGCGTTTGAGTCCATATTAGAGAGTAGGTGTTCCCGGGTGTTAAGGAGAGCAGTTTCTGTGCCCCTGGAAGCTCTGAAACTTGGCTGGTGGTCATGGAGGCAGCCTGTCATATCTGTTTGGAGGGTCAGTTGGGGGATGACCAGCTTCTCCATAAGTTTGCCTAAAAGGGGGGGATAGTGCTATGATATGGCATTCATAACGCACCTGTACACAAGTGTTTCTAGGCGCGAAAAATAGCTGGGCATGACGGGTCAGCAGACAGCTTGTTTAGGAGAGGGTGCACAAGAGAGTGCTTATGGCATTGTGGGAAAGATCCAGTGGCAAAGGAGTGGTTGCAGAGGTCGCCAAGTTTGGGGCAATACTGGGAATCCATATCACAGAGCACCTAGAGCAGCGGTATTCAAAATGTGGGGCACGCCCCCGCAGGGGGCCGCGGGTGCATCCCTTGGGGGCCATGAGAGCCCAGCATGAAATGTGTTAAAGAAATAAATAAAATAACATTTTATTGGGGTGCTTTGTGTTAACATGTAAGTAAATTGTGATATTTAAAGAATATTTATTAAGCAAAAATCATCAAAATTACAAACTGCATAGTGAAGTAACTCATCAAACTGGCCCACATTGGCCAAAAAGGTGGCCCATTTTGATTGGCCCACACTAGCATTTTACATTTTTGGTACAGACATTGCCCTATAGGCCAGTCTGTGCCTGGCAGCTCATCCATAATGGTGAGGGGGCGCCAACCCAGTGGCCCCCTCACCTATTATGGGGGAGCTAAGGAGCCAGCCCAGTGAAACAGTGAGCACTCCCACAGCTGCTTTTTCCAGCTGAGGGAGTGCTCCTGGGCTCGCTAAACTGTCAAAGGGAAACTCTATTTCCCTTTGACAGTTCAGTTCAGTTTCCCAGCCACACATGCTCACTGAGCCATGCAAGCCATGCTTCACCAGCATTGCATAGCTCATTGGAAATGCTTGTTGTTGCGAGGGGGAGCACCTGCGCCTCCTCGCACATACGGACAGAGCAGCCGAGCAGGGTGTTTGAGCACCCACACGCAGGCCAGTGCAGAAGGTACGTTTATGTTCATTTTTTTTTATTTAAACATGTGTATGGATGCGTGTATGCTTGTGTTATGAGTGAGTGTATTGTGATGGATGCTCGTGTGAATGACAGAATGATAGAGTGATTGCTGTATGAATGTGTGTGTGTTAGTTTGTTTGGTCCGTTGAGCTGATTTTGGCAAGTGGTGGATAGAGGAGGAAGGAGGGTTGTACAACAAAGGCATTTTAAAAATGCCTAAATGCCTTTGTTGCACAATTCCCCTACCCACCTGCCAATATCAGCTCTCCTTCTGAAGCGCTGTGGAGCCCAAGGGCTCCCTCTTGGGACCCCAGCGCCTTGCATACACACATAACCATGTTGATTGTGTTAGGCCTAGTGGGGCCCAGGGGACAGGGATGGTATCTTTTTACTGGACATCTATAATAGATGTCCAGTAAAAGATGTCATGCTTGCCCCTTGCCCCCCCAGCACCAATTGCAAACTGTTTGGCTATTTACCCATTTTTTGTTAAAGTATGCTCTACAATGAAACATTTTAACCCATTATTATTTTCTTTAAATCACGGGCGAAACCCCCCATCCCCGAACCCTCCTTGATTGGTTCGGGCTCCCTCACTGCGCTTGGTCGCTAAAAATTCACCAGCCGTCACTGGCCCTCAGACTGTGTTGGGAACGGGATGGGGGGAACCCAGGGACTATGGTGGGAGCACAATGGGCGGGAACCATGGGATAGTGGTGGGAGCAGGGTGGGGAGAGCCCAGGGTGTGTGATGGGGTGGGGAGAGACCAGGGAACGGGTAGGAGTGGGATGAGGGACCCAGCGACTGTGATGAGAGCGGGTGACGGCGCGCAATATATACTGTCCATTTGGCATTTTTGGAGGGGAGGGGGGGAAATTTGCTCAGGGAGGGCGCAGGCCACAAAAAGTTTGAAGAGCACTGGCCTAGAGTATGTAGTGCTGCCTGGGAAAGCACTGGCTTCGAAGAGCAATAAAGCTGTAGGAATGGAGAGGGATTGGATGATAAGAACTCACAGAATGTGTTAAGAAATTGCACACAATCAGTGCAGGAGCAACACATTAGGCAAACAGAGGCCACTAGAAAACCTGGAAAGTTTTGTAGTGGTGGCGAGTTTTC